>NW_005187403.1:8817490-8844506 GCF_000239375.1 Pundamilia nyererei | reverse complement strand
CTAATAACAAAGAACTAGAACAACCTAGGCATGATAAAAAATGAACTTAGAAAACCTGAAGGGCTTAAACATAAACTAAAACTCAAAACGCTGGGTCAAAAGACCCAGGATCGTGACATGGGTGACACACGCACATTTAAGTAAGTTCATTCCAGAAACAAAAATGCACATGTATATGTGTGTGTGTGGAAAATAAATAAACAAACAAAAGCTGGAAACGTAATCTAAAATCCATGAAATTCATGTTCAAAATTTCCTGGCTGCGACACGCACATAGATCAGTTGTTATATCTATGCTCACATTTGCAAGTGTATCTACACTAAAAATCTCAATACACTTGCAAATCTGAAAACAGTTTTGGAGCACTTTTCAGTTAAACCACAAGCAGATTGAGGCACATACACACAATCTTCCACCCACATATCTGAATAATTCGGATACATAATAGACATCTGTGTAGGCTCTAGGTCATCCTGGTCACAGTAGCCTCAAGTCCTTAAAAAGAAGGCAACTGTACTTCTTTTGGGTTGTGAAAAGGTTTCACCTCTTGTCCAAAAGGCTTGCTCAGTTCTGAAAGAAAAGAAAAAAAAACTAGGAGCCTCCGTCAGCTGTTTTAGAACTGAGGAAGCTTCTTGGATGAGAGGGAAAAATCTTAACAACCCCCCAAAAAGTCCAGTTGCTGTCTTTCTCAGCAGTTGAGAATGAACCCATACAAAGCCTTACATTTTGAAGGTGGGGAAATGTGGTTTTTGTGCTCAAATCTAAAAGAACATACTGAAAGGAAAGCTTTGCTCACAGACCTCAATATTCCAAAGTCTATCTTCGATGGTTTTGTCTGAAGCTTTTCTACAAACCACACTGTGAAACCAATCCACACCGAGTCTATGTAACGCAAATGATTTGTGAGAACTCAGGATGTCTCCTTTAGGTTTGTGAGTGATATCAATACAGTTGAAGCAAAACATGCAGATGAAGTGATATATTTCTAATGAGCTTGAAAAAATTATTTATTTATTTGTCACTGCCAAGCATAATTCAAAAGAAATATGTTATGGCATTAAAATCATATAACTTGAACATACTTTGTGGTGTCTCTTGGGAAAAATGCAATGTTTTGTGGCTCAGCTGTAGTAATGATGTCTGTACTTCCACAGTAATGTGAGCATCAGAGGCACCTAACAGCCCCCAGTAGTTATTTCTCTGCAAAATGTAAGTACTTGCAGTAATCTGTGTTTTAGGGGTAACTATTGAAAGAATTGTTGGTAGAAGAAAGCAAGCAGCTTTAGTATAAAGCCAATGTGAATTATACTATATCTGCCAATAAACTATCAATCGTCTCCAAATGGTGCTCGAGTTTGAAGAGTTTCCAAGGCCAGTCATCAAAGGTCTTCAAGGTCACCCCATCTTTGCTCATCCACTTAAAGTCCTTATCATAAATATATTAACCTCCTAGGACCTGGCGTCCACATATGTGGACATCACATTTTGGGTTATTTAGACCAAAATACTCAATGTTCCTCTACAAGGGCCTGATATCCATTTACGAGGACATTATGCTGCTACTGTTCTATCAAAATTTTAAATGAATATCCTCATATGTGGCTCTTATTTTTCCTAAAAACAAAAATAAGGTAAAAAAAAACCAAAACAAAACTGGTAATTCTTTCTTTTTACATTCATCGGGTCCCAATATGCCCAAATATCAAAGAGAAATTAAAAATGCATGCCGTGGAAGAGTTCGGGTCTTAGGAGGTTAATACTAGTTTTGATTCTTTTTCCTCATAAAAATGTATCTGCACTTGTCATTGAAGCATTGACATGTTTCTGAAAAGTAAAATACCCAGGGCATCCAAAATATCTTAGATATTTTCCCCTATTGGTGGTCAATTCTCTCTTCTTTGTGTCCCAAGTTGGAAACCAAATACTTGCAGAAAACTGCACAGCATGTACTCTAAAACTCAATGGATTAGAAAAACAAATTTTGGTGCACAATTCCAACATGCCCTCTGAAACCCAGCACTCACAAATGGTTCACATCAAATATTTCCAGATAAATTTCCATTGAGTGAATGAATGAGTGCTAGGTATGTTTGGTTTTTTTGTTATATGAAGCAGCAAAAACCATGACTTCTGTCATCTGTTAGGTTTTTGCTAAACATCATCAGTTCCTGCAGGGCTCCTATTATTAATAGTGTTCTTTTCGTGTGGGCACAATATATCTACCATTTAATAAATTGGCCCAGTTGCCCAGGACCTGTGAAGAAGATAAACCAGAAAAGGTTGAGAATTACACTTAATGATTCACATTCACTATGTTGGAAAAATGTAGAAGAAGAAAAAAAATGGATAATGTAAGTGGCTACAGAAACCCAAGGCTGTGGTTTCTAGCAGGTGTTGCAAATGTTCCGCTCTAAGTCTAAGAACTGTTCCCTGTAGAGGTTGAATGAACCTTCCTTCACTGAAAAAACCTAAAGTTTTGTATAAAAATATATTTTTAATACAAAAAAACCCGGAGCTGCTGTGTAGTAGCATATGAAATATGCCTTTCTTTTTGCAGTGGCTGCTTATGTTCGCTCAGTGCCTTGTACATCAGTGGATTTAATCCAAATACCACAGTTCCCCCCTACCGCCATTCCCCTCTCTATTTTCAGAATGTTACGTGAGTTGCATTGATGTAACATCCCCAGACACTGCCCTGAGTTTCTTATTCAGGAGGTATAGGGCTTCTAAGTAGCCATCTATCAGAAAATCAGTGCCCCAAAACCCGTTCTAATTGCGCTGAGACTCTCTGGTGGCCACTGCCAATGCTGCATCAGATTACGTGTGTATGACCAATCCATTAAATTCCAATTCATTCTTTTGTGTTCTCTGTAGCTGCAGTGAACTTAAATGTTGTTTATTTCCAACCCTTCATCTATACTTTGTTCCTCTCTCTCCTTTGTTTTCTCTCTAACTTTCTTAGTACCTCTACTTTGATTGTTTTCTCCCCTCTATCCATTTTTTTTTTCTTTTTTTTGCGCTCCTTGTGGAGCTTGGTTACATGAAAGCAAGGCAGCTAGCCAGTCCCAGCCATGCTGTAGGACATACTTATTTATCATGGAGGCCTCTCAATGGGTAAAGAGAAGAACAGCAGACAGTGTTGCTAAGGGCAACGCAGCTCTCCTTGGGTATGCTGACTTGAGTCACTGGGTACATCTGTCTTTATGTCCATCATAAGTGCTTTTAAGTGCCATTAGATATGTCCATGGCTAAACGAGCAAAATGCATGGCTATAACTAGTAAATGGCATTACTCATAAACTCATTACTACAAATGTGGGAAGATTGGCCAATCATTCTTGAAAACAAAACTTCAGGATCATGCTATTTTTTCTTTATTTATTTTAATTTTTTTTCATCATAAAAAATTGCAACTCAGTAAAAACAGGAATGTAATTTTTTTAAATTCTTTATTCCTGGTTTTCTTTAGCCCACTGTCTTTTTTGTTTGTTTGTTTTGTTTTGTTTCTTTGTTTGTTTGCTGTTTTGTTGCTTTAAATAATAGACTAATAGAGCAACATAGTCCTGCTTAGTTTGGGATCTCTAAAGACATTCTTCACAAAAAACAAAAGAATTTGGCTATATCGATCACAAAATTAGGAGAAAAATCTCTAGGTGTTTTCACTTTTACTTTTTCTGTTTGCTAATTCACCCTGAGCATCTTACTTGTTGGAAACATTGGAGCGTTTACAGAGACTTGATAACAGCCAATAGCGAACAACCATGCTGTCTGAATATGTGTATCGCTACAGCAGCTAGGTGTTGATTCTCAGTAGGTTTGGCAGTCGCCTACAAGAAAACTTTTTTACATAACAGGGACACTTTAATTGCACCGACTTTTATTTAATGTTAGTGTCACTTAATGAAACTTTAATTACACCCCTCCTCCACTAGTCATTCTTAATGTGTACAAGGTTGCAGCTAACTTCCTCTCCTTCTGCTCTTATACCTTGATGTCTTTTTTTTTTCTGTCACTGTGCCCTGCTTCGTTTCACTTCTTTGCAGCCCACCTTCCACTATGTGTCTCTCTTGATCCCACCGGCAAATTTCCAAGTCTTTGTAACTCCCACTTTGCATCTTTTAGCTGTTCCGTTCTCTCAGCTTGGCTATTCCCCCTCTTTCTCTTTGAGTTGCTGCTGTCACGAGATGAAAAGCTAATTTTTGTTTCTCCCTGTCTTCGTTCCCCCCCCCCTTACTCTGTACATCAACCTGTCTATTTGACTTCCTTTTCCCTTCCGTTCTCTCCGCCTCCTCTCACTTCCAATCCAAATTAAGCAGAAACCCAGCCAGGAATTTTTCAAACAAAATGCTAATGGTCTGCTAATGGATCCCTGCTTGCCATGGTGTTGCCTGACAACTGACAACCTATGGACAGTCACAGGTATTTTAAATAAAAGCCCCAACCTAAAGGTGCATCTGGCTTACATAGGTTATATAAGTGTTGTGAGTGTTTTAGTATCCCTTGATTATGTATGACCTGTATCTTTTAATGGTATGATGGTATGGATGATATGGCTGGACTATTGCTCCACAAGATGTTTTGTGTTCACCTGCCCCCTCAGAAGTGCTTATTTGTATTACACCACCACACTGCATCAATAATGTTGAGGTCCAGATTCTGAGGAGATCAGTTAATGATTGAAACTGTTCTGTTGTGTGTGTTTTTTCTGTCCAGGTATACTTTTATGGCTTTGGCAGTGTTTTGGGGATTATGTGATTTCCATCAAATGCTTTCCAGATGGTACTGCATGTGGGACCAACTACTATTCGTACTATTCTGTGTTAAGAGAAAATCCCCAGCACCACCAGCTGAAATGCAGCTCCAAACCATGACAGAGCCTCCACTGTGTTTTACAGCTGGCTGCAGACACTGTTGTATCTTTCTCCTGTTCTTCTCTATACATACTGATGACAATTTTTGGCAAAACTTTCAAAACTGATTGATTGATCATTTTCAGTTCTTATGCAATTTGACATACCTTTTCTTTCTCTGTCTCTTTTGCCTAAGAATGGCTTCTTGACATCCAACTTTCCACTGAGACCATATCTGATGAGGCTTCGATGAATCAACTGAAGAGCCAGACACTTCTCTCACGTCCTGTCAGGCTGAATTTATCCAACAAAAACCTGACACATGACTTTCAGCTACTGTTCATCTACTGAAGATAGCTTTTTAGGTATGCCACTTAAATCTTTTAGTCCTCCATGTGTCCAGTTTTCTCTCGTTTTTTTTTTTTTTTGTTTCATTTTAGCAAAACATGCTAAAATATGCCAAGTTTCAGGGAATTGCGTTGCTGATGCAACAGAATAGATTAGCCCTTTATTGACATTGTACATGTACAACAACAAAATTGCATTCATTATGACTGTCAAACTATGTTATCATTAGCATTCTTTGCAGATTCAGCTAAAGAAATGGGAACAAATGATGTTTTTGTGACAGGCTGCTGGTAACAAAGTGCTTATAGATAGAATTTAAAGTAAAAGACCTCTTAAAAGTTCCTCTTAAAATGAAAATTAGTGAAAAAACAGCCTATGTCCATAGAGAAACTTTAAAAGAACTTCAAATCTAAAACCAGAACTATATTCTAGAAATGAAATTAAAGAAATAAGGCGTTGCCAATGACTTTTGTACAGGACTTTATATGCTGAAGCATTTGTACCCTGATGAGAGTGTCTCCTCTAAGATGGTAATCGCCCCTTGCATAGGGGATGAGGCATCACTAAATTATTTGTTGATAATAATAATAATAATAATAATAATTTAGACAATCTTAAAATAAGATGAGAATATAATCTTTGTCAGAATACCCTGAAGCTATTCTGGTAGTGTGTGGTTGTCCCACCTTCTTCTTATGATACACAGTATTGCTTGGTGCAAATGTTGGTGTCTTCTTCTGATTTGTCACCCATCTGTAGACACACAACTAACTGAAGAAGTTTGTCAGAAATGTCCAATCAGTGATGAGCACTGGCTTGAGTAATTTATGCATTGTAGTATCCCTTCTCCCTGAATGGAAGTGTCTGTATTCATTATTTTGTCTCTATTCATTTTTTCCTTTCCTTTTTTTTCTTTTTGTTGTTATATGAAAGAGAAAAGTCAAGATTTGGTACTTCATAACCAGTCCCACATAGCTCAGAGGAATTTGGTTTTATGAGCACGTGTTTGGTTTTTTTAAGTGATAAAAATACATAATTGCATAGTAATAAAAAAGAGCTCCAATAGGGGTGCTGTCAGTGTCACAAACCAGCTAAGATTCAAAGTATACCTTAAAGTGACAAAATAAAAATAGCACATTAATAACCACCCTCTGTGCAAGTGCAGCTTGCATACTTGACTGTTCTGGTTCTGACGCTTTTCAGATTTTTAAGGATGTTCAAAAAGATGGTTTGAGAAGCAAGAGGAGTGATGAAATATCTTGTGATCCTGTTTTTATAGTCTGCAGAACACGTGTTGTGTATCAGTTAAGTCTCCTTTATTTATTCCTTCTGGGTGTCTGCATGACACCACCTCATGCTTCAACATGCTAACTATTTTTACATTTTACTAGCTTTGATTTTGATGACTCTCAAATACATCAGTCAAATTTGCACAAAATATGTCCTAATTTGACAAGCTAGTGCAGCGTCTGCAGAGTATTGGCATCAGCAAAGCTCTTACACCGACTGTGAGATAATCGGTCGCTGTTATCAAAACATGCATATTCAGCACGGGCTGAATTGTGTGCTTGATTTGACATAGGCAACACGGTGATAAAATAGATAGTGGAATTGCAAAGTTTGAGGGCAGAGAAACAAAAGCAAACTCACACAATCTAGTGATGTTATTTTACAAATGATGCAGGAGCCATACTTATTCTGATTCTTTGTATTTGTAGGAGCATTCATGTGTGAATGTGTTTGTATGATTGGGTGTTAAAAAAGCGAATGCAACAGACGAAACAATGCATCAGTAAATTTAATTTTGAGTGCATATTCATGATCTGTGTGTGCAAGTATGCAAACGTTGTTGCTTATAAATGGTTTGATGTCGCTGAGAGTAAATACAAACTATTCCAATTTGTTTGCTCAGCTATTTTCAGTGAATACATTACAAGAAGAGAATGCAAATCAGTGGAAAGACCATTCAAGCCGACCTTTCACACTATCAAACAGGCAAGACATTTTCTGAAGTGCTGCACAGCCAGCATCTCAAGAAGAGATGTCAGCAGTGAAGTAGAAAGTACTGGGATTCTTGATTAACCTATCGTAAAATACATAAGCATGCAATCCTAGGTTGTGCTGTAAACAGAAGAAACCTCTTACCCAAGGTGGGCACTCAGTCCTCCGAAAGCCATTTCTCAGCATTATCGATTCATTCCCTGCTCGGTGAACTGAATTACATTCGATCCAATTTGGTTTCCCACCTTTTCTCCTCTGCAGGACAGGGGCCTGATTTGCATGAAGCTGCAGTGGGAGTACAGTGGCTCGAGAAAGGTGATCAAGGGAGGAGAGGTTAAATAGTGTCACGTGGCAAAAACAGAATCATGAATACAAATGATTTATTTCAACAAGACGATTTTTTAAAATCAGTTGCAAAACCCTAAGTTGCTGTAAATACATGATAACATATAACACTGCAATTAATCTTAAAGCCATTGCAGAACCATGTTGTAATATTATACCTGCAGAACAACTTGGTTTCAAATATAAAGGTCTGTCCTTGGTAATCGTTCAGTGTATGAAAGAGGGTTGCCTTGGAAACCTGACATAAAGCTTTAAATTAGAGATTCCTGGTGAACAATAAACTCTGTGGTATCTGGTTTTCACTGACAATGGTCAAATGTACAATGTGCAGCTAACACAAGTCAAACATTCCCTAAATTTTGTTTGCTGTATCATAAAGCATCCATGTTGATTGTTGGCTTAGAACTGCCAATTAGTATAATAATGATGTGAGGGCACTTCTGACACATTTCCTTCTTTTTAGCAGAACACATCTGGTAAAGCCAGCGGCTGCTGACAGGACAGCGGGCTTATTAATGATTACCTTCAGCAGGTGCCCCATCGTACTGTATCCTCTGACCTTTCCCTCTGAAGAAAACAGTCAATGGACTGCAACAGCGCCCAGTCAGATGCCCTGCCTCCTCCTCCTAATGCCCATCAACAATGTTAGAAAGCCAAACAAGGAAGGAAGGAAATAAATGCTACTTTGAAAGCCTTAATATTTCTCTGGGTTTGAAAAAATCAGAAGCTACAGCCTGTTTGTCTACTTAGCTTTTCTCTCTTTCCCATTCTTTATCTTCTTTTTCCTTATAGGGGTGCTGATTGCAAAAGCTGATTTTTGTGCTTCTGTGACAAACAATTATGCACAAAAAGGGTCAATGTATCCTTGGGACAAAAGCCAGAATTGATTACCTATCTTGACAACCACTTAAGCCACACCGTTATCAAATATTGCTCTGAATCTATAAACTGGGCTTAAGTGAAAATGTGAGAATAAACTCACCTTTCACCACTTACCTTTTTTTTTAAGACAGTGAAATCATCCACCTATCCCCATATCATCATTGTATTATGCTGAAAAAAGCTAATTAGTGACAGGCCATAATGATGCCTCATCTGTTTTGTACCTGGGTGAAAACTAAAGCATAATCTAGCATCCCAGATGCCTCCTGTAGAGCATTACTCCAAATATAATTGTTTTGGGTTTTTTTTTTTCTTAATTTTATTTTTCATTTCTTGTGCTGTGTGTTCTGAGGAGATATCATGGGGTGGCACCAGCCCCGCCGGTTCTGTCTTTGTTCATGTTTGAAGATCGTGACAGGCTGCATAGCCTGAATCTTCCTTCTGGGAAAGCAGCAGGACATTTCTCAGATAGAGACCCTTTAAAGGGCTCCAGTGGTTTTAGCTCTGAGAGAGAGAGAAGAAGTTCCTATTAGTGTTTCCATTTCACTGAGAATCAATGTGAATTCTGGGTAATTAAGAGGCTTTGGTAATTCTCACTGAAAGAAAAGAAAAAAAGATTCTTGTGTTGATTTATGTATTGCCTTCTTTCCACTTCAAATAGCCAGTTTTAGACCCTTCCCCCCCACCACCACCAAAAAGGAAAATCAGGCAAAGTAACGTGTATATTATTGACTCTAGCATTGCTTTGTTGCTCAGGCTATATACAGCTCAAAAGAATTAAAGGAACACTTTGAAAGCACATTAGATCTGAATTGGGGGAAAAAACATCAAGCTGAATATCTATACAGATATAGACTAGGTAATTTTAATTCCCACAGCATTTGGTGGAAATGCATGGCCCCACGGCCGTGTAAGCCACTTCAGTAAACTGAATATGTTACTCGGTTTTCCGTTTACAGGAAATGTGGCTCTCTGTGGATTAAGCAACAGCAGAAATTCCTCACACCATCATCATACGGGTCAGAAAAATGTTGACTTTTTTAAATGGTCATTCATTTTCAGACAAATGAACTAATAGAACATAAGACAAACCAGTGGAGTGTTTTCAGTCACAAAGCTCAGCAAGCTTGTTAACACATAACTGAAATTAAATTCAGTATTCTCTAGAGTTTCATGCTTTGAGACTATCATCCATCTTGACCACCACTATGCCCTTCACTCAAAAAATTTTCTTTGTGACCATAATCCAGGCAGTGATTGCATTTCAAACAAGGTTGCTTGTGGGGCTTACTGGATTACTTGTAATGCATTTCTGCCTTTAT
Organism: Pundamilia nyererei; assembly: GCF_000239375.1. Classification (NCBI taxonomy): domain Eukaryota; kingdom Metazoa; phylum Chordata; class Actinopteri; order Cichliformes; family Cichlidae; genus Pundamilia; species Pundamilia nyererei. The sequence goes on along the minus strand of NW_005187403.1, from coordinate 8,834,758 downwards.
GTGCTGGACAGTTTCTCGCAAGCACTAGAAAATGTGTCAAGTGCCAAACACAAGGGTACTAACAAAGATAAACAGTGCCAACAGATTGATCCAACACCAGCTGTTGCATTTGCTCCTCAGCAGCACAAACTCTCACCTCATAGTTTGCCAGCGTGGTACCAACAACAAGTTGAACTATTTAAGTTTCCCGTGATTTTATTTGTTGAACTTTTATTGCTCGGCATTATATTATAGCGCAATGTGTGCTTGTTATTTCATCCACCCCCATGTATGTGCATCACTGTCCTGAGGGAGTCCACACTGCGCCTGTCATCCAATTAGGACTAAATCTGATTTCACTAAAAGGCTCCATCATTTAGACGGTCTTTTAGGGAGCAGGCACTGAGATGCATTACAACTGGAGAATTGTTTGCATTCATTTTCACAGCAGTGAGCACATTCTGCTTCAGCTTTTAAGCAAATGTGTTACTGCCTTATGTTTGGTAGTGGCAGCTGGCACATACTGACAGATTGGTCTAAAGCAGTGGTTCTCAAACTGTGGAGCACAGAGCATAGGCACTGCAGGGAGGGCATGGAGGACCAGGAGAAATGTATGGCATGAAGCTAAGTTGAATGAATGGGGAAAATAAACTAGAGATTGCTGCAGCTTTCTTTTATCATTACTGTTTGGAGGGGGGGAAGCATCATAGGGTGGAGATTGTAGCTTTTTCAGGTGCCAGTGGTATAAAATCCAAAAATCACACCTATCATACAGTACTAAAAGGATTGGAAAAAGCTCCAATTTAATGGAAATGTTATATCTTGCAAAGTTTAATGTCCCACTTCCATCGGGTGCTCCCGTCTGATGTAATTATTGAATATTGCAATTGTTAGCTAAGTGGAGACGATTAGTGTTGATGCAGGATGCATGAAACAGCAAGAATTGTGTTGAGGGTTAGGAGTGTGTGCATTCTGTATCATTCGTCATTCACAAAGGTATCCTACCCGGCATTTATAAGTCAAAAATGCAATCTAATGCACGTACACTTCTCGACAAATTTATTAGACCACCAAGAAAACAGATATTTCAGAAGCTGGTCAGAAACACAGGCACAGCACATTCATCTTCTCTGAGGAGTTTTAAATTACCTAAGCGTAACAGTCAACCACTAAATCTAATTTCAGAATTTCTGGTAAATAAGTCTAATTTGACGACATCATCGAAAATAATTATGTGCTTTACTATTTGTTTCTTTCTTCTAATTTTGTAAAATAGTAAATTGGAAAGTTCATGAACAAAAACAATTATTATGTTTTAATATTAAAAATCTATTTCTGACTAAAGAGCTTGTGCCTACTCATAATAGAAACATAAATAACATTTTAGTCATTAGGGCAACTGTGGCATAAACTTTACATGGGTGGTGGTCAAGGAAATTTGTTAAGCATTGTACCTTTCTCAAAAATCCTGTAAGCCATGAAACAGCTACCTGCTCCTATGTGTTTCATCTAATCAAACACTGATTTGGTCTTTGCCTTGATGTACTTGCTAAAGAAAAAAATATGGTTTAAGATACCAATAAACCCAAGTTGGGTTTTTGGTCTTCATACCTTCTAAATCAAGAAATGACCACTATTGCTTTGTTATTGTTACATTATATCATTATTTCTTTAACACCTTTGGTGATAGGGCAGAGGATCTAACAGCTGAGCTACAGTCTGTGCCAGTGAGGCTGCTGTGTGCACACTTACGGTTTTGAAAAGAAAGGCCTAATTAGCCAGAAACCTGCAAGTGAAGCAGAGCGTCGTGTCAAAACAACCAGCTTCAATTCTCAGGACACTGCCACCAAACAGCAAACATAGGAAACAGAACAACAGAAGCCTCTTCACTATAGCACATCCACAAAGCCAATCTCTCCTTTGGTACCTTTCAGAAAAGAAAAGTAAGAGCAATTTTATGTGCCCTCTTTTGTTGAAGGTCCCCAATGTCAGCCACTGGTGTTTTTCTTCAAATGAACATCATGAAAAGTGTTTTAGCTGCAATATCGGTGACATCTTGCGTGCGACCCCATTTGAACCCAACAGAGGGATGAAGAAATGAGAGGATGTGTCAGTACAAATTCACAGTATAAACCACTGCAAATACAAAAGTGCAGCACTGGTGGGGAGTTACATCTTTGGGGAGCATATCAATGTGACATTTCATAGACACATTAAACGCAATATTACATGACAACTTGCTGTGCTTACGATAACAGGCTAACTTGCCACCTTTCACACAGACACTAGTGTCCGTGGCTAAATGGTTTATGCATCCTCTGCCTGCCAAGAAGATAGCCGTACATGCTTCTTATACATATGAATATGAGAAACAAAAGACACAGTCATATTAATTGAATAATTATAAGCAGAAGTTTTTTCTGATAGCAGTAGGAGGCAGTATATAACCTGCCTCCCCTGAAAGTCTCATCAGTGGAGAAGGCTAATTATCCACATGCTGTGCATCTGAATGAGAGCACAAAAGATACACATGCAAAAGAATTAAAGCTCTTTTCCAGACATTATGTCTGCCGTATTTTAAACTTGCAGCTCTTTTTTTAATCATAAAATAGAAGCGAGTGAATAACATACAGTGCAAATCATATAGTTTAAAAAAGTAGAAAGTTATGACTTCCATTTAAACCGCCGCCGTAAGAAATTCTGACTTTGTTCTACACATTATATTGCACAGCATTAAGGTTCAAAGAATGTAACTCTGCTGTAACGCTGGTGAAGAAAATTTGTGTGCATGAAATTTGAAAACTGTGACTAAAAGCAGTTTGTATACCGTATCATCAAACTGCGATGATCCACTCATGAGCCAAGCTAGATTAAGAAATTTCTTTTTATTTTTTAAATATTTTTCTACAAGGTGAAAATGTAAAAATCTCAGTGGAACTCCAGGATAATACATCTGGGCCTAGTTATGCAGAAACAGGAACATTTGGGAAACATTTGCATTTAAGAATACATGTATGACTTGTTCTTGTTATTAAGCAGCCTCAGTCTCACAGACCAGGCTATACATGAAGTGACCTCCTGTTTCCTACATTGTACACTAACTAGTAAATCAGCTCATTACAGTGCTTTATTCCACATCACCTATTAATTTCATCAACTACACTTCTTCTTCCAGTTGCTACATTTAAGCTTCTGTCACACCAACCCTCTACATCCCCTTGTTCACTTCATGAACTCTATGAACTTCCTTTGAGGTCTTCCTCTCTTCCTCTTGCCTGGCAGCTCTATCTTCAGTATCTATTGCCCAGTGTATCCACTGTGTATTGCTCCTCTGCACATGTCCAAACCACCTCAACTTTGCTTCTCTAACTTTATCTCCAAACCGCTTATTCTGAGCTGGCCCTCTGATGTACTCCTTTCTTTTCCATCTTCATCACTCTCAATGAAAATCTTAGCATCTACAGTTCTGGCACCTGGAGAACTGACTCTTTTGTCAGCATCACCATCTCCAAACCATACATCATAGCAGGTAAAGCTTCCATTTCACCCTTGTTGCTATTTTTCTATCACAAATCACCCCTGACCCCCATCTCCACCTACTCCAACCTGCCTGCACTCTGGTCTTCAACCCTTTTTTGTGCACAGTTTGTTTCTCCCTGTCATCCAGAGACATGTATTCTTTCTTTCTTCTGCCGACTTCTTCTCCCCTGTGAATACCTCCACCTTTCCAGATTCTTATCCACTTGCTCCCTACTATACGTATGGATCACAAAGTCATCTGCAAACATCATAGTCCAGGGGGACTCGTGACCTTATGACCTCATCTATCAGCCTGTCCATCACCACTGCAAATTCCAAGGCGATCCCTACTGTAATCCCAACCCCACCTTGAACCCATCTGTGACTCCTAACAAACACCACATCACTGTCTCGCTGTCTTCATACATTTCTTGCACTACCTTCACACACCTCTCATACAGAACTACAGTTCATGTCTTGACACCTTACCATGTCCTTTCTCTAGATCCACAAAGACACTCCTTCTGACCTTCTCTATAGTTCAACCCTGGCAAAGCAAACACCAACTATTAACACACTACAACATGGCAATGTTACACTCCCAAAAAAGTGTAGAGAAAACACTGCCTTCATCAGCCAACACCATCATGCATTGTGGTCTGTCTGTCTGTTGCAGAAGAATAAAAGGACCATCAAATATGGAGCTAAGTTAATTTTCGTAATTGCTCAGAGTGTCTGGTGGGAATAATACTTCTCAGACATCTCAGCTCTGCAACAGCTCATCTCCTCCGCTGCCCAAGCAACAGGATGTAAATAGAAAATACTAATTAAATGCCTACAGTATTTGATATTTTAGTTGCTCAGTCTGAGCTGGAAGTTTCAGAGATGCATTGAGGTTTGGTTATGAAGAATTTGCATGTAAGCGACAAAAACAATGGGGCCAGTGCTCAGAAACAAAAATGTTATAGAAATTAATTTGACTGCCTTGTATGGGTGACATTATTTCACAATTAATACATTAAAGATTAGCCTATAATAGCACAGTTACAGCTGTATTTGCCTTCTGGCATGCCCGGGAGACAGAGGACCTACTTCAGCACGTAACTTTTCTCACACATATGCAAGTTTCTATAAGATGTTTCAGTTACAATGTGCATGTAAGTCACATAAAGTCAAAATGAAAATGGCTGACAGTATTCTGATGCCACTGCTCCTCAGACCTGTGGACATGTGGACATTTTTGCAAACATGAGTGTTTGCAGTTGGCAATGGCAGAAGCCACCGTCTGTGTATCTCTGAGATGCCAGCAGCTTGGACAAAACGGTCGTATTTGATGCTTTGGGAACGGGATGAGCTGGTTTAACTGAGTGGAGCTCGAAGTGACAGTCTGACATGAAATTATTTTGACAGCATCTCATTATAGTGTATTGGATAAAAGACACCATATCAATCGCTTCCTCTGTCATAATTTTATATTCTAAGAACGTTTGAAGACATTGCAATGTTGCCTTCATCTAAAAAGAGCCCAGTGAAAACACCCAGAAACACCCCCCATTTAAAACCCCAAAATTCTACTGACCTCTTACATTAAAACAGTCTTATGTTTCTGTTTCCTTTGTCAGTTTTAAAATGTGAGGGGTTTCAAATGGGGGGAGGGGGGATTTCAAACTATTTCCAAACAGTTCAAGCAATCTGGTAAAACAAGATGCTTTTTAATTGCAGTTACTAGTATTTGCACTATTAACTGCAAGATAACACATTAAAGAACAGAAAATAATTGAATACAGTGGTACAAATTTCTTTAGAACTGCAAGACGGGGGGAAGGTTGGTCTGTTCTCATACACATAAATAGATCTGCAATATATATTTGTGTGTTTCTGACCAGTCTGTCGGAAAAATACTTGCAATTACTGACACTTTTGTAAGCTACAACTCAAGAAATGTCCAAGAAATGAACTGGATATGTATATTTAATGATATACAACCAAGTATTCAATGAAAAAAAGGTATTTTTCTTTTGGCAAACACTATGAAGCCCAACTATACGGGAGACTCAGTTTCACTAATATCTTATAGAATTATCTCTCAGTAGGACTCTATCAACTATTACTATCATAAGCTCTCAGCAAACAGGAAATTTAAAACATGATTCATTGTGGCATTTCTAGTAACATTTTATTACTTGCAGATGCAGCTGTGTGTTATTACTGGCAACAAAAAATGTTAGGCATTAGGCACTGTTCAAAAGACAAGAGAGAAATTATTTTAACAGTATGCAAAACTGCACTCTAATATCTCAGGGGCACAATTGTATGCAAAAGGTTAAGGAACCCATGGTTAAAATTGCTGCTACTGCAAAGAGTTTGTGAAGTTCTGTACAAATAAAGTTATTGTTATTATAACATTTAACAGAGTAGAAAATTAATTGGTCTCCAAATGGCATAAAGTTAAAAGAAAATGAGATTAGTTAATTATATTGGAAAAAAGGAAATGAGGACTGTGCATATTCCAGCAGATCTGAACTCTCGGATAACTATTTGCCAAGGTCTGAGATTGCAGCTAGCGCTCCAGGATTGCTTACTCCAACACTGATGGGAAATGCCAGGTTATATCAGTTTTGCCTAAATAATATTCTGCAAGTGCTGTGATTTTTTAAAACAATCAGCATCTACCTAGGCAAAACAAAAGCTAAAATAATTGACACAAGGTCATCAGGCAATAGAAGTGAAGCAATTTCTTCAGTTTGCGCTGTCATTATGAACGTAGAAAATGAGAGTTGCACTTTTCTGCTTTGCAGCGACACGTGCACGAACAACCCTAAAAAGCTACTTTAAGCTGGGCCCTTATCGAGAAGGGGTTGCTCCAGTATCTGCAGCAGCTCCACCCCAAAGAGATGTGAGTCTCCTCCTATGTTCGAACCAGAGATCAACATTATGAAGTTGAAAGAAAAAACTCCCAAGAAAAGCTTTTCCAGTTTAACCGGATAATTTAGCATCTGATCTTTTTGTTATATGCAATAAGAAAGAACACCTGAATGTCATGAGAAAAAAATCCCCTTTTCAACTTCTACGATGGACAGCTTCAAGAGAGGCAAGTTAAAGGTTTCACCAAGGCCCTGCAGAGACACCCAACCTTAAAAATCTTTTTTTTTAATGTGTTGTTAGACCTCAAAGGAAAATGGCATTAAAGACAGCCCAAGTGTATTACAAAATTCGAAGCCTTTAGCTAAATAGAATGAAGTTCAAATCTGAAAAAAAGAAAAAAGAAGCACTGACCATACATAAAGAATGCCTTGACTTTTGCTTCAGGCCTTTTTCCTTTTTCATTAGTTTGGAACTGTAAAAAACTTAAATAAAACATAATCTGTAAATAAATGATTCATGTTTCATTTTATTTTGGAAATAACACATTTTAATCAGGGTTGCTTAAACTTTTGCTATCCACAGGATACTTGAGCTATACAGAGATAATATCAGCTAGAATATGTTGCTGCAGCATGTTAAGGAACAGCACTCATGGCCTGTGGGTTAATATGAATCACAGCTCAATAAGAGTGGAATGAACTGTTGCAGTGTGGCTCTTTCAGGGACGGGTTTTTGAAAGGAGAAAATGGATCTCAGCAAATTATCTCAAAATAAAGGGCACAAAACTTATTTTTGCTTTTCAAGTATCTGTCTCTTTGCTTGTTTGGCGGTGTTGTTTTGTGGATTCGGACGAGTTTAGATCATCTTTCAGCTGGAGTAAAATCCTATACTGACTGCTGGAAATGTGGCCTACAGGATCTAGGCAGCGTGGAGATTCATTAGGAGCAGAAGACGAGCACATTTGCAACACTAAACAACAAACCACAACAGTTAAACCGTGAACGTGCTCACGGTTTGCTTAGAAGGTATGTCAGTGGTTTTCACTGTTATAAAGCAACTACTGTCTCATTAGCACATTCTCCAATGTCTGGTCTCTGTGTTTGACTGTTGCATATTTGTGTAAAGATCATTAACTGGGTGTGCATTAAATATAAATACAATTTCTTAATTACTTGCACCTAAGACAAGTAACATAATAGCAAAGACTCATAGAAACAAATAACATATACATACATTTGGAAGAGGAAAATGTGTCATGTCTTGAAATGAACTGGGGATACAGCTGAATACAGCTTTGAGTTTTGATATTCTTCACTGTAATTTTCAGTCGTATGCACTCACACACTCGCCTATCAAGTTCTTGGAGGCAGCCGGTTTGGGGGCCACAGAGATTTCCTATGACTGGATTTTTAAGACAGTATTCAGTGTTTTGCCATCTTCCAACATGACGTTCTGTGACAGCTTCTTTTCTTGGCCAGACTATGTCTGTGGTGAAGAAGTCTGGGATTGTAGACAAAGCACAGGGTTTGAAGCCTCAATTTTTAAAGAGAAGAAGCCTGCAAAGCATGCTTTTTTCCCATGGCTGCTGAAGTTTTCGCATTACTCTTAGGCGTGTCAGAAATAGTATTCATGTATTTTTCTGTGCATATATATTGCAGTGTAGGTAGTAAGGATGTACATTTTCACAGTCCTAAAATATATTAATTCTTTTTGTGAAAGATCAATGGTAGTAAAAGCATTAGAAATAAACTACATAGAGAGGATAGAGATAGATGTTTTATTTCGGCTACCTTGGAGTTGCTTGTGCTTGAAGACCTGCACACCTGCCAGAACCATAGGATGCAGCCCGACTTATGCCCTCATATTTTATTACCTCTTGATGAGCAGGCCTGTGGTGCCATTAATCAAACACCGCATGGCAGACATATCCTTTTAAGCATGGGCTCATTCTCAGCTTCATCTTCTATCTCTTAGAAACACCAATCTCCACTTTGCACTGCAAAAATGCAAAATAATTTCTACATTAAATTACTTCACAAGTGAATATATTACTATGAGCATGGTAATCAATGCCTTGGCACATCAACAAGCAATTTTTCTTTTTATTTTCCTTACTTCTCTTGAAAGCCATTTAACTGCACAACTGAAAGTCCCACAATTCTGTTCAGCATAATAGAAGACGTTATTATTTGAAAAGACATCCTTCTATACTTCAGTATGCTAAAGATGAATGCTTTCTTTTTCTAAAGGGAAGGAAGGCATAAAAGCAGAATGGAATTTCTCTGAATGTGTTGTCATTGCCTCATCGGAACCCAGCCAGAAAGGTCAACCTGTCTAAGATGCACATTTTCCCAGTGAAGTATGGCCATCTTACATCCCATGCAAAACACCTTTTTTTAACATGCAAGCACCACCCTTCATTGATCAAATGATCATTCTTATAAATCTGATTGACATTTATGACCAAAAGCAGTATTTCTTTCCCCTTTTTTTTTCTCCCATTGTCCCCATGTTGTATACATAACATGGACTCTGAACAGCAACATCTCTGTTGCCACAGCTCTCTTTAATATCTTGTCGACCTCAATATAGTGGTATCTCACTCCCATCTCATTAAGGAACCTCATTCTTCTCTTATATAACTATGAAATATTTCATCTTTCTTTCTCTGTTGTAAGATTCTTAGCTGTGGGACATGAGACGTGTCATTAATATATTTTGTGTGTGGAAAAACTATTTCAGTGACATGGATGATCAGGGACAGTTGGACAACAGAGAGTGTTGGATAATTCTGTTTCCAGTCATTAATGACACAACAGTTTAGTTGTTTTGTTTTTTTAATATGCAGACTAGTTGCTGTATAATGCTATCATGTTGGGGTTGGGGGTAATAATTTTCTATTTGGTCCCTCGCTCAACTCTTTTATGGTGCCGTTATGAAGCCAGTGGCAGACTGGAGATATATGATAAATTTTCCAAATCAGTGTCCTCAAATCTGATGCAGAAAAGGGTGATTATTTTTTAGCCCCAAGGAGGAACAATCAACAGTAGAGTAGTGAAGCTGGTTGCTACTGACAGTCTCCTCCAAAATTAATCCGGCAGGAGAACTTTGGTAAAGACAGCAAGCTATCTTAAGCGTCTGAGCTATATGTGGCGTGTGTGGGTGTAGAAAAGCTTCTTTTTTTTTATCATTGGCATCAAATAATTAATTAAGTGTTGCATTTGATTTGCATCTGTTTGATACATTGCATTAAATCATGTAGGTGTAGTTAGTGGAAGTGGTTGGATACCGCACAGCCCCATCACCTATCACTTCTCTGCAAACTCACCTGATTTAAGAGGAAAGACCTGAGTCACAAGCAATGCAAAAGAGCAAAGCATTATAAAAGAAGAAAACCTGATGTGAGGTACTCGTGACAGGGAAGCTGCTGCAACAGATGCTGGCTGTCCATATAATTTCATAAAACGTGTGGGACATGTAACACTGCTGAGTTGCCAGGAGCCATCACTTTTTCCATTGTTGTTGTTTGTGGGATTTCACCACTGTCTTAAAATGCTTTTATTCTCTTGTTTTCCACAAAGCCAAACTAAACTGCACTTAAGCAGTCCGTGAGGGTAGAGGCACACTGTCAAAATGAATAGTCATGGAACAGTCACTCAGACATTGACTCATGACCTGCGTGCCATTCCTGACTTTTCTCATTTAGTCTAACTCAGTAGGATACTAAGCTGTTTAAATGCCTCTCAATCAGGGTGTTGTAGTTCATATAAATGACTAGACTAACACATCCTTCAAGTCACCGCAACACTGAACAATGAACATCAACCAACTGGGTGAAAATTGAATGTTGTGTTCTTATGTTTTATGCAATTCTGGCACCATGGCTTACGTCTACAAATCAAACTACAAAACATCTGGAACAATGCACTTAGGATATATAAGACCAAAATGATGTTTGGCCATTAAGCACAGGGTCACATGTGGCAGAAATCAAAAACATAGCAAATTAACACAAACACCTCAAACCAACTGTCAGCCTGTGGAAGAGTGATGAGTTGGGCTTATTTCGAAGCCACAGAAGCTGGGCACATTGAAGTAAGTCAAACTGCATACTAAATTATTCTAGTCAAATGTGAGGCCATGTGTCGACAGCTAAAGTTTTGCCCAAAATGAGTCACGCAACAGGGTAAGCACACCAGGAATTCAACCAGAGTGGGTGAAAAAGAAAAGAATAGGGTCCAAGACCTTAATGCATAATTAAAATGCCTGCAAATATCAATGAAATAGAGTGTCTCTAAATTTCTCTACAATAAGGTGAGCAACCCGATATCACGGCAAAACGTGTAATAGACACGCCGTTCTGCTGTGTCCATTTCACATCTTGACACTTCGAAACGTGAAATGGACAGAAGGTGCAGTAAGCTGCAGTAACAGCAGAGGGAGATATTTTATTTCAAGCCAACATTAAAAATATCACGGGAAAACATTTAAACACACATTATTAACACATTTGCATGTATATACATATTAGCTTAATAATTTCTGGCTATTAAGGACCCTGGAATGTACTTCATACGTTTCTTTGCTAAGTACTGACTTTGTGGCTTTAAATAAATATATTAACTCTCCTTGCTGGTAAGGCAACTTCTGCATGCAGTAATGCAATTTCTGCATGTGTGTCCATGTCACATTTCAGAGGCAAAGCATAAAATGGACCGGCGCATATTAGACATTTTGCCATGATATCCAGTAGTTTACAATTGCAGTCTACGCTGGCAATAACACAACAGTTATGTGTTAATGCGATCATATGACATTTTTCGGTAGTTTTGTAATGCAGCACTTTATACTAAATTAAGTAATCACGTTAAATTTATAATTACATCATTACTTGTGTTACAAAGGTTCTATCTGTGCAATGGACAGATAAATAACTCTTTCAGTGCTACAGTCAGCTGGGCCAGTCTTTAAATTTTAAGGAGTGGAGATATGGGCATTACTTTTATTTTCACGGAAAAAAAGGAGCATTGAACATGCTGTTAAAGCGCACACTGTGCCCAGAAACAGAAACAACTATCCAATGCGGCTAACAGGATAGCATTTCTTTGCAAGTATCTGCAAAGTCAGCATGCTAGTACTAATCCAGTAGGGAATGTTAAAAGGTGAGTGTCAGCGGACATGACCCCAGAACCCAGAGGCTGATCAACAGGTAAGAAAAGCAGTCAGTCTTAGTCAGTCTACACCTGCCTCTACAGTAGAATTGCAGTGATGGTTTCAGTTTTGCTATTGGCTATGTCCTCATTAGGATATAGGTTTCAGTCAATGTGTGTGACTGTGTGGGAACAGTTACTGTGTCAATTTTTGTCTAAGGTCATGTAATATAATGCAAACAACTAATTAAGTAACACATGGCTCTGCTTTTCAAAAGAAATGTCTAATACATTACTTTTTTTAAGAAATCACCCCAGCAGTGTTTGCAATATCCTTGTGTGTCAATTACTTTTACCTGCTTTGTCCTGATCAGGTGTTCGTATCAGGGGATTTAGCATTCGCCATAGCATTCACCACCTACAGTTATTTCAGTTGCTTGTTTTTCCACTTCTCAAGAAATATTTTAGTAATATGCACCTTTTCTCCTCTTTGGACACAATTTTTTAGACCAACTAATTCTGACTCAATGTTAAGGAAAATAAATGTTTTTCATGAGTCTTCCTGTAATTTTAAAAATATTTCCTGTGCACATATTTTGTGCACAGAAAAAAATGGTTCTATGTATATAATAATAAAAGAGAGCCACTAAGAGTAGATGTCATTCAAGTAAGGAAAGCACTTGTGGATAGATGCGCTACAAAAGAAGCAATATTTATGAAAAAGAAAATGGCGATTTTTTTGGTTTAGGGCAATTTTTGGGGGGTGGTTGGGTGGGTTTGTTTGTTTCTTTCTTTCTTTCTTTCTTTGCATTGTAGTGTTTTCTTCCTTAACACCTCTGTGTGTGTTTGGAAGATGCAACTTTAAAAGCAGCCAGTGAGCACTGTGGAGTTTAAGAGTTGTGAAAGTGTGGCATGATGGATGCTTGTGCCCAGCGTTGTGGAAAAAGTGATTCCACTTCACACCTAATGGACTGGCAGCCCATCCCCTACACTGCTAGTGATTCCAAAATAAAAGCCCAGTCATTTTGTAAAGCTGACAACAGTCCTTCCATCTAATTAAAACTTTATGATCTAGCTCCACCAGTACAATAAGACAAATACCCCTATACACTGCATACTGTGTGAATAAAATGCTGAAATCTGAATAAATCTGAAGAGTTGCAAGAAAAACAGCACTAAAAGAATTATTGAATGTTCCCATAGCTACTCATTTTTGTGATCATGCATCACAATGTTCAACTCTTGATATATTTAAAAATGCTTAAAAATACTTCTGACCTTTTCTGGTGTTCGCTCTGTGTCGCATCAGCAAGACCGCCTCATTCTATAGCTCGTCTCAGCGCAGTGTGCTTCACACAAGTCCACAAAACCACATGGACACAGAGAGAGAAACAAATAGAGCCATAGACAATGAGGCCAAACATCATGCTGCTTCTCACCTTTCTTAAAACTACCCTACCCTGGGTATTTAGGCATCACAAACACAGAATAGTGCAGTGGGCAAACAGGGAGGCTGCCCTGGTCTGACCTCACTAGTAATGGGATGACTTTGATATTCCCTGGGCACACGACACAAGGTACTCAGATTAAAAGCCTTTTATTCACCGTGACCTTTCGCTCAACATCTTTCCTCAGAGAAATCGTCCCTCCTTCTACGGCCATCACAGTGACAGGCCATCCCCACCAAAACAAAAGGCCAAGTGGTAGGGTGACACAAAGTCAATATGGGAGACTTGTTGATGTTTGAACACGTCACAGAATATCCTCCGGGTTTTCTTGTTTCTTTATAAAACTAACAGGGTGAAGAATGCAAACTTAGATGATTGATGTTGATTAATCACCACTGTTCAGAGCCTTGTGCGTTTCCACCAAAAAATATAGATTAATTACATTAATTAATGTCTGCATTGTAAATGTTTTATTTATCACTTTCTTCTACTAAAAATTTAAATTAGTCATTTAATTCTTGGTTGGATGGATATCATGCAACATTATTGTTTTATAATCCAGTGTGCTATTATTGAAACATATACCGAATTAGTTTCCTGCTTTGCTCCAATCATCATTATCACCATCCTTATTATCACCTTCTTCATGTGGGTGTGACAGCTCACCTTCAATATGTCATGACTGTGCATGAACATGGATTTGATGGTTTCTTCAATCACACATTTTGATGTATTTTTGTGTAACTACAACTCTCATGAAATCTCACAGCTTACCTATGACAAACATGTTAGAGAGGTATAGTAGCTTAATGCTGCCACAGAATAACAGTGGACACTTTCACGTTGATCGTTGTTATTAGTGTGCGGAGCTGTGACTAAATAAAGTGCGCTGTCTAGCTTTTTAGAATGAAGAAAGATGTCACTTCGGCGGTGTGGCTCAATAATGCCTTTTTAATAGTTTATTTTAGCCCTGTGGCACAGAGAAGTAAGCTGAATCAGAACACAGAGTACTTCCAGGATTAATTCAGTGTTCAAAAACATATGCCCGCTTTGTTTTAAAATTAATACGAAATGCTTCCATTCAGTTGGTTTAAATCTTAGTGGAGCTTCACAGATTTGGAGCTGTGCTGATTATATCTTGTAGTCTTATGCAAAAAAAAAAAAAAAAGAAAAGAAAAAAGTGCTTGACTGAGTTCATTACACAACCATATAGCGGACAGAGAGTGGGATGTAGCATATTCATGCATATGATGGCTTTTAGGTTTGCCCTTGTGCATAAATATTTGTCAGGAGATACAGAGGGATGGTAAAAAAAAAAAAAGTATAATACAAAGTATATTATATAAAATATAGACACATTTACTAAGAATTAACACTTGATATCAAGGAGAACTGGTGAACAATATTATAGCTGGCATGGTCATCCAATTCTGAAGTTAAAATCTTACATAGAGTCATACAGACCATCCTAGATAAACTCTCCAGATAAGGAAAGACAATATGGGTAGTCTGCTCTTGGGGCTACAATAGAGCCAAAACACTGATTACCATCAGTAGATGAAGGTCATGATAGTCCTAAAGGTTTTTTCCAGCTTTAACAGATAGTGAGACGTCATCAAACAGAAGGATTGATCTAAAAAAAAAAGAAAGAAAAGAAAACACTGACAACAGGAGTCAATAGCATACGCTGAATGCTGTATTTCTGTATTGCATTCATGGTTACACTACAGCAAAAAAAAAAAAAAAAACATTGGTACCATAACAAGGTCAGCCAGTATCTTTCAATTAAAAAACAAAGAAAAGAAAAGAAAAAATGTATCAATGATATCACTGCAAGATTACTTGAAAATGTTGACTTTAGTAAGCACATGGCCATTTCACAGATTTTTATCCTCCTGGCTTTTGTTCATTGCATGGAGCCTTCACTGTGAGAGGTCATTTTCATTTTATAAAGTAATCTTCATAACAATTTGTTCCAAGCAACATATGGTGAAGGGCCTCTGCAGGACTTAAATGCTAAATATCAGTCTGTAAAAAGAAGGACGGAAATGCACTCGAGCAGTTACACATAAAACCATGTTCTCTTTCACTCCTGTGTAGCACACACATAAACACACACACTTCATCTCTCCTTGGTGTGCAGATATAATCATAATAATTCGATTTGAAACCACATTAACATGTATGTTGTTCCCCAAAATTCATTACGGCTGTGATTTTGGCTCAGGGCACTGTTAGTCATTGTCCAATTGGTCCGTGCCACCCGCTACTAACTTTATCTCTCAGTCCAGCTTTCCATCCTCTGTAGCCAAGTCCTCTCTCCCCCCCACCCACAAAAACTGTCTTTTTTTTTTTTTTTTTGCACAAGGCCCCCTCATTCATTCTAATTAAGCCAACTGAAACTAAATAGCAGAAGCTTTGTTTACAAGGGGATAGCTGCACTCAGCATTCTGTGCACGGAGGCACTTGTCTTTACAGCCAGCCAGAGGTTTATCTAGAGCTACACTTACTGCTTACACTAATTTACATTTGTGTTTTCCTTTCCACTTATTTCCATATCTGCCACGGTGGGGCTAGGTTGCCTTCACAGAGGAAATTTATCAGTCACATTTAAGCTATAACTAACACAGGCTGCTTCAGCACTACAAAAACATGAGCTTACACTCAGTTTCTTTTAAGAAATTGAATGGTGATGCAATAACATCATCACCATCAAGGAAAACAGCAATGCTGGATGAGGTCAAATAATAATTTTGGTCTTAAAAAAATAAGCAAAACAACATTGTGGGTGAAAGAAAAAGAAAAGCATCTGACAACTTCAAAGAAAACATCCTGAAAATATCCTTGAGGACCTTAAATAGCTGATGAAGGGTAAAATACCCAACACCATGGAAATGCACACCACTTTGATCAAGTAGAAGGATGCTTATGGATTGTGAAAACATAGAATATTTCAGTGTTCAAAATCTTATTTTATCTAATTGTATCTCCGAATTTAATGTGAGAAACCTTAAGAGTTCAATTTTGCCAAAGCTCAATTGCACCTGTCAGTCAAATCTATCTATATACATATATGTCTATCTTTCTATCTATGTATCTATTGATCTATCTATCTTTAGGGCTACATAACCAATTAGGCAAGTGCCTGGTACAGAAACACCAGCATATGAGCTACAAGGATATTAACACACATGCTTTATGATCACAAATTTGCAGACATGTAAGAAACATCAGGGAGCTTCATGTAAGAAGCATGGAAGATGTTTTGCCATACATCCCACTGAACATCTTTAATTTGCATTAATAAGCAACGTTTTGTAAAGCAGAGTCTAACCAATCGTCTCGTTACTGACAGCTACCTATCCAGTTTCACACCTGCATTATAGATCATTTATAATCACCCACTAACTAACATTAATCTCTAACATTGATCTGTTTGGACTGAACATCCAAATTCCACACAGAAAGATCTTTACCACTGCATGCTCGATCAGAACCACTCGTGTCGAGCCATCTGCATGACTCACTAGACTACACTATGTAATCTGTTCTTGTACCGCTATATATTTAGATGCTTATTTTTTTAATATTTTGCCTTTATGACTTTACCGTTTTATGTGCAAACACTCGTCCATCATTCCCGAGTCAAAACAACTCAGGCGTGTTTGGTTATATCGAGATCCACTAGATATATAAAACAAACCTGTAACTGTGAACTCTGTAACGCTTACCTAGTTCAGCCCATTTGAAAGTGGTAAACAAAATGTTCTGTGATAGACCAGCATTAGCAGAAGCGAGCAACCTGATGAAAATTTTAATCTGTTGTGGCAGTCAGCAGAGAGACAAACTAAAAGAGAAACAAAACCCAATACCTGTAGAGGATTTAGGCAAAACCAATTACACATCAGCTGGATCACCAGGCAAGAGCAGAAAATGTTCAGCACCTAAAACGTTACTGCAAGAGCCTTTTTTGTGAATCATGGAAAACAAAGGTAGAGTCGATAGAAAAGACACCATTCTGTTCTTTATTCCTTTTCAAAGAGCTGTTGCAAAAGGAAAGATTGGTTTCTAGTAAAAGTAACATTACATTAGGCTACAGGTTAACTGTGGCTGAATATGAGTAATAATGAAGGCAAGGCAAGGCAAGGCAAGTTTATTTGTATAGCACAATTCAACAACAAGGTGATTCAAAGTGCTTTACAGAGACATTAGAAACAAGAACAAATTAAAAGCATGATTTAAAATTGATTAAAACAAGCAAATAAACTAACTAACTAATTAACAAACAAACAAACAAACAAAACAGT
>NW_005187403.1:8810581-8816795 GCF_000239375.1 Pundamilia nyererei | reverse complement strand
GTGACCTGTAATCGTTTTTCTTTGGCGCCAAAGACTATTACCTCAGTTTTGTTTTTGTTTAGCTGAAGAAAATACACATATGTTTCAAGACTCAGTGTTCAATCAATAAGTAAACGCAACAGTCCTGGCTTTGCTCTGTCACATGAGGACGTCTGTCAGAGCTACTTTTGCAGCAGTTTAAAATGCATTGCTCCAGGCACTACTTCTGGTTATGTAATTTCAAGAAGAATTCAGCTGGCGACAACCAGACAATTTTAGATGAGGAGACCACTAAGGGTTTGTCGGGGTAAAAGTTTTCTCCAGCAGAGGGAACTGTTGTGGACCATCCTGTTAAAACTGTTGAACCTTGATGATTTCCAGGGGCAGCACTTTGCAGCTGTTCTCAGCACATCTGAGGATACAACTGTGGAACTTTGAGGACACACTGGTATGGAGAGGCTGTGGGTTACTTCTCCTAGCAGGTCTGAAAAATAACAAGTTGGATGAATGGCTGGATTGACATGACCTACCATCTGCAGACTAGGTTTCCCTTCACCTATCAGGAAAATATATTCACACTCTAGCGGCACCTGGACTGAGATGTGCTGTATGTTAGGAAGTAGAACAGTATGTCTTTTAAAATTTAGAGAAATGTATGAGCTTACAGGGTCTGCATCTATATTGGCTTTTATTTTGCACTATTTCAATCCGAGCACTGTTAGAAGAAAATAATAATGCTCACAACATTCACTTTTCTTATATGTCGACCTGTTTGTGTGTAAATGCAACAAATTACAAATGTAAGTTACGCTGCTTATTGTTAGAAGCACCTCACCTGTTAAATACTATGTTTTAAGAGAATGTATGCCTTGAAAAAAATCATTTTCTTTTTAATTACAGGAGTAATATGATACTAGCCGGGATATTTGTATTAAATGTCACATTTCCAATAACTGTTTGCATGTAGGTGAGCAAGATGAGCAAAGACTGAAGGAAGGGAAAGTGTTGCTGTACACCTCTGAGGTGTTTTATCCAAACATCAGCTCAGAGGTGTCTGCATTTTGAAGGAATACAATTTGCTTCTAGCAGACTGTACTGCCTTTAAGTTAGAGGATTACCCCGGACCAGGCAGTAGATACTCAGTGAGGTGTGGGCAAGTACACGGGCGCCTGCGAGAGAGTGATGTGTGGGTGAGAGATGAGGTGAGAGGCTGAGCCTGTACACAGGCTTGAAAAGTGTAAACAACCTTGTGTGCAGCACAGCGCCTCAGGGTGTGAAAGTCTGACGGAGAGCCGCCTTACTCTGGGCAGCTCCAGTTGCCTCTGTTGTAGCTTCCTGAATTCAACATGGCTATAAGGCTTCATGTCAGCCTTTTACACTGAATTTCTCTTTTGCTTTGTTATTGATTTCATTTAAGTGTTTCTCTGCAAATTTGTTTGGTACTTTGATTCCAGTGAAGGCTCATTGTCTTCTTCTGTTGACAGGCCATGTAATCTGTGCATTCAGAGAAAAATACAAATTGTTGCACCATCTGGTGGTGGCCAGCAGTAATCCATTCATCAGGGTAATTAAATGGAATGGTATGTTTCCCCGCAGCCACTCATTATGTGGTGTTAAAGGAATATTTAACAGTATAATGACATCTATACTGGGATAGTTTATCTTTTTAATTTCATCATAGTCGATGGTCACCTCTACACAATTGGGTTTATTGAGTACTAAGGTGGTGCTCGGGGACATACGACTGAACAAGACCACGAAATTAGAGTCACCGGTAAACTCCTACTGCACCAGTTTCTCCCATTCTTACTTACTTTTTTGAGTAGTTTGTGAATGTTACATTTTTCAGCTTATTAAATGCTTTATATATTAATAATGTAAATGTAAATGAAGCCCAAAAACATAATGGAGATCCAAACATCCATTTACATTACATTACATTACAATATGGATTATTATTCATAATGCCGTATTATATATATTGCATATTTATTATTAATGTTGTTTCCTTCTTTCTTCTGTGTATGAGGTTGATTTTGTTTTCTAATTTAATGATATCATTCCTTTGCGTCCGTTTTCCTCGCAGCAAATACACACTGGCACAGCTCCCATGATTACCTTTCTATTTCCAGTCTTTTCCTTTCTCTCCCTGTGCTTTTACCATCTATTAAATGCACTCTAAGCAGTTCTTACAAAACAGATGGCAGCGGATCAGAGGTAATGTTTTCTGTTTGTCTACTGCTTAGCACATTTGTGTCATTAATATATTTTACTTTTTTTTTTTAATATAAATGTAAAGGTTCTATTAATATACAGAGAATGTGGTCTAAACACGATATACTAGTTAATAATCCTAAAAGTAATGTGCTCCCATACTGTGTGCTAATTTTCTAGATTTCAGCTTGCACGGTGATCTTAATTAACTTTTATTTAACAATAGGAAAGGCTAAAAGTTAAGGCTAAAACCAATATATTTAACAACTACTGTCTGCAGTACATTACTTATTATACTCATCTGAGCTGACTGAACAAGAAATTGTTTTTCTAATGGTCTATTGCTGAACACTAATGTGTTACCGACTCTGCTGCCCTTGAGAGCCTAGCAACACGCTATGATGTATATCGTTGGGAAGCAACTCCTTGGCAACAATGGCTTTTCTTTCCTTCTACTTCTTGAAATATATCCTCAGAGCCTACAGCTCCATACAAGACTGACATCTGTCTCTTTATTTACATATAAACACACGGAGTGCATGATGTTGTCAAGAGAAAAGAAAAATCTTTCTCTCTTACACATTCACACCTTAATTCTATAGAAAAGAGCTGACAACTGTTATTACCCCGAGGCTATTGTTGCGAGCTTTATGCATGGATAACACATTTCACCAGGCACAGTTTTGCAAAAAGAACAGGCACGCACACAGACGGATACATCACGAAATGTATCCTGTGCAAGGCCAAATGGTTTCATGGTCACATTTGGAGATGAATGCTGTCCATAAACATGGATTGTGTGCCTTGGCTGCAGTCCTGAAAATACTGATTGAACTTGTGTATTAAAAGGAAGAGTTGGAGCCTAAAGAATGACTACAGCAGAAAAACATTTTTTTCATTTATATTCCCCAACAAAAAGGGTTATATATGACTCACAAGGTCATTAGAGTGTGTTTTGAATTCAGTCATTCATGAGTCAAACTTTTTTCTGAGTCAGAATAATAAAATCTGAAAAACTGACTACTCGATACTGGTGGTGAAAATGTATTAACCCAGGCATGTCTTACACAACTTTATGAATGTATCTCATTGCACTTTAGAGCTAAACATTGAACTTTTATTTACAGTATGTTACAGCTGCAAATACTTTGTAAGTGACAAACTTAGCTGTACTACTACACTTTTTTTGTTTAGCCATAAAGCTAAATTCTAACAGGGATACTGTTGAACACATACGAAACAAGAAGACTCAGAGAGTGCAAACCTTAATCTCTGGCCAGTATCTACTTTTAATGGAATACTATTGTATTTTGCATAAATTCATTTTATTTTCTTTGTTTTTAAACATACTTTATGAAGTTTGGAGTGCAGTAAAAACAAGTGCAAAGTCCAGGTTTTTAATATTTGCTCAGTTGAAATCCATTTTTGATATACTTGACAAAATTTTGACTGCAATTTTGTTTTTAAATATGGATTCATTTGCTGTCCCTTGACAGTACAGGTGAATAAATTTGGCAATACACATTTTGGGGTCAACTTACAAGAAATGCAGATGTAAAATGTAAAAGTGAAATCAGAGGTCAAATATGACATGACATTTGGGTGCAAATTACAATGTAATATTTAATATTCCCATGTACCAGTATCATTTCCTACGTGTTGCCAGTACAAACAGAGGCAGTAGAATTTCAATCATAGTTTTAAAGATAAAACACATGAAAGTTTGACCTTATTTGACCTTGAACAGCTGACATGTTGAAGAAGATGTCAGCGGTTTAAAGTGGCGTGATATTTAGAATCCCTATATAGCTTTCCCTATATGGCCTAAATATCTTTCATGTCAATACATGCAATGGCAGTAAACATAGTTTTAATAAATAGCTTCATTATTATCACTTCAGATCAATCTATTGACCTTGAACGAAAGATTACATTTCAAATGTACGATGATATCTTACACAGTACTTTCTATATGTTGACAATACACACTAAACTTGTAGCAATCACAGTTATATGGCTTTTTTTTTTTAATTTCAACCAATAAATCATTAAGTTCACCTTTAAGGCCTTGGTGGATGCATCGTGTTTACAGACACTCACACAAACGCTACCAAAAAGACAACCTCCTTGGTGGATGTATTCATTTCAAGTAATGGAGACTTTTGTAAGTTAAGTGAAAAACTAATATCATACAAGGTTTAACGTTTCTGTAATATGCCAAAACCATATAGAGTATGTCCATATGGGTTGATAAGTAACCGCAAGTGTGTATCTAATGTATCTATTAGTATAAACTCTCTGCACCATACTCATATGGATTTGCTGTCTAATCAAAAACAGAGAGAAGCTCTCACTTGACCGCAAGCAAGAGAATGCCAAAGTAGTTGTCACAGAAAAAAAAATCAGTCAAATAAATCTTCATTTTTATGGTGGGCAAATATGGCTTAAAAACACTGTACTCTTTGTTGTTCCTTTGCATTTTTCATTTGTGCTATGAATACATTTGAGACGGTGCGGTAAATCTGGTTCTTTATTCCACATCAACGCTCTACAAAGTGTGCTATATTACTGCTCTCTGATATTGCTTATCCTGGGAGATCTGTCGTGTCCTGGGAGTTTGCTGTTTCCAAGGTCTACCAGCTAGCGTAACATAAAGGCCTAAGAAACACAGCAGAAAACACAGGGAAATTTTTTCAAATGGAGTTTATTAAGATAATTTTGACAAAACATATATTTCTCTGAGACAACACAGAAGTACACGGCATCAGTTGAATACTGTCTCAACAAATGGACTCATTTTAAACAGTAAAAGGCTGCCAACTCCAGAACAAAAATAACACTGCATCTTATACTTGATAAAATAAAAGCAGACGTTTTGACACATTGTTACAATTTCTGACTGTTTGGTAGGAATACAGGTAAGAATCCAATCGCATAAATGTAGCTGTAGTTCCTATTGTAACGACACACCCGCACACACACACAGAGCACGCATACTGTGTATATGCACACATATTTCATTAACTGTGTAGAGCATCTGTGGAAGTGAGAGCTTTTGTGAGAGGTAACGAAGGGATCTGCAGGGTTAACACTGAATTAACTGACAACCTGTCTGATTCTACTGTCAGTGCTTAGACAGTTACTGGGGCTGGTTTAACGCAGGTGCAGGATAGTTATTATAGAAAAAAAGTCTCATGCTGCAAACGCTTCCACAAATCTAATGAAAAAAAGTTTGTAATAATAGCTGCGTTTTGACTATTTTTGGTGCGAATGTATCCTGGTAACTGTCAGTGCTGAATATTTAACTGTGATGCTACTGTTTAGTGAGACATCCTGTCTTCAGAATCCAGAATGCACTTCCCCCTCACACCCAGTGAAGATAGTACAATGAATAAAACACAATGTCAGGATGTCAAGTTTGCAGAGATATCTTGTGTTTTTGGACAGCACGGGACCCTTAGGGTGAGGGCAAAAGTGTAACAGGGCTAAAATCAATAAACCATATGTACTGTGACGTGATGTGACACGCACTGTCTGTGATTACAGAATAAAAACCTATATGAGATTCAAAAACAATTGCTATACAGAATCAATGTGCATTTTATACGTGCCATGATTATGAATTGTCCCAGTAAATTAAATACATAAAAGAACAAGTCAGGTTAAAAAATCATTCAATGTAAGATTATCATACAAAACTTACAAAAAAAAGGATAAAAATGACATATAGACATTACATACAGGTTTACCTCATTATATTGCACAAATACTCAAGTGACAGCTTGTACTGGCCCTCTTTGTCTACAAAAAATATACAAAGAAAATCAGGCATGCACTGGAAAATGTACATGCAGACACACTGAGTAAGAGAGAAAATGTGGTTCTGCTACATTGCTCACATACAAAGAAAAGACATTTTACAATGTTGGTGGTTTGGAACATTTTTAAGATCATAATTATAGGTGAACAAATTCTTATAGCAAACCAGAAGGAGAAGGAGGATAAGCATTTCTCATTTGAA
>NW_005187403.1:8801311-8810515 GCF_000239375.1 Pundamilia nyererei | reverse complement strand
ATATATATATATATATACTGTGTATCCTCTGAAAAACTAGGCACACTTCATGTTTCAAAGCTTGAAGAACAACCCTTAGCACTATAACATGTAGTAATCTTCTCTTTTCAGCTGCACTGCTGTAGATTTGCTAATGAGCTTGTACTGCTGCATAACATAACCCAACTTCTAAACTAAATAAAATGCTTTGGTAAAAAGAGGAGATCATGCTTGATCTAATGACTGCAAGGTGCTCAGGTCCTGTGGTTAAAAAACAAGCCCAAATCATAACCCCTCCACCACCATGCTTGACAGTTGTTAGGAGGTATTTCTGCTGATATAATCAGTTTAGTTTTTCCAAAGTCTTGTGGTTTGCTCAGATGTAAGAAAAGCAAACGTTATACCTCCCGCCCAGTTCTTTTTAGTAAAGAGGCTTTCTCGTGACATGCTATTTTAGTTCAGTCTTCTTCTAGTTGTATCTTCATGAATTGTAACATGCTAAGTGAGGCCTGAAGAGTTACAGATGTTTAGTTTTTGTGCGATCTCTCTCACTTTGCTGTGAATTTACTGGAAAACAGTGGCATTTTAAAACAAAGCTGATTGCTGACCAAATCGCCAGAACTACTGCTTTTACAGAGGTGGTCACACTTACTGATGGTCAGTTAGTCAAGTGCATTTGACTAGCAGCAATCTGGCTGCTACTTCCGCTCTTAATTCCTGAGTAAACAGTAAGGGTGTCCTTTATATATATACATCATATATATGTGTGTGTGTGTGAGAGAGTGTTTGTCATCATAAAGTTTGACATATCACAGTTTTACTACTTGTGTTGATGCAATGTACTGTAAATGCTAAATTACCGGTATTTATTTGCTTACCTACCCCAGAGTTGATGTGCGATGGCAATATTTTAGAGGTAAAAGAGTGGCAATAAAATACTAAACTCATTTACATTTGTACATTAAAATAAAAAAGTGGGTTCACGGATCAACCGTCACTTTACAGTTGTAGACACCCCCCCCCTCCCCCCTTAATATCCTCATCATGCAAATATGCAGCATAAGTCTAACATTAGCCAGGCAGTGGCTGATGCAGCCTATTAAATGTGGAAAGCAGAAGTTAATATTGATAACCACAAACTAATTTCTTGCAAATGACAGCTTCCATATCTTTACACAGGTCATGTGACAAATGAAAAAAAAAAAAAAGATTTGAATTTTTATAATAGTATGCATGGAGCTGAATTCAAATTTTAATACATAAACATACATTCAGAATATGGTCGTACAGTACAGTTGCAATTGATACTGCAGAGTCACAATGGGCTGTGTTCAGAGCTGATTTAAGTAGGCCGTTAAAGTTAAAAAGTTAAAGGTCAAAGGATAGGTGGGGGGAGCTGTTTTCAGGGGCAAATTTACATACACGTAGGCACATTCGAGCACAGCCATCTCATTTAAAGCAAACATTTGCCTTAGACTGGATTCTTTTTTTTTTCACATTAAAAAAACAAAACATTTAATGTATTACATTAGCACTTATATTTATTATTTTAAAAAATGATCACCTTTTCATTGAGCCTGTACTTCCCACCTAAAGCAAGGTCATGGCATGGGTAACAATAGCTGTTTTTTTTCTTTAATGCAAAATCTCTGATGCATTCGTGATCCACAGCATCAGTTTAATGACAAAAGCCCTTTCACACCCTGTGCACTCATCTCCAATCAAAAAATAGTGCAGAAAATTACTGCCTACATTTTGAATCAAATGACACTGAATATAAGAAGGTCAGCTGGTCTTCATGTCAAGTATTCAAATGTAAGTACAATATACTGTTAACACTATAAACAGTGCGCTTAATTCTACTGGGTGATGATTACACTACCCTGAAAACACCAAAATGTAATTTAAAATGTTGTTGTGAAAAAAGTACAGCAAATTGTCAGGCCGTGGTGATAGACGTGGTGATTGATGACTCTCATTAGAACGGATATTGTAGTGTTTTAGAACTAACGCCTAATTACAGCCATACTATTCAGTTCTGAATACAGCCATACGTCTCTACATGTGACACTTTGGACAACTAAAGGTACTGACGTCTTAATGATTCAGTATTAATTGCAACCTGTGAGCCATAAATGATAACTTTGATTGTACTTCTTGAGCAATTAGTAAATATATCTTCCAAAACACATTAGTACAGCAGCTTTGATTCATCTATTAATAGCAGGAAAATGGCACCATAACTTTGTTTCATAGGCTACATATGACCGAAACAGTCATTTTAAGATTCACCTAAAGTGACACAGAATTTATAAAAAAAGAAAGAAAGAAAGAAAATGAAATTCACTACAGATATCTAAGTTTAAACTTAGGTCTAGACTAAATAATAAGAGGTAGCTGTTAATCATTAACCTTAAACTTTATTTAAGAAAAATAGCCACTGAAATAAGCATTTTGTTGACTTGTCTGAGATCCAAACACGTTAATCTTTTCAGTCCGCAAAATGCTGCTGACTAGACTGACCTAGCAAACAGCCCCTCATATTTTTGTAGCTTGATGTGAGCGCACAACAGCTTTTCATCTGTTTAAAGTATGTCTTTTGACTGGTTTTGTCTCCTGTCTGACTATTATTGTGCTGCCATCACACAAGCACATATTCATTGGAAGGAATGCAGTGAATTTCCTGTTAGCTCTTGTGGGGATATGGTTTGTTTTTCCTGTTGCTGCAAGCCAATTTATTTTTTTTCTTTTGCCCTCTTTAACTTCCTGTCTTAGAGCTTGACTTTACAGAGAAGTAGCAGAGGTGAACGTCAGAAGCCATTGATTAAACTTTGGTTACCATCGCTTAGCCCTCCCCACCGCCAATTACAAGCTCCCAGATCACATCCGTTTCAGAGGTGTTATGCCAAAGATATGTGTTGTGCTTTTTAAAGGAGAATCTAAAGAAGTAGGAATGTAACAAATGCTTTTCAGGCACCGATTTAAAAAAAAAAGAAGAAGCACAAAACCCGTATAGGTAAATTTGAAGGAGGATGGTGGCCCTGCTGGGTGAAAATACCACATTCTCAAGCCATGCTGCTGGTAGGTGTGCTCTGGGTGCTTCCAATGCTAGCATTGGCACTGCTGTTCTCAGAGGGGGATGGGTTGGTAGAAACAGGTTGTCGCTTTGCTCCTGAGCAAGGACATCCTGTGGAAAGGAAAAACAAGCCAATAAGAACCTGCTAAAAATAAAAAAGAATTATTAAAAAATAAGAGTCCTTACCAGGAATATTGACTACAGTTGAATTCATCTCCAGTCCAGTTGGGTACCCTGAATTAAGGAGAATTGGACAATTTCAAATTCAGACATACGTCAATTCAGATTTATTCTGGAGTCCAAACATTCTGTCCCCACTCATCAATTTACCTGTTTTGATTTTGATAAACCACAGCGCTCCAACAAGTAATACCCCAATCAGGAACCCTCCAAAGGCAATACCCAGAACTCCAGACAGGCCGTTAATGCATGGTCGGGCTGAAAAGCAGACATGCAAAAACAATGTATGCAAGCTTAAATTTAAAAAAAAAAGAAAGAAAAAGATTTACTACAACTGCTACAACTACAATTACGTTCAATCGAACACGATTTAAAAAATCTTTGGAAACCCAAAATCCTCCTTTTATATTGTAATGCAGCTTGAATACAATATATAATATAATAATAAAATATAATAATTTCTCCAAAGAACCACTGAAAAGTCCTATTTGTTGTGCTCCTACAAGCTATGGTGTGTCCTTTTAATAACATTGCATCTTCACATTGTAAAGGTTTGGTAGCACACAGACAGAATTGTTTCCTCTATACCAAATAAAATCAGTCATGCAATAGGTTCATTATATAATGCACACAAGTAGAATATGTAGATTAGATTATCTCTATTACAACACAAACACAGATTCTATCTATTCACTCTAACCAAAACCAAAATCACATAGCCACATAGCAAGTGTTTTCTTTTCAGGAAGACCAATGTACTTGGTATTTTTTATGTAACTGAACTTAAGTCTGCACACAGAGATTTTTTGACCACTTTAACTGATTTTCCATCTGAAAATATGTTCTTAATTTGGGTTTGTCCTAAATCTGCACTGTGAATCACGATGACTACAATGTAATCTTCTTAGTTCAATAAAGAATTCACCCCAACTAACCCATGTGTGTCCTTAGAGAGCATCTCTATTATATGTTCTAGTGAGCTGCTGTTCGTACATTTATGTGTGATGCTTAAAAGTTACTATTCCATATCCTCTGTAATAGAAAAAAACTAGTTAAAGTTTATGAACTCCCTGAAATGAGAGGCTAGTTCTGCAAAGTACACAGTTATAATTTACATCTCTATGAAACCACCAAATTTCAAACCCATAATCTGACAGACATTCAATACACTGGACATTTTTCCATGACTTGCCAATAGTTCATGCCTCAACATAAAGTACTATATTAACAATAATAATCGTGCCATCTATATCCAAAACAGCCTCTGTGTTTCAAAATTAAGTGCTACTTAACCTTAATGCACGCCAGAGTCGCTCCACATTGGACTTAATGATAATTGCCATAATTCTTTCCATCCACTCCTGAAGCTGGCAGACTATCTATGCATCTACTAAAACACCTTCTGGAAATCAATAGAGCTTACATACAGTGCTGTTTATCACCTCCCAAAACTACAGCCAATGTTTTGGGTGAGTCAGAATTTTTTTTAAAGAAAATTGAATTTGTCCTGTTCCAATGTAGCCATACGAACTTTGATTAATAACCAACTTTGCAATTTCTAAAGTTTTCTGAGCATGCCATGAGCTGGCTTCCACCGCACAAGAGACTTTTTGGCTAACAAAATATATTAGATAACCTATAACCTTGAACCAGTAGTTATAAAAATAAAATACTTTCCCTCAAAGCAGCTCTGAATGAATATGTACCGGGCACATCAGACGTCCAGCATACTTGGAAAATGAAAATCTTTCTGTACACTACCACAATGGATTTTTAAACTTAAAAAAAAATCAATTAAATTTAAATGTGATTGAAGAGAAGATTTTCTGCTTTAATTCAAAGGGGTTTAACAAAAGTATTGCATTGACTGTGTGAATCCATCCATTCTCTTATGCTTATCAGGGTTGCACAAGCCTATCCCTGCAACCAGAAGGCGAAAGGCACACAGAAAGACCCCAGCCAGATGGTGAAGTCCAGCTCGGGACATTCTTGTGGTGAGGCAAAAAGTGCTAACCTCGTATTAAAGCCATTCTGTACATTTTTGCTCACTCTCTGGTCTCACCTGGCCTGCTTGTCAGTTAATTGTCCAATGAATTAAAAATGAATGAATTACAATACAGACGGTTTACAATAAGGTGCAAACTACTGGTTGCACTCAAGGTTAGACTTTGCCAGAAAACATCAAAAAGACCCTGCAGAGTTCTGGGGGGGGGATTCGTTGGACAGATGAAGCTAAGATTAACTTGTACAAAACTGATGGGAAGAGAAATTTATGGAGAAGGCGAGAGAGAGCTCATGATCTGAACCGCATCATCTGTCAAAAACTGTGGAGGCCGTGCTATTGCATCTACAGCCGTCAGTGGAACTGGGTCTGCTGATAGCAGTTCTAAATTCTGAATTGTGTCGTGCTGTACTCAGATTCACTCAAGCCCCGCAAAACTGATCAGATGGCACTTCACAGTGCAAATGGATGATGACCTAAAACACAAAGTGAAAGCAAGAGTTTCTCCGAGCAAAGAAACGGAATATTCTTCAACCCAGCAGAGCGTGGTCTTTAGTTATTAAATACCAAACTGAAGGCAGACCGACAAACACGGAGCAACTGAAGGTGGCTGCAGTAAAGCCTAATGGATCATCTCAAGGGTGGAAATATCTTGAGTGTTTGATTTAAAATCCACTGTGGTAGTTTATAGAGGCAAAATGACAAAAAATATCATTTCCCACAAATCAACCAGACTGTACATATTGTAACAGCCTAGCAATTTTTTTCTCTAGTTTTAGTGGGCTGGCAAAGCTAGAAATTAACAACCTTGAGAAAGACATCTTTTCAAAAAGGCTGCACAGCAGATCACTGACAGTTCTTCCCTTCTCTCAAACATCACAGTAAACTCTAACCCTCATTTGAAGATGGGAAAATAAACAGATGTTCTTAAATGTATTAAAATTTCCAATGACAAACAATGTTAAAAACTTATTGCTTAGATCTAAACTTTGATTTGTTCAGTATCCATCTGACTGGCCTGAATTAACTATCAAATTGTTTACAGAATTTGCACCAAAATCAATATCTGGGAATGTAGTGAAGCTTTTCAAGGCTGCAAATAAACAACCTTGTCCCAAACCATGTGAGCTGTTAGAAGTCCCCACAAGAGCAGAGGCAGTATGTTATGTGTTATCTATCAAGAAAACCACTGCGTAAATACCGGCTTTCCCTCCTTCCCCTCTACTGCTGCCTGTAGAGATTTTCCCACAAGTATCCAGAGCAGTAGGAAGAAACTAATCATCACCTTTCCATGAGTTTCTCACCTGCCTTCTGCTGCCTTCTGCCTCTGGGTTGAACATGCTAAGCACTAATGCACAAAACATAAAACCTCATCAGAACATAACCAGAAAGCAGGAGCTTGCTTTGCAAAAACGTAATCCTACTTAACACAGTATGGTCATTTGACTAATATCTGTGTGAAGCTGAATCGTGTCTGCATAAAGTCGTCATAAGGCCAAGACACATTTAACTCTAAATTAATGCAGAAATTCTCAGTGGGTGTGTGTGTGTTTATGTGTGTCATTTCACATATAATGTGAACCAGAGCACTGACACAGTGACATCTTGTGGGCATTTGGGCTGACTGCATTCCAGGCAGTCAGCCCAGTTTGTTGATTTCACAGCGAAGGACATTCCTAAATGAGTGAAAAACATCACAGCAACCTAAGTAGGTTTTCCCTGGAGACGTTTTTTTCTATTATCAATTGGTGTGCTAGTTTGTATAAGTGAGACTTTGACAGCGAAGCTGAATAAACAAGAGGAGGAAGCAGAAGCTTCAGTGCAGGTGGAGAGGAGGAGAGAGACAGCATGCCTGCGCTCAGACTCCCTGTAGCCCTCTGTATGAAAACTACCAAACAGGAAAGATTGCTGAATGGAGTTCATAGTCCTGCCCAGTGAAGGCTTGCAGCAGACTGCAGTCTGCTAGTGCAGCTAGTATACAATAACCCTCGTATGTCTGACACTGGCTAATGAAGTGAACAGACGTACCAAACAAGTGTGTTACTTTAAAGTTAGATCTCTCAATTTACCCTGGTCTCCAAAAAAAATACACATTTCTTTAAACCATATAAGTCAAAGAAATGCAGAGAGAATCAAGGAAGGACACAGGGAAGCATGGATGAGTAGCTTCCCCTGCAATACTGACATAAAAACCTTTATCTTTCTTCTCTAAAAGGACAGGAAGCATAAAGGCAGCTTAAGGCATGAACAAACAAATTACAAGTTTTACAAAGACACTTCATGTGTCCTTCCATTTAATCAGCTTCTGCTTCCTTGTGTCTTCTTGTTTAGAAATTGATTCATCTGAAATTTCCTAGAAATTAATCATAACGTGTGGCGACGGTACTTTCTTTCAAGAAAGACATCTTTTCTTGTTTGAGTCAACTGTGTTGATTGGTCTGACAATAGCACAAAGCTCAGTGCCTATGTTAGGACAGCAGCGCAGTCAAACCCCTTGGAAACACAAAGGACTTCACCCCCCTCCCCCGAGGGTCATTATTTTTGATTGTGGCCACAAGGTCAGTCTGCAGACCTTCCTAAAGGACGAGGGCCTGCCCCACAACCCCTTACGTGCCTCACTGCATATCCACTGTTATGACAACAGCCTGTGCAGCATTTGTTTTGCACTGAAAGCAATAATAGGAATGAAAATTATTGCAGCAAGCAACAACACTCTGACCAAGCACCAGACTAGCAATTAAGTCCTGAAGGCATAAAAGGTAATTTAAAAGTTTTGGTATTTCTGCTTAGAGTTTGGAGAGTTTAATCTTAGAAAGTTAAATATAAAACATTCATCTGTCAAAAATTAATTTTAAACTCAAGGGGACATTGGGACTTTTTTTTTGCAACTTTATTTTTTATTAATTTAATGAAATAAAAAAAATAATAATTCATCCACATGTTGGAGTTTAAACTGAACTCACTTGGGGTTTCTGGGCATGGTTGGGTAAATTCCAAATTCCTGCTGGCTTTTCCTCCATATGCACATTGCTAGGGAAGAAGCAGAAACACAGCTCACCCAAAAGTGTCCATAGGTTTGTCATACAGGCAGATTTTCTGAATTCAGAGCGACTGAGTTAAACACATTACAACTGTAAAGTGTTGTGTTGATGTGAAACATTAAAAGTGGTTGATAAATCCTTACCTCAGTATAACAAAAGCTGACATCACATTCCATGTCCCATGTGGTGGATGAAAGCTCCTGAAGCTGCTCTATGGAGAAGGCGAATCGAGCTCTGTTAGGACAAGAATTTGAGGGGCAATCCACTGGAAAGAAGGGCAAGTTTTTCTCTGCAAGGCACGAGCCTTTGGATCGCAAAATACATTTGGTCACCTTCCAAGTCAAGACTAGACTCCCTAAAGTGTTTCCAGAAATCTGCAGAGAACAGAAAAGAATTCAAAACAAAGATGATAAGTTCATTGTGCATTAGAGGATGAAGGACAATCTGATATGTTAAACAGTAAGCCTTTTTGTTGCATTGTAAAATATTTATATTTAGATAGAAAAAAATCCTATTTAATTCAGTTTGCGGACTGCAGTTAACTAAAAGCAGTAACTGTGTGGTGGGTGTCATCCCTGTAATAATTAAAAAAAGACCACAAAGACAAAAACATTGCCTATCACTTATTTAAGCAGTGAATAAATGTTACCTCTGCAAAAATTCTCTTGTCGGTCTGGATTTTGGTGTTAAAGTCTATGGGCGTCTGATAGTCTGCAGAGGTGTACAGCATTATCACCATGGGGATTTGAGTGGGGGAATTTGTCGCAACAGGATTGCCTGGTGCCGGAACGCTTGGTGCAACTGAGCGAGAAATTAAATTAAAATAGGTCAACAAATTTTTTTTGCATGAAACAACTGTATCACTGTTGATGTTCTTGGATTCTTTCTGAAAAACAAGAGTAGCTCTGTTACTGAGAACTTAAATG
>NW_005187403.1:8773948-8801199 GCF_000239375.1 Pundamilia nyererei | reverse complement strand
CAAGAATGTTAATATTTAATTTGTTATTGCTGTCATTATCCTACTGATACAGTACAGTCTCTGGGTTTGGTAACATGTATTTTTTGGGGAGGTTATTGTATTTTGCAATACTCAGTCTAATCTATTTTTGCTAAAGCTTCCAACATAAAACAAGAAGAATGCTTTCATTTTATTCTCTTACCTGTTGGGCTCTCGTTTTTCTTTAGAACCAGTGAAATCCTCGATTCTTTTAATTCCAATTCAGTATAGCTGACAAAAGTAGGGACTTTAAAATGGTACAAAGCCATCCTTTGCACATCTGATGCAGTATCACTAGTCAGTGTCAACGCAGGGGGTATTTTGTGCGAGGCTGAGGCATGATTCAGCGTTATTTCATTGTTAGACTGAAGAAAATGAGGACAGGTTAAGATAAATCAGTAACAATGTAGAGGTAGACATGATAACTTAAATACCTGAAGTCTTTTTGATCTTAATAAATAATATCTCACACATGGTGCATGCCATAAATACTTCTTGAAGTTTGAGACTTTAATATGTATGCTTACAGCAAACGAAGTGTGTTGTGGATTGATGAAGGTCCACATGGTGCCCTGAGGACCCCTCATGAACACGCGGGTCTGCTTCTTTGCACGCACGTGCAGGGATACATTGCTGCAATAAAAAATGAAATGTCACAAGAAAGATTTTGCCAGTAAATATAGCTAAAAAAAAAAGCATTTTATATTAAGGTTTACCGAATGCTGGAATTCTCTGCGATGTTTATAATATGAAGCTCAGTTTCAGGACTTGAGGCCTGCTGCTGTGGGAAGCAAAATTTGATTGGATTTGATTGAATCTTCATGAAATGCTTCTCCAGGAGATCTTCAATTTCAAGTGTACAGATTGGAGAGCCTGGCTTGGTTCCTGTAAAACCATAAAACAATTACTTTCTATCATCGGTCGTCCAATGGTTCAAGAAAGACACTGATGAGCTAATCTCTAACCAAGGACTAACCTGCTTTGGGAGGAACATTAACACCTATCATTTACTGCTGTTAAACATACTCCAGCAGCAGTTTTGAAGATACACACAGGTGGTTCAAAGGTGTAACTTGCTACAGTGCTCCAAAAGTTTTAGAACACTATGGCTGAATTGTGGGTTGAAATACGTTTCCCACAGCTCCTGACACCGCATCATCACACTAATGGGCAAGCGGTGTGTGCCAAGAATACTTAATGTGTGTTTGGAACCAAAACACATGGGGAAAAATGGCTCATTCTATAGGACAGGGTTGCTTTTCCCCACACTTTTA
Source organism: Pundamilia nyererei (assembly GCF_000239375.1). Classification (NCBI taxonomy): domain Eukaryota; kingdom Metazoa; phylum Chordata; class Actinopteri; order Cichliformes; family Cichlidae; genus Pundamilia; species Pundamilia nyererei. The sequence continues at coordinate 8,799,907 of NW_005187403.1, read as the reverse complement.
TTAAATGCTACAAATTATTGCAATCTGTGACCAAGTCAAATTCAAGCTGGCTGCCATTGCTCCATGTGCACAGAGGATTGGAGCAGTCTTCTTCTAATTACTTAAAATCTTGTCTGTAGCTCTTCTAACTATAATTCAAAAGTAGCTTCATTATCATTGCTTAACACTTGTCTTCTGCAAAAGCAATAGCATGACATGAATTTGAAATCACATTTCAAATTTGACATTGACGAATCCCGAAGGACATGCACACATTTTCTACTCTTGCTACTCGGCGAGCCCCCGTCTCAGCAACATATTGTTGTGTGTCATTGCACAGACTTTTCAAACACCTACAACAAGGCCTACGCAAATGCACCTAACACCCCAATGCAGGCAAGGCCAAATGATACAACAAAATAGAAATGTAAAATGTTCCACTGCTTGAGTAATTATCATGCCCTTGTGAAGCATGACTCAGTTACAACATTAGCTAAAACTAAGCAGGCTGAAAACATCCTTTTGCTTACAATTTAAATACGGCATTTTCAATGAGAGAAAGCACTGCTTGAAAGGGAAGCTGAGCTCCCTCGTACTGTAACACATTACATGTTGGAAATCACAGAGAAGGACATTGAATCATGAAGACAGATTCAAACATAAATCCTTAAAAATACTCAAAATTATAATAGGAATGGAGCACAAGCAGCCGTCGCTATTTCAGCCCCACCACTGTTCACTTCTTTTTAAATCCATCTAAGAGCTCTGTGTTGGCTCAGACTGCCTTAAGGAGGCTTTGCTAGGAAATAATTGTGCTTGCACTGAGCATCCTGCTGCTACTGCTGATGGCAGTAACATCCCATAATATTCCTAATGTCCAGCTTTTAGTCATCCGTGAATGTTCACTTTGAATCTGTGTTGTTTTGTGCTTCCATCTTCAGCATCAATGGTCACTTCTCAATTGCTTCTCTTTCCAAATGTTCTGCCATATGTAATGACATCTTGTCAGCACTAAAAAAATATGTTGATTAGTCCTCAACACTTTAGCCAAGCTCAAGATTTTCTCAGACTACTTAAGATTTTAACATGTTGTGCTTGTTGCATACAGCTTTATAGAAAAAACAAAATAAAATGTTTTTAAAAAATCTGTCGCAGCTGTTTGTTTTGCTTTTAATTCCTCTGGCTTGTCCACCTACAAATGTGTATGAAAAGCATTGGAAATCAGTGCACAGATGACATTCAGTAATAGAAATCTTGCCTATGAAAATGTTCGACTCAAAACAGCTTTTTGGTGCACACATTGCTTTTTGCAGTTATTTCATCAGAAAGTGTTTTTATGCATACTTCAGATAAAAGAAGGTTAGTGATGAATGCTCTCTATAGAGCACCAGAAACAGCACCGCATCCAGCCTTGATTACTATAATGCAGACTCTCTCCTGAGTTATGTAAGCTGGAGCTGCATGATGTGCTGACTGTAATTACTTTGTTCTCTTCAGCATCCAAACATGCTGTTTTAGACCAAACACAGATGCAGATAGCATATCCTAAATACAAAAAACCCACACAGTTTCAAAGTTCATTCAAAACACAATTTTAGAGACAGATAAGAAACCTTTTTGCTGTTCTTCTGTGATCTGACGTATCTATGTATATATATATATATATATATATATATATATATATACATATGGGAGAGAGAGAGAGATCTTCATCTTTATTTCATAATGTGTGTATGGCACATTTCCATGCCTTACAAGTAAATGGATGGTTTAGAAGATGATTGTAATAAAAAATTAACCCAAAATCACCTTTACACAAATGTCTCTCACCTTGTGTTCCTGTTGATGTGATATGACCCACATTACTAAGAGTAGTGAATGAAGTCACACCCCCAAACGTCTCTGTTGCCCATTTGATCAGCTCCTCCTCTTCGGAGGGTAAACCTTGTATCAAATGGAAATTTCTCTGAAAACTTGGTTCCTTGGCATTGTGTAGTGTAATTGTGGAGTTTTGGTTTGTCTGGAGAGAAAAGGCAAAAAACAAATTCATTACCTTCATTTAATGCAATTTTCAGAAAGCACAGAGCAAAATCAGGTCCTAAAAGGCATGTCCACTACCCGTTGCTATGATTACACAGAACTGTATAAGTCAGCTTTGCCTGTATTTTTATTTACCTCTTGTCTGCTTAGAATTAGTTAGATCAAACATATTTGGCCATCAATCTCATTATACTTTTTCTTACCCTCCACACCCAACTTTCCCCCTATTCTCCTAGCAGGGCCCTGTTAAAAAGAAATGTTTATTATGGTTAAGTGTCCACGAGGCCAGTTGCACAACCCTGTTGGAGCCAAGGTCTTTCCTTTGCTTCCTGTGTGGGGCCAGGAAATGGGACCTTTTTTAGCTTTGTGCGTCACCACGGTCGGCTGGAATCTGGCTCCATACAAGGTATAAATATATACATCCATCCCAACGACTAGACACTGCTGTTTCCTCGTCTGGGCCAATGGGAAATAATGGAGTTTATATTATGTTTTGCATGAATAAGAAAGTAGGGGAAGGCTTTAGGAATAGGGATTGCTAAGATTGTTAAGAGTAGGCTTTTATAACCTTGATATGTAAAAATGTGCTCAATAAATAACAATTAAAAAAAGAAACCATGGGCTCCAGGTTTATTTTGGGCTCAATCTTTAATGAATTTCTATCTAGGCTGAGTTGTTCTTCTCTACTTGAGTGCTCCAAGAGCTGAAGAAGAAAAAAAAGCACTGCACCTCTTCAGTGCATTCAGTGCCACACAATGAATGGAGAACAGCTAATTTTGAAGAAATAGGTTATAATCAGATTTTTTTGCATCCAAGTCTGTGATTGGCTGGCTTTGTGGCACAAATATAACGGTGCACAGAAAGAGTTGAACGCGCACGGGCAGAAATTTCGAGAGCGCAAGCAGCACATTGCAAGCAAGCGCTAATGCAAAAACTGAGCGACAGGGGCTGCTATTGTGTGTGTGTGTGGATAATAGCAAACACTGAAATACATTTTTGCACGCAGCAATGAATTTTGTTCACTCAAATTTAGCTTTTCTTTGCTCAAAATAAATTTCTCCTCAAAATGCAACACTTGCACCTGCAAACTTTTTTTTACGTGCGCTCAAATTGTTTTTACTTGCGCTCAGAATAGTGGCACAAAAATAACGCCATACACATGATTCACATTATACCATGATATGGATTTTAGGCCATATCGCCCAGCCCTAATTGAAATAACATTTTCTTTTATTTGGCCAGTGATGTCATTGGATTGGTATAACCTATTTCTTCAAAATTAGCTGTTCTCCATTCATTGTGTGGCACTGAATGCACTGAAGAGGTGCAGTGCTTTTTTTCTTCTTTAGCTCTTGGAGCACTCAAGTAGAGAAGAACAACTCAGCCTAGATAGAAATTCATTAAAGATTGAGCCCAAAATAAACCTGGAGCCCATGGTTTCTTTTTTTAATTGTTATTTCTTGAGCACATTTTTACATATCAAGGTTATAAAACTTTTTTTTACATGCGCTCAGAATAGTGGCACAAAAATAACGCCATACATGTGCAGTAACGATATATACCACGATATATTATTTTCTTCTGTATAACGTATTTTACACAATATAAGGCACACTTAAAATCCTTTAATTTTCTCAAAAATCGACAGTGTCCCTTATCTATGAATTCTGGTTGTGCTTATTGACCTCGAACTAATTTTACGTAGCACACAGCGCGCAGTAATCTGTCAAAAAATGTTTTAGTACGACTTTGGTAAGCTATGAAGGCGCACTGCTTGATGGATTGTTGGAGCATTACGGCTAATGTAGTCAGGAGCCTCGCGGAGTAATCTGGGTCTAAAACGTCAGCTTCAGGTCCCAAAGTCAAACGAACACTGTGGCATCACTGAGAGTTAAAAACTGTCTAAATTCTTTCATCTTTAATAAAATGATCAGCGTTGCTGCTTTACCGGGTGTAACAATTAAGTTTAACATCCAGGGATCCATGAAAACAGAATTTATTAAATTCAACAGAGTTAAAAGTTAGCAGGAAGTTAGCTCACTAGTTTCTACCTAAACATGGTATAGCATGTTCTGACTGAGAGATTTCTGACAAAATTTTAATGTACAGCTCTGCTATCACTTCCAACATAAATGAAGACAGCAGTGACTTTTGTAGGGTTACTGAAGTTGGACTAGGGGGTATATAATGATGTCCTACGTGATCGCTAGTGACACAGCTATGTTAGCATAACATTAGCACAGTGAAGCTGAACGACGAACTTTTTTCCACTCGATAAAAGTTAAGGTGAGGGTTTCTGGTGGTTAGGGACAAATGCAATTGCATGGAAGGGTGTTGTAAACGGACCAAACTTCAGTCAGGAGAACAACTGAGATAATCCATCCACAATACGAGGTTAGTCATTAATATACTGCAACAACATGGTAATAGAGCATCTGTGAGAGAATTCAGCATTAATGAATTAATGGTACAGATGTGGAGGAAGCGCAGTTTTTGGCTTTCCCCATATTCCAAAAGTGCTTAATCTCTTTGCTATTACTGTGGCACGGCATAATTTGCAGATGATGTTGTTTGCAGCCGCTGCAATGTTTTCGACCAAAACAGGCACAGCTTGATGACACCATCAATATGCGCTATCGCGGTAGAGCGGTGTAGTCAAAATCTCTACCTTTGGCCAAATTTATATCATTTCTACCGTATACCGTTTATACCACCCACCCCTAATTTCAATTTCACATTAACTTTTTGCCTTGCTCTGAATATTTCAGTTAGCTGTATCTGAAGTTTTACAATTGAAGTTTTAAATGAACACTCTAAAATTAACAGCTCTTATGCGTTTTGGGCGGTCATCAGTGTTTCTTTCACTGTTCAGCACATTACTACAACTACCATGCCAATTGGTCCTTCAACTAGAGGTGAACACATTCAACAGATGTTTGGCATAACATAGCATCTGACCAAAATAAGCTTTTGCGTCACAAGGAAAGGGGGGGGGGGGGGGTGGTTGGTGAAAGCCGAGGAAGCCTGAGGGAGTCATCAGTCTTTCTACATAAATATTTGATTGACGTGCGATCAAAAATAGTGTGAAGGGAAACGACAGAAATAAAAGAAGGCAAGTTAGTCACGACAGACAGGGAAGGCCTCAAAGGCAGGATGGAAAGAAAAAAGGAAATAACAATGGCAATCATTTTAATGACTACAGCGGAATTTAACTCACATTAGTATCAGTAATATCAGTTTGTTATTGCGAATTCTTCCAGTAACGATCAAGGAACCTTCTTTTTGAAATAAATGAGCCTTTCTGTTTGCTGAGGATTACAGGAATTTCTTCTTCTACTACCCATCAGTTACTCCATGCAATAATTGTATAGTGTCATGTCAGAAGCTGGGCATTCCTCCATAAAATGTTATCAGTTTGTATAAGTATTTTAATTATGTTAAGTTTGTTACAAATTGTTTGAAATCTGGTGGAGAGAAAAAAAAAGAAGCTTTTTCAACTAACAAGCTGTCACGTAAGATCGTTAAAAAATGCTGCAAGACGTTACAGATAAAACGCTGCTGTCGCCACATGTATTCGGGTCAGCTATGGGAGGTCAACAAGAGCTGTGACACTGAGCCAAGCTGTCAAGCTGGTGACGTACTTTCTCAGATGCTGACCAGATGCTGATTCTCTTACAATGCAATCTGCAGTAAAGCGCTATTATCCCCCAGTGATATGGCTCATCCCACAAAAACATCCTGCAGTCACAGGCAATGTTGTCTAGGCTCTCGACAGGACATGATACAGGATGTGCTATCACACTGCTGTCAGCATATCAGTAATTGGTGACATTCCTCCAAACATTTCATTGTTTTTCAAGCGTATCATGGCTTCTTAAATCCGACAAATACGAAACACTAACTTCACGAAAAGGACAGTGAGATTTAGCTTTTTTCTTTCTTCCTTTTTTTTGTTTGTTTTTAAAATCCAATGTTAATTGTTCTCAAGACAAAAACAGTGACACAATCCAGGCGAAAAAATGTTTTAAACTAGATTGGCAAAGTTTGTGGAAAGAAATAAAGACGATTAAATGTTCAGTGTAATTCTATCTCCCGAGGATGTTTCAAATCTAAATTCAGTTTACTCTAAGGTAGGAAAAACACCTCCATCCTTCCTTTGGGAGCACAAAGTGTTACAATCATTGTGTAGTTGTACAGTGCTGCACTGTGACTTTAAAAACCAAATACTTTCTATAGCCCTCAACAGCATCAGATGCCTAATGGTTTTAATATTGATTTAATCACAGTTATTACAATTTCTCATGAGGATAAGGGTCCTTATGTACAGATACTGCAACATTTTTCATTTAGCAATGAGGAGCTTCATCAATAACATATTTAGAAATAATAGCCTAGTTAGAGGCAATCTCATTTATTTGCCCATCTCAGTGCTATTTAAATCCTGGTTTATGTTTTTAATTACCACTGTAGCATTTTGCCCTGACATTATCACTTAAGCACACAATGGAATAAAAGTTTCAAGTTCTTCCTGGGTTCAGTCCACAAACATAATCTAAGAACAGTGTATAAAAGTCAGAATCTCCGGTTTCATTGGAACATTAATTTTATGGCCAGTGCCATCAGCATCAGCCTTTCTCGATACTCTCTAAAACTTCTCTTACGATTTTATAGTGTGGAGGGTAAAAGACACAAAATACAAAACTGCTTGCTCTTTTGTAACATTTCACTACAGAGGGGCCACTGGGGAATCAACACTGCAAAATCAACATAGTTTACTGTCTCTCCAAACAGACTCACAGAGCTGCACAGCTGTGTCAGCTTGACTGTGTGTGAAAACAGCTGGCGATAGACAAGCACATCTGGAGACATGTGAAAATCATGCATTACGGATAAAACTAACTACTTGTAGTGGCATCCCCACAACCTGATCTTTTTTTATGATTAGTTAGTGACTCTTTAACAACCTTATGTTACAGCTGAGGCAGTATGTGTAATCAGGGTTGAATAAAAGTGGGCCAAAGGTGGCATTTTATTTCCAGGTTCAGTCCCAAATGTGCATTCAAAAGAAAAGCAAAAAACTGCATGTGCGCACGGTAGTACAGAAAAACAAAGATGCATTACTTACATACAAGTGAACCTCGCTGTTGAGATAGCATAAACCATAAGCTGTTTCTGCAGATGTGAGGATAAGGTGCATTGGCTTTGCATCAGTCAAGTTAATTTGAAATATGGCATTTTCCTGAAAGGAAAAAAAACACAAATTATTACAAGAATAAAAATAGAAAATCACACAATGCAGCTGTTATTTTAAAGATCTACTCATATAAGTTCAGACTGAAGTTTTAAACGCAGCGTCTATTTTTACAGTGGAAAGACTGCTTTACATATGAAAGCTAACAACTTTCCAAATAGTTTGCAGGTTCAGAAAGTGTTGCAGGCAAATGATGTCTGAAGGTGGTATACATCTCCAGGTGGAAGATTGGGACTGATACGAAAGACAAAGCAATCAAGTGTTATAAATATTCAGTCCCAATGTTTAGCCATATGGGAACTACTGCACTGTCTATTAGAAGTTTTCTGGAAAGCCTTCCACGTTGTGTATGTGCCACGTAATTCAGAAATAAAATCAAAACATTAAAATGTTTGAAAAGCACTTCAAGCAATGCTTCTGGCTCGCATTGTATAATTTTTGATTGTGTTATCATAAAGCAGAATGAAAAAAGAAAGGAAAACAGAATACATAGCAGCTATGCTACATCATTTTTGGGGGGATGAATTAATGTAGACAATGAAAAATATCCTGTAATGAAATGACAAGAATTAACCTTTAGCACAGGCAAAATTGAAACGTAGCATTTTCCTGAAATTCAAACATTATTACACTGGCTTAAGATGAAAAACATCACAAATGCGATTTAAGCATTTTCTAACCTGTGACATGAAGAATGAAAAGTTCTGAAACTTCAGAGAGCAAATAAAAAGACCAACATTATTATGGTCATTTTGCACTGAATCACAATTCAACAGTGCTCAAACTTTGAAGGTCTTGGGTAGAGCTGCTCACCAATTTGCAACCTTCCCTATCTGTCATTAAATTAATAGGCCTCAAGTTGACAGAGGAGGGAGATATTTTACTTGCAGCACACAAAAATAGTTCCAACCCCAATTTAATACCGCACAACTTTGATTTAATTTCCATGCTGGAGGTAATCTCAGCAGGGGGGACGTGACTATTCCTTATTTTCGCAACCATGAGATGTCAACACGTGGATCGCTCCAGACACACGTGCAACCACTCATTTGAAGAGAGTCAAAAACAGGCAAGAAAAAAACAGTCTTCAAATGCCTGCTTTTGAGCTGACGCTGATATTTATGAGGTAATGTAGCTTGGTTCTATTATTACATTTCTATGCAATGCAAGGGAGGAGAAATAAAAAACATGTAAAGCTATAAAATTAATTATTTACCAGATGTGCAATTAGATGCATTTGTGTAATGTATACTCTGTGTCTTGGTTGCATTAAAACTATCCCTAAAGGTGTAGTCAGAATTACTTATGTACAGTCTTATTATTAATTTATCTACTTCGTTTCATTCACAACCTGCTGCCTTAACAATGGCTAACCTTGGTGGTTGTTATGAGGCATATTACATATAAAACACCATTAACATAATTCAACACATAATGTAATATCCAATTAACTATATTTTAACCACAGTAACATAATGGTGATGTGATTTGCTAATCACCACCCCAGTCACACTATGAATCAGCCTTAATTACTATGCTTCGCATATGCGTTTGGCAAAGCTGGTGCTGCAGAGATTTATGGATGTAAGTGGTGGTGAGTAAACCTTTTGAATGTGGAATAATAAGTCTGGGTTTAAAGACTTTTTATTTTTTCGACAGACTTAATTCCAATGAATCCCAGGTCTTTTTACTTCCGCAAGAGACCCAAGATAATTAGGTTTAGAAAAGTGAAAGAGTCATGGATTTGTAATCAGCTCAATTTTATGACTCAGTGCATTAGAAATGAACAACAGCTTTAAAAAAGAAGAAGAAGAAGGGGGGAAAAAACTTGGAAGTATTGCTCCAATGTGAGGCTTTTATGGGAGGTTAACATTCACAACTTTTTCTTGACACCAAATGCTTTATTCTGTTATATTGTGTGTATTTGAAGGCAGATTGTTTTCAGACAGAACCTGTTAGTGAGACAATGAGCTTGCTGGGGAAACAGTAAGACGCCCTCATATCAAATTCATTTACTTGATACCTGATGTTGCCAGAGTGTGATCCAAGAGAATTGTGATGAGCTCAGGTTGAAGCTATGGAAATTTTCAGGCGCATACAGAGCAGAGCAAATTAAGTCTAAGGAGACCATGGACAAATTGCCTATAAACCAAACACAGATGAATTTCAAAGACAGCCTTGCACGCTGAGTGCTATGGACAGAAGGATCACTGATATACACACACAGTGAGACACAAGCTTTAACCGGTGTCTAGTACATGCAGGCTTGTGCTTAATGACTTCTGCATCTTATAAATGGTTTTAGTCCCCAGTTTGAAAGGAAAAATGTCTAAAAGGGGTGACTGCAGTCCCAGGTGAAGATACAGTGGAATTTATCTGAATAGATCAGTGGTTAGGACTACTTATAAAAGAAACATGTTCGCTACAGGCAGAGGGTTTGGCATGAAAATAATAACTTACCACAAGAACCTGGAACACAGTGTCTAAAGCTGTTAGATATCCAAGTACTCAAATGCTGCTCTGCCCATCATAATAGCATGACACTCACTTTGAATGTAAAGATAGACCCAGTTCTACAAGTTGGGGAATTTAAAATTCCTGTGATAGCCCACAGGAAACTCAGATATCAGTGAATAAGACAGGGGCTATAAGATCAAATCACAGGCCGAAAAAAAATCCTGCAAAGGGTGTTGAAAAATAATTGGCTAACATATTAGCATACCGTATAATGCTAGTTGTCTGCAACAGTGCAGAAGGTGGCCAAATACAGCTACTGCTGTATATGATTTCCATGTGTCAGTCTCTATAAATGCATAACATGTGCAATACTGTGTGAATGTGGCAAGGTGAGCCACAGGAAATCACATTTTTGATTCCATCTTCTGTGCACGGTATATATTATTAAATTTAAAAAAAAGAAAAAGAATACAGCTAGATTGCCCTGAAGACAGACTAACCTTGGAGAGGTCTGAGGTTCTTTTGTAACATTTAGTTTGTGCCTCACTTGTTGTGTTGCATGTGCGTAGAGCAAATGAATGAACGGCATTTCCTCCTGACTTCATTGTGCTTCATACAGAGATAACTCTCGGCGGTGTTTTCCTTAAATACCCCTTTCTAATGAGCTTTCTGTCTAACTTCCCGTCATCCTTTTGTGACTTTCTTTCTTTCCTTTTGAACTCTGACCCTGATCACTCACCTTTGCTGCTTTTGTTCCTGTGCTTTCAAGATACAATTGTTTTCCTTTTCAGTTTTTTTTTCTTTTCTTCAGAGCATTTTTTGAAGGGCCTTTGCTGATGCAGTTTCCAGTTATTCTTTTGACTCTCTCCCTTGGCTTGAATTGTCTCTCCTGGTCTCGTCTCGGCCTTGTGCCAAGAGCCTGACTATCCAAGCCTCTGTGTGACATCAATGAGTCCTGTACAAGCAGCTCCTCCCAGTGAATTCTCTCTGACTGTGTACCCCCTTGATGCTCCCTCTATAATTCTCTGTGGGGTCAAACTGTGACAGTCAACTGTTCCTGGCAGGTTGTAAATCAGTATGAAAATAAAGGAATGGGGAAGAAGGTGATAAGACAATTTGGAGGACAAAGAAAAGAGGATCCAAGAGCAAACCTCCCTTTTGACTGGACAGTCTGGCATAAGATGAATATGTTCCCCTTTCTTTTTGTTTACAAGAACAGTTGTTTTTTATATAAACAGACAGCCAAAAGCAGATAAGGGGTATGTGTTAAGAGGTCACATGTCCACTTTTTTCTTGCTTTTTGATATGATAAAACGTCCACTCGTGGTCCCATCAAGAGACCAGGATATGCCAATTATGCACAGTGTTGAGTGGATCACACAGATTGCAGACCAAATTCCTTTTGTGAACTCTCACCAGTCTCAAACAGAGTTCACCTTTTTTTTAAATCAGAGAGCTTGCGCCATTCTTTCCACAAACTACACTTAGAACTTTTCGCAATTAACTTTTCTTCCTCTCCCACAGAACATAATGTGCCTAATTTTACTCTTCGGGCCTAATAAAAAGACCGAGAACCATTTCCTTTCTAATATGCTTTAAATCTGTTTTGTCATCAAACTGCATTTTCTTCTGATTTACAGTCCATTAAATGAGACTAAAGACCTGACGACATTTGCAGCAGTAACTGTGTCTTTGAGACAAAGACAATGATGTGCTTGCACAATGTTAGCAGCATTACTCGAAGCAAAGAAAGGCACAAAACCATATGTGAGGTAACCAAGCTTCATTCTTAAGGACGCTTGTGTTAATGATTCTTTGTATATCATATATATCAACATTTTCCAGTGGAAATCAAATTGAATCAGTTTAGCTTGCTGGTAAACGTTTCTGCTAAAGGATGACAGGATTCTCAATGGCTTTCCTGGGAGAGGTTAAAGGAAAGGACCTTGAGGCTTTTATTAATTCTGGAGCTGATGGATGGGCAGGCAGGGATTGTATTTCACCATCCTGTGACAATGTCTTAGCGAGGCTGCACACATCTGCTTTTCCATTCTCATAATCTCTGCCAGATGACGGCGAAAAACCAATACAGTGAAAAATAAAACGGGATGATCAATAAATAGCATTTGCTTAACAGAAGTTGTGCAAAAATACTACATAGTCTAAGTGAAAACAAACAGCAGAAGCAAGCAAACAAACAAAGGACACTGATAAAGAAATGACTAATGCGAGCTGACCGACAATGTTGGACAGTGAAAAATGGAGTCTGGCCGAACAATAACAACATATAGATTAGAACTTTTCTAGAATTACTTTTCACTGACATTCCCTGAAGCAAAAAGTTTGAAAATCAAAACATCCCAATACCCTATCAGCAATTACTGCATATGTTTGTTTAGCTGGAAAATGAATTCTTTAAACACAGACCAAAATTGAACAATGTGGCTTTTAAAAGGGGTTGAAAAAAGCTGCGTTTCTGTCACATCTGGCATCTGTTAATGGTTAGCTAGTTATCAGGCTGATAAAGTTGGGAAATGAGTGTGTTTATGTTTTGTAATGTGGGAAGATGTTTAAAAGCTTATTTATTCAGAGTCAGGGAAAGTCTGCGCACAATGTTGACCAAATACGGTAAAATGTGCATTTTTTTAAAAACATACCAGATACACTATTATCTTTAGCCTTAAGTGTCTCTCATAAAATGCCAGGTTCCACACATTGATACCCCATAGGACCTTTTTAGCCTACAGTTTTGTTTTCATGCCTGACACACATCAGCAGTAAGATCCCAGATCACATGACAGATTTTCCAACCTACAAAAGCTGTTCCTTATCAAGACTTTACATAAGACAGGTAGCAGTGCATCTTTGCTAACTCAAGGTGTATAGGATAAAGGTCTAATCATCTCTTAGTTTACTCAGAAATGGATCACTGTATTTCAAACTGTGGAAATAAATGTTTGCCTGTTTGTTTTTCGACTACAAGCGGACTTTGTGGATTATGTTCAACTGCACTAAGACACGCGTACGGCCCGACTACCAGCTAGTGCTTCCGCGGTAATACAAGGTCTTTACATCTCTGCGTTACAACGACATTATGAGTTGTCACAGAAGGAAAGCCGCAGGTTTGACAACTAAACAATAACATCCATCCATTTTAAGGCAAGGCACTGTGAACACGTATGCACATTACCCAAGTTCTAAAGGAGCTCAGCCATCATTAATTCATACAATTACACCTGTTCTTTTTCTAATTTGAATACTAAAATATATCCTTCATCCTTTCCCATCCAGCTGAAAATGTGCCTTTAAAAGGAATAAAACTCTTTTGAAGCTGCACTTATTTACCTCACCACAGCATAATGTCTGATACAGTAAAGCACACAGACTGTTTTACATTTTTTTTAAAAAGGAATACTTTAACATATTTCCTTCATAATTAAGTCATTATGTATTTTCTTTTTATTCACAGGTCATTAATTTACATAAAGAAGAGGAGTGTTTAATGGTCTATGCAGTGCTTTTAACACTGTTATTCATTAATTTGAACACATTAAACTGAATAAAATCATATCTGTCAAACTATATCAAGTGTGTAAATTATATGCTCCATCCTATGCCAGTTTTATTTCTTGCTGGTGTCAAACGATGTGTTCGAACACTGAGGTGTTTTTTTGGATGCTTCACTTGGTTAGAAGAACATGCTCAAATGTAGCATTGATATTTTTAGAAATGAATAAGGAACATTCATCGTTCGCGCTGGTCTCTGAAAGCCCCCGTCACAACATCGAAAAGCCCAAAAAGTTATAGACAAGAAGTAAAAACTGCATAATTACTGTGACATAATCAGTAAAGTGCTGAACTCTGAGAATTAATTTTTGTCAAGGTACTGAGAAATAACTGCACTGCCATCATTATAAGCTTTGTAAATCTTGCTGAAGCCTATTGATTAGAAACTAAAGGTCAACTGCTAACAATGAGGGCTTCGTCCCTAAAACAAGCTCTGCCGTTACACAATCTTCCATTTACTTCAAGGCCAAAAATTGCAACAAGCTGTCTGATATTTTGCTAGTTTCACCAAGGTTTAGAGATGGCGCAAGAAAGGGAAAGGAGGGTGTTTGCTGGTGCTTTTGATGAGTGTAGTTCTGCATATTGTGGAGATTGGTTGAACTGGTGATTACTCACATACTGTATAAAAGGGGTTTTGATTTTGTGCAAGTTTTAGTTCAAGTATTTATTTTGAATTTTGGACTGTTGATTGCAAAAGTTCTCGTGGTGTTTTGTTTCTATCTACGATTGAATTTAGCTGTTAGCTCTAATACAGCTGAAATCATACGTCATAGAAAATATCATGCAAAAAAACTGATATATTTAAAGTTAAATGTGCATAATCACAGTGCTTCTTTTTACTGGGTATGGTCAGTTTTTAAAACTGACTCAGCTTTAATACTGTCCCACATTGCATAACATCTGATAACTCTATAAATAAGTAAATGAGCATCATTAAACTCAGTGTAATGATAGTTCAGTGGAATGAAACATTTCATTTTACGAATGCTGTGAACTGTGAGGTGAACATAGGTGCAGAGCTTTCTCCTTTTCAGCATGACAGCACCTGACATACTATTCCATCAGCTAAGAAGTATGATGAATGAGCAGACGATAACGTCTGTCGCACAGGGGAATTTGGGATTAAATGACAACTAAGCCGTGCTTGACAGATGGCAGCAGTTTGATTGTGAAACATTTGAACTTTCTACATTGTGATGTTTACCTAAAGTTTTATTTGAATTTTACCACTACTTTTCAGGTTATTACTTCTTTCCATAAAAATAATTTAGTTCAGACGAGCTCGGTGTACAACACTCTCAGTCAAACTGGATTTTTTTTAACTTGATGACAATTTTTACAGATTATTATATCTAACTTAGATAGACTCAAATAACTTTGACATGCTTACCGGGTTATTAAAGTTCAGTTTAAAGATGTGAACCTCTGCCTTGTCCTCTCCGACAAAACTGGTCCAACAGCCAATCTCATTCACGATCCACGGACTGCCTTTCTCACCTTTTGAAATCACCGGGGTGCATGTCTGACTTGTGGCTGAAAGAAATGAAGTAAGAATAGTTAAATATGAACAGCAGCATGTTTTTAAGTTGCAGTAAATAATTTATTGCTTACAACCAGAGATGGGCAGCAACGCGTTACTTGTAACTATTGCAAAAACGGTAATTAGATTACCGTTACTTCCCGTAGGAACGCTGCGTTACTAAAACCGTGATTTTTTGCGAGAATGTCTCATGACAGTGACATAAGCAAGTGCGACGTTTGCGACAACAGCTGTGTGCAGATCAACAATGGATCATATATCGAGGGGAGAGAGTATGAGCGTGCAGCGTTTAAAGCGTGGAAGTACTGACCTTACTTTAAGTTTGATTCCATAAAAAGTGACAAAAACATTAGTGTCCATCGTGCGTGGGAAGAAAACTTCTTGTTACAGCGGGAAAAAAAAACCCCTAAACTTCCAAGCAAGCACAGAGAAACTCGCGGATTCTTCAACTGACCACTGCGGCACACCTGCACCAGCGTAAACCTCCGCCTACCCCACTCCTGCTTTACAGGTGAAAATAGAGCAAAAGGACCACTAGTCTTTGATTTTATTTATTTTCTGCTGTGTTTTACTTGCATCTATTTGAAAGAGTGAGTGTAAACACACAAAAAAATTTGCTTGATGCATGAAGTTAAAAGATTAAAACTAATAAAACAAGTTTTAAAAAGAGACTTTTCCATTTGATTACATTTTGTATGATGGATTATGTAGAAAAAGTAGAATTGGGCTAAAAGATCTATCGCTTTATCACCTCTTCAGGTTGTAAATCGTGTTTTTAAAAAGTAACTAAGTAACTAAGTAATTAATTACTTTTGAAAATAAGTAATCAGTAAAGTAACGGGATTACTTTTTGGGGGAAGTAATCAATAATTAGTTACTGATTACTTTTTTCAAGTAACTTGACCAACACTGCTCACAACCTTAATATGAAACTCCCTGTATTCTCTAGTCTCATATCTTATTGCAAGAATTTGAATCCATCTGTAACAATCCTGTCATATTTTGACATAACAGGAGAAAAACCAAAAGAAAACCTTCATGTGTGAAAGCCAAAACGCTATTATTTAAAAGAAAGATAAACCCAGCAATGTTACAGATTTCTTGTCAGAACAGGGCTAAATTTGTTATTAATCATTTTGAAAGCTTTCCCCTGGTCGCAGAGAATGGATGTTAAATGTGTGGGTAGGACTACATTGTTTAAAAACAGATCCGCTGGTTCACGTTTATCAGACGTGTCAGGACACGGGGCTGCAGTCATTCATCACCGTGCTCACTTTGCTCCCTGCTAGAAGACTGCTGTTTAACCTGAGGATCCAAGTCTTGGGAGGCTGAATTAATCCAGCCAAGGGTGTATGATCACTGGTGAGGGTGGGTATAAATGCCTGGTATTTGACCTGGACTGTGTATGCGTGTCTGTGTGCCAGAGATCTATTGTGCTAGACTAGAATGAATATGTGTGCACGCATGCTTATTCTAACCTGTATAAAGTTGCCAGGGACAAAATATTCTCCAACAAACTTCCTCTTTCCTCAAGAAAAAAGGTCAGAGGCTTTTTCCAGCTCAATTAGAGATCGCTTTCCTTGCCCATCGCTCACCGTTCGCTGACTATAGATGACAGAGTTTAAGTGGGTTATTCTAGAAGTTTTCTGGCACTAGTCACAGCCACATCATGGCTGACACAGTCACTAGTTTGGATTTACTCCTTACAGAGTCTTCCTTAGCCCACCTGCACATGGAATGAGCTTTCATTAAATCAGTCAGAACTGATCTACACTCAAAAATAAGATAAGCATATCCATTGTGTGATGAATATACGCAACATATGCCGAAACATCCACTATTCATGCCTCAATCACCCTCAAAGCAGCTGGCACCGAAGCACATAAGTGAGCGAGCGTGGTATCATGACAGAAGCGACGAATTTACTAAGCAAATGCTGCATAACACTGCGCTCCACTGGCTTTTATGATGCATTTGGTCTGTTTACCTAGCAGGCCACAATTCATCACAGAGGAGATCTGGAGTGAGGCAAGCGAGACAGAGACAGGAGAATAGGGTGGAAGGGGTTAATGGATACATTACGAAGATTGGAAGGCTAACCGGATGTGCCTTATTTAGAAGTGGCACTAATCAGCGGCCTTGTTTGAGGCAATGTCATCACTGCTGGTGGGCGAGAGTGGCCAGAGATTGTGATAAAAATGGGACAGAAATGGATGAATGCAACAAACAACGGCAAGATAGTGGGAGCAAGAGCATGTTACATAATCAGCTCTTTGTCTCCTTTAATGGGCTGCTTTTTTGTGCTTTTTCTTTTTTTTTGGGGGGGGGGGTATTCAATTGGTAAATTCACATGTTTTTTTTCTCCTCACATTACCTGTGACCTAAGATATCCCTGATGAAAATAGGCTGCTTTTAATTTAAACTCAGTTACATCATTGTTATCGCATCACTTTTGTGCACTGTGGAAGTGATGCATCTTTTTATGTTCCACGTGGTGTTTTTTTCCCTCTTAGATTGTGGAACAAGTCGTCTCATTATTCCATGAAGTTAGGAACATATTTGGCACAAATTGAGGGACTTGGAAGGCCTGTATCATTTGTAAATCGTCATCTTCGCTGTTCCTCAGTCTGCTCAGCATCAAACTAAAAGTTTTCCTGAAAATCCAGATGGGGAACCATCCATACTTTGCGTTCTCTTTTTTTTCCCTCTGCCTCTCACCCCAGAGGTCAAGGCTGGCTTCCTGTTATTCTGCTCTTCTGTGTTAATGTTTGTTGCTCAATAACCACAACCCTAAAGTTATTTCTCTCTTGTTCTGCTGTCATAGAGTCAACGGCCCATGACTGTTGCCCAAGAGCTCTGGGTATAAATCACACTGACCACACAAGAATGTGCGTGTATGTTTGCGTGCTTGTGCATGCTTGTGTCACCAGCCTCCTTTTTTTACGAGTCACCATCGGATATGAAGAACATTCATTTTGCCCTCTTGCCCCCGGAAATGCCAATGGCCTCGCTAAGCGGTCTGCTGGTAAATGAGGTATAGAAGAACTATTTCATTCGCTGTCCTCTTTATCTACTTATATCAGTCGCCTCCATTTTCCATTCCATGAGAAGACGTGTTTATGGATGCTGCTGATTTTCTATTTAGATGTTAGGTATCAGGGGTAGATATAAATAGAAAACATAATTGAAGACAGAAAATACCCCCAATTCATGAAATAAGATTTGATCTTAAAGCCTTCTTTAATCTTTATTCCTTTCCTTTTCAGTAGTTGTATATGTCATGTCTGTTATTTTATAGACCTAAACAGGCTACTTAGAAATCCATCTCTTATGAAAACAGATGTGAAGACAGTTTTATTCAACGGGAGACCGATGAAACCCAATCGTAGCAAACCGATTGAAAGCTTATAAAATAAAACCAAGTCTGTAGTCAAAATCAATAATTGTCAATTTGCTGTTTGTAAAAGAGACTTTGGACAAGGTTCATATTTGCGGATTAAGCCGATATCTGTGACTGATGAAAACCATACTGCATGACACACTTGTCTGAGGGGGGGGGGGGGCCATCTGGTCCCTTTGCGTGTCCAGGTTCTATCTGCTCTTGCTTTCTTAACCTTCAGGGCATTCTACCAGAGGATGGGAGACGGACTCAGAAAATGACAGACATCCGTTTTCCACATGTTCAATTGTGCATGGGACCATTAATCCAGCATCAACACTGTGCCCATTTTAGGAAATCTGAGGATCAGCTTGACATCAACTATGTTCTGCTTCATAGCTCTACTTTATTTATTTATTTGTTAGCAATTATGCATACAAATATTGAACTCAATGAGTAGAGTGCAGTCTATCAGATTTGAAGTACTGTGTGAAAGTCCTGACCCACCCCTCATTTTTTTGTATTCCAAGGAGACAGATTTGAGGTCTTCAGCAGTAGTTCTCTAGGGTTTTTTTGTAGACCTTTCAAACTTTATTTTCTTTTTGGACACTGGCTGCTTCTAACTCACTTTCATCCTTGTACTTTACCATTTCAATAGGAATGATTATTTTGGTTTTTTTAAGTATTTTTTTGTTAAGCTACTTAACACCCATCTATGAATTGTTCAAACTTCAAAAAGGGACAATCTTGAGGGATGAACCAGCGTTGTGGTCACACATAACAGACAACTTATCAAAGAACCAACTTTAAATTGTATTTTTAGGCCCTTTGTTAGTATCAGCGTGTTGCAAAAACACTTCTTTAGTTACAGAAATTGACAGAGACAACACAACTTTACACAGGACCTGCATCTGGGCCCTTAGTTGATCCATTTACTGTTCACTGGAGCCTCATCAGAAATGGTGTCAGTGGAAGGCTGACTGTCAAGCGGCCATTCTTGAAGAAGTGAAATGGTCAGAAAAGGCTGATGAATGCCAAATTACACAAGAACTGGACTGAAAATCAGTGGCAACAGTTCTTATAGAGTGATGAATTGATATTTTAAAATTCTGGTTCAAATCATCATCCATATGTATGGAGGAGGTCAGGAAAGAGGTACAACAGTGAGTGTCTCTGAAACACAGTGAAGGTGCTGTCATTGTTTGCCGCTTCATTCTGCCAGTGGTGTTGGGCATCTTGTTAAAACTGACTGAATTACAAACACAGAAAAATGACGCTAGATTGACCATGCAATACCAGCTGGAAACCACACAACTGACAATGTATGCATTTTTCATCATGGCCTGAAAAACACACTAGCAATGCAGCAAAATGATACCTGAATAGAACAGCACACAATGGAACAGTATCAGTCGTGCACTGATCTCCCCAGAGCCCTGACCTCAACATTATTTAAGCAGTGTGGGATCATCTTGACGGAGAACAGAATAAAAGGCAGCCAACATTCAAAGAAGACCTCTGAGTGTCCTTCAAGAAGCCTGCAGAAGTACCCCTGAAGACAGAAGAAATGGCAATAAAGCTTGACTTTATTCAGTTCAGATTTTCTTGAAAAATAAAAGCTGTCTTAGAAAATATAGATTTCCAAGCTTATTAGGATTGTACTAACTATGTTTTTGCCTTATATACTGTATTCCCATTTAAGTCTGCACAAGTTTCAATACATTGCTGCACCTACTGTATTTCCTATGTTCCTGTAAAAATATAAAGTAATGAAGTGTGGCTCAAGACCTTTGCACAGCGCTGTAGCTACTAGCTAATCCCTAAGCAGGTAACAATATCAAATGCACATGTTTTGACAAAACCCACCTTCTCATCTCACCACAAACACATACACACCATAAAACACATATACAAATAGTTCCCTATTCCATCCCCAGGCTACCCCTGCAGTGTAAAACACTGCATAGATATCAAGACGAGATAATACAGGGATAAAAATATCTGATTAATGTGAACAACACTGGTACTCAAGTGCTCATTCAATAAATGGCCATACTTTATTATGCTTAGCTCAGCAAGCTACATTTTATTTTGTCACGCTTGTTTCAGTTAGCAGTGAGGTCAGGTCGGGTTCTTTATGTAAAAATGTTATCATGCTAATGCTAGCATTTTACGAAAGTATCACCTGACTGAGTCAGAAAGTAAGCCTCGCAAAACAGAGCACAGATTTGTCTGGTCTAGACCTCAGGATGAGAAATGTGTGACATCTTATTTTTTTATGTATTAATTACATTATGCTAATTTTAATATTTTTAGACTGCAGCTTGACTGACCAGCAACACCCCACTAAACACATTATCCACGTGTGCACCAAAGTGTTCTTCCACATTGTTTCCAGATTTAAATTAAAACACTTTGGAAAAATGTAATTAATACGAGATGCCAACCTGAACCTCTCAAATGAAGTATCACTGTCCAGGAGGGAGCCACATAATTATGAAGAGTGCAGTGTAGCTGAACTGAGGCCAGAGGCTGTGCTTGGAGACTTGGAGGTGATTTATCATTATTAAGATCAAAGGTACCCTACACATTGCTGATATCCTAACTTGATCTGTGTTCAAACTCAAATCTGTTCCTTTTACATTTGTGTAAAATTTGTTGTAACACGTTCATGGGAAGCAAATCTTCTCTACAAAAATTTAAAACATATACTGTCTAGTCAACACACAATATGCTACCAGCGTCAAGTAAGTGTTTGTGAATCCACAAAAGAACAAGCTGAGTGTTCCCAAGGTTATCAAGTTATTACAAATGCTAGGAAATAGTATAATACGGGCACCTGTGCACTGGCGCTAGCATTTGATAGGCTGAATGGGGATATGTGGAACTCTGTGCTTTCGGTACTACCAGTACTATAACGTAACACCTCTCTATAATGTATTTGACCTTTTTTTTATAAGAATATGTTAGGTAATCATTACTTATGTGCACACAGTGCATTTCAGTATAACTCTCTTGCTCACATCACAAATCCTAGAAATTATTCACTATGTCTCCAGACTGTCTATAACTGCCAGGAGAAGGAGAAGCACATATATGCAAAAAGTAAAGTTCACTTTTCAGTCAGCTTCTCATTTTGAATATATTCTAGGGTGTCAGCATGTCATTGGTCAGCAAAAATAAAAAGGACTAAAGCTGACTCCGGTAATGGGAGCAATAACATTAAAGAAGACTAGAAGCCTATGAACAGCAAATACAACATCTCTTTTATGGGAAAGCGCCCTTGATGTAATGAACCCCAGAGAAACCGTGCTTGGTATATTCAAACAGTTTTGGTTTTGCAGAGACTGATGTTGCACATAGTCAGCACACACAAATAATTATTTAGTTGCATTATTCGCCACAAACATGCGCGATTTGGGTAGTTTGACGTGATGTTTTAAGGCGTTCTTAAAGATCTCAAAAGCCCAGGACTGTTTGTGCGTTTCGTTAACTTGAAGCAACCCCACCGTGCAGAATGCTGACAGCCACCAGCGAGTCCTTGAATTTAAAAAGTTCCATCACACCCTAACTAAATGCTGATTTTGATTCAAAGCACTGAGTACTTGCTGTTCAATAACTTGCTGCCTTTTCATTCACCTCAGGAAAGCAAGCAGGCAGGCTTGATTTCATGCCCGATCTTTCACGCACACCCTCATTGTGAGTCTCTGTGGAAAAATGGAGCTACTTGCCTGGAGTGTATGCAAAACGAAGGCTTGCAAAACTTGCAGTAGGATGGTTTAAAAGCGAGAGAGAAAGAGAAAGAAAGGAAGGAGAGAGGAAAGGGAGAAAAAAAAACAGGAGGGGGAAACCCTGACAGCAAACAACATCAAGACCAGCTGTCTCCCATGGTCCCTTGGGGTCAAGTAAACTGTTTGTGTCCAGGGTCGGGCGACAGAGTCGTGACGGGGAATGTGGAGGGAGGGTCAGCAGTCTTACCCTAGTTAGTCAGAGAGGGAAAGGGGAGCTTCAAGGCTAGCTCAAGTTTCTCTCTTGATTCCACACACACACACACAACCACACACACACCTATTGTCCTGGCGCTTCCGCGACTGCAGATTGAGGCCTGACCATCCACAGGAAGGTAAACAAGCTCTTATCAGTGCTCTGCAGGGGCCTGCACTGTCCCCTGGCCTCTCACCCCTGCATACTACACAGTACACACTCCATGCAACACACAAGCTTCCTGACCATCTCACCTCCCTCTTCTAAGTCTGATATTTT
The DNA here is from genome assembly GCF_000239375.1 of Pundamilia nyererei. Classification (NCBI taxonomy): domain Eukaryota; kingdom Metazoa; phylum Chordata; class Actinopteri; order Cichliformes; family Cichlidae; genus Pundamilia; species Pundamilia nyererei. Next base: position 8,777,431 of record NW_005187403.1, on the reverse strand, counting down.
ATCCAAAAAAGAAAAAAAAAATGCTGATTAGTCTTGTTAGCTTGATAGCAAGTCCTCGAAGTCCTGCTTCCACTATTTGCTGGGGCAGGAATTACGGATGTGATAGCAGGTCTGGAGACAGCCTGTCTTCACACTAGCTCTGTTTACACCTCTGGGAGCCATTCGTCCGTCGTCTCATCATTGTCGTAAACCAGTGGCGATGTTCACCACACACACACACACGCAACTTTATACCCTGTCTGTTGCTAATATTTAGCCACTACTGCTGATTAGCTCAGTGACACACGTAAAAAGCATAATTTTTATGTCGATGCTCACATTTTCTCTCGGTAATGTATTATACTGCAGATGGTTAACGGGTAAAGTGTTTCTTTTCTATCCACTTGTTTCATTAGATTTCTCTCCTCTACACCAAAAGAGCACTGGCAAAACACAATTAATCATCTAAGTGTTAATTGGTGGATAGACAGACTAATTTAGCAAGTTTCATGCTAACTGCGTGCAACCAAAACAGGCTGAAGCGTTGAGAGATTCATTGCACAGTAGCTGCTCCTAATCATTCAAGATTGATGTAGCTTTGCACAACATATGCTTCGTGTAGAACCAATAGAGATTAGCCTGTTTTTCTTGACTGAGTTTTGCCAGTAAATATTAATACTTTCCAACATGAAGACTGCATATTAATGAAGGCTCTGATATTTTCTTAAGATATTCTAAGTGAGGGAGGGTCAAGGGTACGATTCATGATCTATGGATTGAGAGCCACCATAGTGCACTATACGGGACCGGAGAGGCTCTCAAACTGGAAGTGATATTCTGCAAACACAAAATGAATAGTGTCTTTTTATTTCCATGAAGAGATATTTAAATATATGTGGTCACACAAACGACTTCAGTGGGCCTCAAAGGGTTTTGAATCATCTCAAAAAGAGATCTATGAGATAGCTTCAAGTTTTGTGATTTCATTTCACTGTTTAACTAATGGAAGTGTCTGGACTCCGGCACTTGTTATTTGACAAGTGTAACTTTATTCCCTGCAGCAGGGAAAAGATTATTAAGTACCCCAAGTTTGACTGTTGGATTTGTTGTAGTAACACTGTATGAGCAGATTAAAATAATCTGTCAGATGTCTCAAAGCTTTCTCTTCGAGTCACATATTCTGCTTTCTGACATATCACAGAAATACAAGCAAATGAAATATCGAGCGTCCAAATCCAGCGAGGGCTCTCTCTCATCACATCAAACACACACACGCTAGGAAAAAACACACGCACAGCCAGACATCACAGAGAAATTTCAGCTCTTTAAATACAGATTGACTGGTTTGGCACCTGAATCAACAGGAAAACTACCCACCCAGTGCTTGAATCAAGAGGCCCTGCCATTTTAAAGCACTCGACTGCACATTGTGCACCATTAGAAATCAGTACTGAGAAAGCCCATATTTCCTGTTTAGGAAAGCACCGTGTACAAGTAAATTGTACGCTAACATCTAAAATACATGTGAGCTAAAGATTCCACAGTTTATGTTTGCTGAAAGTTAATTCAAACCAAAAGGTTTCCGAGCAACAGCTCTATACTCGCGCTGTAACGTGACACAAAATATTTGAAAGCTTTTCAACTGAGCATATTTTTGTCAAGCTGTTCTGTCAAGAAATTTTGAACTCTGACCTGCAAAAGCATTAATTAAAGATACCCGTCTAAGATTTTGCTAAGCAAGGACAGACCACATAACCCTACTGTGAGTTGGCACCTCTGACTTGAAGTCATAGGGTGAGTCAGATGACCCGCCAATAGTTCATCCACTAAATCAAGTAATACTATGCAGGTGCATTTCCTGCATTTGTGCAGACCAAGGGTGACTGTGGCAGACAGACCACAAGATAAGAATACATAACACCATGCCTTATCTTCACAGACAGCAGGCATGTTGACATGGGTACAAGTGGTCGCCATGCTGACTGGGCATTTATCTCGCCCAGCACTAATGAGGCATTCAGTGCTCATACAGCTCCATAATGAAAAACATTGGGCCAGAGGGCATGAGACCTTGCAGTCACATAATAATGATGTTCAGGACACGGCTAAGTGCCGGTATCTTAAATTTATATGATGATGCTGCACTCAGGTTTCAGTAGTGAAGGAAACTTGCAGAGCCATTAAGAAGAAGATGGTTTCATTTATATAATATAAGGGCGAGATACAGCACAGCTGCAACATGAACCGTGTTTCACATTTTTGGTTTGTTTGTGTTTTGAAACAGTGTGCAGTTTTTTCTTGTCCAGTGATACATTTAGCCCTGATATGAATTTCAAATAACGTCATTCAAATTTTTGACAACTGATTTTTGTTATTAGAGGTCAGCACATGGGTGCAGTGGTTTGGCCATGGATCTAAATAGTTGTCTTTATGTGTTAGCCTTGCAACAGGCTGGCAACCTGTCCAGGATGTACCCTGGCTCTCACTCTATGATAGCTGGTGCAGGCTCCAGGCCCCGCCCCTGCTGCAACCATAAATTGGATCAACAGAAAAAGGCGGATGGATTTTCATTAGGTTTTTGTATAATTTCTGTCAATAAAAATTGAAGACCTTATTGATTTCTTTTTTATCTAATTTCTCAATTTTTCATTTTTATATCTCCTAAGGATCTTTGTGTAAGGTTACCATGGCTACAAGAGTCATTCTCATCTGTGGCGAGGTTAATGCAGGAGGCTGAGATTCCATGTCCATCTCCTCTGCAGTGTTCCAAAAATACTTTTCTCAGTAAACATTATCATTTACAAATTCTGTTTAAGCAGAGCCGCTCTTCTCTGTCCATCCTGCTCATCCTGCTGTAGCATTATTGCCGCAGCTACTTGTTCTCTTTAATGATGAGCTGCTGCTATTCAGAAGATCATTGATTCACTTCTTTACTTAAAAAAAGCTCTTTCTGGCTTTGCCTGGTAAAGAGAGCCAAATCTTTTGAAAGCACAGACAATACCTCTCTGAAATTAACATTAACACTGCATCACCTGTGTTTCATAAACTGTGTCAGATTAAACCTGGGACAGGAAACATGTTTTGGGCATCATTTGATGAAAAAAAAAATCCATAATAACCTTGGGGGCAACATATTGTAATTCAGGTGGTCTGAGATGGAAGTAAAAAAGCTTTAGCCAATCACAGGTGTGTTCAGTCCATATTAGAGGTCTCATCTATAAAAGAGCGCTAAAGATCAATACTACAAGTACATGAGCATGAAAGCCAATAATGGCCGCACACAAAAAAAGTGAGATTTATAAAACACGTGAACACACACCTGGATCGCATGTTCCTTTTATAAATCCGATCCCACCTGGAAATGTGTCCGTGTTTGTATCCTGCCTTCTAAATACCCATATTCAACGATACACTGGGAAACACTGAGCAGAATTTAAACCGAGACCTCATATAGCTTTTATCTTTTATCGACAGAAACACTAATAAAAGAGATTTTTTTTTTTG
>NW_005187403.1:8762585-8773928 GCF_000239375.1 Pundamilia nyererei | reverse complement strand
TGTTTGCTAATGAAAAGTTGCACTATTTAATTCCAAAGACTCCAAACCGTAAAGTGTTCTTCGGTTCATCGTGAATACTTTAATTACGTTTTTATTTGTTAAATCGTTTTTATTTGAAGAAAAAAAACCCTCTAAAACATATCTTTATAGTTTTAATCTCGACATACTGAGTTTATCCAGCTTCCTCACACGCAGCCTTTTCGCTTTGATCATGAAAAAAATTACTTGTCAATATTTTTCATCCTGCTTTTTCTTTGATGAAATTAACACTAGTTTTCTCAAAGACAAAGTAAGAATGGGGAGATAACACAAAAAACTGTGGACTCCCTTGTTGAGATCCCACAGATACCATCGTGTGTACGCCACACTGCACGCCAAAGCCGTCCAGTCAAGTGCCGGGACATGGTGTTAGTGAGGCTTCCCCACAATGCTTTCTGTATTCAAACAGAGGAAAAGCGAGGCAGTCAGAAATGGATTGTTATTTGGGAGGGGCATAACACTGAAGGAGATTGAAATCAGTCTCAGGCAGCGACAAGCGGTCGCGTCTCCCTGCCACCCAGTCTGACTGCAGGCAGAGCTGGCTCACTGCAGTAAAACAGGGGAAGTTGACTGTTTTGACTCTCAAAGCCATTTTTAACATGACGTGTTTTTTTCTTTTTTCTTTTTTTTCTACTTCAGCATGCTTTCTGAGAAGTCTCAGTCATCTCTTTCAATTTCTTATAATCTTTTTAAGTCCCTGACATCCCCTTTCTGTAAACGAACACATTCCTCTTTTGGTTTCAGAAGTTTTCTTTCCTCGTCTTTCTCTTTGATGTCATTATTTTGTGTAATTAATAGTTTTGCATTTTCACTTATCACTACTTGAAATTCCCCTCCTCTATATCTCTTAATGTTTATCCGTTTTGCATTTTTCTTATCTTTCTTTTTTTTAATCCACTATTTACTTCTCCCCCCAAAATCTTTCTTCTGAACCACTTATCTTCTCTTTGACAGTCACATAAATTTGATCCCCACTCCCTCACTGTCTCCATGAATCAGCCTTTATGAATTCTGTTATCTCTGTTTGTGTTTCTGTCTGTCCGCCTGTCTCTCTCTTTCCCTCTTTAAGATTAATTTTCAGACAGCTTGTCGTCCTTCTCCAGTGGTTCGCTAATCACTTTTGTACTTTTCCTTTAGCCCGTGGCGGGAGGCTCGGGGGTAAGCAAAAGTGCAGCAGGAGGTCTGGCAGTTAACATCACGATGTCTGTCTCCCACTGGGAAAGCTGTTGCAGCAGGGGGCATATTCAACACGATTTTCCTGCCAGGAAATGCCGGACTCACAGTGGATAAAAATCACTAAATACAAAGACTTCAGTCAGACGCAAAGATAACTGTTTATGCGTCCAACTGCCACGGTCGGCTTAAGTGGTAACGCTTATTGTGCTCGGTCTGGAAATAATAATCTGAAAATTGTCTTCAAAGGAGGTGGCATGCAGCTACCTCCCATATAATAAGCGGCTAGCCAGACGCAATCTGCAGCGACGCTTGGATAACAAAACTACATACATGCTAAAATGTCTAGATCTAAAAGGCCAGCAGGGGCACTCCGCTGATTGTATACACAAAGATCCGTTCATTTGTAACAGCCTGAAAGCTAGTTGCATAATGTCCTCTGTATCCTGGAGGGGCTTTTTTCAAGTCAGGCAAATTAACCCCGATGACATCATGAGGGTTATCGCAGTTTGTGCTTAGAAAGTTAAGATTAATGAGAGAGTTATAAGAGTGGGGGCGTTTACGAAAGTAGACTTCTTAACAAGACAGGGAGGCACCAGTTGTGGTGCCAGGGAAACAAAGGCGTCTTCGGTCTTCAGTGTTTCAACTCTCCGTCACACTATTTTTGAACAGTGAGCCAGTGCAAATTTAACGTGACACAACATAAGCACTGGCTTACATCAGTAAAAGTCATCCTACTTACACATCCACACGGAGAAGGTGCCGCGTTACCTTCACATAATGCCTCAAAACAATGCAACTGCAAGAAAACCTGACACAGTAGCTGCACTTCACACTCGAAAGAGTCAAAAACTACACAAAAAAAGAGTCTAAAGGAAAACCTAAAGAGAGTTAGACAACTGAGGGGAAACTGCATGTTTATTAGACGTATCAGTGTCTATATGAGCTTGACACAAGCAAATGCCACAGTTAAAACGGATTCAGACACATCGCGGCTTCAGAGGCGCTCAGAGATAAACCTGTAGCTTGGACCATGTAAGAACTTCAAAACAAACAGCAACATTTTGAACACAATTGACCTCACAGGGAGACAGTGTAGTGAAACTAAGACCAGCGTGATGTTGTCTGTTTCACTGGAGCCTGACAGAAGCTCGTCCAGAGAATATGGATGAGCTGCAAACAAGAAAGAGAGAGGCCTGACTGATCCCAACACAGAGAGAATTTTAATAATCATGCAGTAACATGAAAGAACGGATGATCGTTTCACTGGAAGACATAGGCAGAGGGTGACTTTACAGATAATCCAGAGCTAAAGAAAACACGGCCTCCGAACCAAATTTATCCGTGTTTGTCAAATTGCAGGGTAAGTACAAAAGTCATGTCTGGCTTTTTAAGAAAGGAAGCCAGCAAGTCAGCGTAAGAGCTAAGGAACTGGAGTCTGGTGGGCTTAACAAGATGACTGCAGTTTTACTGATTTACCCAGGGACTGCTGCGAGGCATCCACCTTATTATCATCTATAGAGTCTCTAAATTTGGCCGGATTAGTTAGATAGTGTCATTTTAATGAAAGACACTGTCTGTACTATTGTAATAGGAAGAATATTTCAGTCCTTTGGTCTCAGACAGCCCAACAGTGAATTGATAAGCGTGCAGGAACGTTAAGGAAAAAGCCCTAGCCTCCAAGTTTTTTTTACTGCTAACGCTTTAACGCTAATAATCTGTCCAAAGGTAAATGAACACATGACAGAAGACCAAGGGAAGCTCCAAGGAGCAATTAAGTTTCCAATTTCAGGAAATTAGGTGCACACGTTAAGTATATGACTCTTAGAATTAAGGGTACAAACATAATCCTCTGGGTTTTACTGGGTCATTTTGCAAGATTGTGCATCTGTAGTAGCTCAGAGTGCGTAATATACCAATAAGATCTATACATGAAGTATAAGGCTTGCTTTAACTTTGAGCTTAACAACTGTTTGAAATTCAAACCCTGCTTTAAACGTCACACGAGGATTTCATGAGTCTGATTTCAAGGAGCTGACAGGGGGTCAAACATATGGAAAGCTTAAATAAAGCTAAAGCAAGACTGACCTGAAGCAAAACACAATATGCCATTTCTTGCAGTTGGGTAAGGGCTTCATGGGATTTGTGGCAGGCTGCGGGCTATTTTTGATTTACTTTTTTCTGTTTACCTCTTCTTCTCAGTTGCCTTCACATCGTGTCTTCTCCAACAGTGACTTGAAGTTTACTTGGATTCGATTAAACACGCAGACATCGAATCACAGTGGATGTTTCCAAATGTGTACGGAATATATACTCATATATCTATTTATGTATCTATCACCTGTCTGGAAATATGATTTTACGGCGCTGGGTACAGCATGTCACACCTGAGGATTGTGCTTGATTTACTTAAGAACGCATTATTAATCCCAGAAGACTATATAAGAGAAAATGGTTAAATAATATGACAGTACTGGGCTACATAATAAAGAAATAAACTTAAAGCAGAAACGATGTACAGAGAATCAGAGCGCTTTGTCGCCTGAAAATAGTGGCACAGCTCCCTCTGGGTCTTCTTCTAAAGCTGCTGCAGCAGATGCAAAGAAAAGGAGGGAAAAAAAGGAAAATTTGCAGAGCCTCATTCAAGAAAGAAAAAAATAATAGCAAATACAGAACTATGTGTCACAGAGGCAATTAGGACTGAGCAAAACAGCTCCTCACAGACTACACCAGCAGACAGCGAGACTGATCCCCTGCGGTGGATGCTACATAAGGTCAGCTCTCCATAGGTCTGCCAGTTGGCCAAAAAATACCTCTGTATTTCTGCCACCAGCACCCCTGCTGAGAGGGTGTTTAGCACTTGTGGCAATATTGTGATTTGTCATACAGCAGGTCAGCACTGAAGCCAAATTCAGTGAATAGGCTTGTTTTTCTGGCGCATAACTTTAACAGTGATGTATGCTTGCCTCGGCTACTTTGCTTTATTTAAAGAGCAAGCTGAAAATGTCACTTTATTTTTTCTACTGTATGTTTATGGGGCTGGAGTGTGGAAAAGGTTATTTGGCACTTAAGTGTTTTGTTAGGTTTTCGTTTTTGTTTTTTGCATATGTAAGTATATGGCACTGAAAAATGCAAGCACCATTTAACTGACAGTTAATTTTAAAGCTGTATTAAATAACACCAGGGCGTGTTATGCGTTCTTTTATGACATTTCGAGTGAGGAAATGTGTGTTTTACATTTACAGTCAGCTATTAAATTGAGGCTCGTAGCTTTTAACACTTGACAATTCAGAACAACCAGACTGGGATAAAAGGTTTCCCTAAAGCTAATAATAAAAGACTGATAATTTCTTGTTTTTAAAAGTGAAACATTTTCATATTCAGATTAGCATATCTCTTATTTGGAGGGGGGGGGAGATGACTGTAACAAAAAAATGTGCACTTTGATCCATTTTTACCTGCTAATGTTTTAACATGAAATATATAACATTTTTTTTACCTTATTAAAAAAACACCTAAACTGTGGCCACCTCAAATGCCATGCTGCTGTGGGGAAGTGTGACGCAAACACCCTGAAGCATCACTGGAGGTAAGAGAGCGAAGCTGGATTAAGGCCTATGGAGATAGGGGGGGTTTCTGATCCTTTTGCTACCTCGCAGGGATTACAGGTTTGAATTCGATATGAGCAGCCACATGCAGCCAAGGCAGGGAATGGCAGAGCGGACAACAGAGGAAGATCACATAAAATCTATGTAGCATCCGCATGCCGTCTTGTTACCTGAATCTGGACAATCTTTAAAGAAAATATTTTTTAGCACTAAAAAAAAAAAAGAAAAACTAGACAAACAAATGCTTTGGCTGACTTGGAACAACACTTGCTCCCTTGTTACCAGCATAATTCTTCATTTGATTTGTAAAATTCAACCATAATTCAAGAGTTTTGTTCTTTTTTGCATGTAATTTTTTCATCTTCAGACTGATTTCCATCTAAAAAATTACATTATTGTCAGAGCACGAGACAGGAGACGATCTTGAACTTTAGGCCAGAAACAGTCCCTGGAGGTTTTTTCTAAAGCTAGTGTCTGCTGACTAGGATGATAATGTTTTCCTTTTTCCCAATTTAATAAAATCAAGCTGCAGAAAGAAAGAAAAAAAAGAAAGAACGGAAACTAACTTCAGATCTGAACTGCTAAAATGCTCAATAACAGCAGGCAGACTTACCAAAGGCTGTAGTAGCGATGATGCACAGAAAAAGGGCAAACCGTGTCACGCAATCCTCCATCTCTGCTGCTGAAGTTTAAGGTGTTGGGAGAAAGCTGAATCTCAGTCTCTGGGGTGTGAAGACACTCGGGCGGAGGTTGAAGTGTGCTTGTCTGGTGGCAGAGCAGCAAAAGACTGTGACAGAGGAAGAGCAGAACAATTCCAGTCTTAAAAAGGTGGAAAGGTCAGAAAGTAAGAAGCTGGGGAAATGGTGAGGAGAGGAGGAGACGTGATGGCTGATAAGGCTCTGACTAACTGCCAATTTCCAGCATGTCCCTCTGAGAGTCAGCGTGGGATGTCAAACCAAGTCTCCACATGTGTGTAATGGACAGCTTATGCCACGAGTTTGGTCTCTGCTCTTAAGCAACCACGATTATGGTGATTATTATTTATTATTAACATGATTATTGTAATGCTATTATTGGTGGAGACAGCTGCTTTTCCTCTATGCTGGCCTAGATCGTTCCTGTTTACATCGCCTTCAACTGGTGCAGAACGCTACCGCTCGCCTGTTGACCGGTTCAAAAAAAAGAGACCACATCACTCCGGTTCTCTGCTCTCTCCACTGGCTCCCAGTTGCCTTTAGGATTGATTTTAAAATCTTACTGCTGGCTTTTAAGGTTTTAAATGGCACTGCACCTTCTTACCTGTCAGAACTCCTTAGTACTTAGTACTTAGTACCCCAGGAGATCTTTGAGGTCAGCCGACCTGATGCTTTTAGATGTTCCCAGGTATAAATTAAAGACAAAGGGAGAGAGGGCGTTTGCTGTGGCTGCACCCAGACTGTGGAACAGCTTACCTCCTCACGTCAGACTCTCCAAAAGCCTAGAAACTTTTAAAACCGCTCTTAAAACTCACCTCTTTTCATTGGCTTTTAGAAAGGTTTAATTTATTTGTTTTATTTATTTTTCTTTTCTTTTTATCAGCGAGGTGTTACTACGAAATTGTGTTTTATTGTATTTTTATCTGTATTTACTGTACAGCACTTTGGTCAGCCTTGGTTGTTTTTAAATGTGCTCTATAAATAAACTTGACTTGACTTGACTTGACTTGACTTGCTTACATTTCTTCCTCATCTCATCATGTTTCTGCCCGTCTTCCTGGCACACAATGAGGGTCTGAACCTAGAGGTTATCTGGTGGTCACTATGGTTTCAGGAAGCACCACGGCACCGTTTTCTTTAAATAATACCACAATGCCAGCATCAGATAAGAAGGAGACTGCTCCTGTTATATGATTCATATAGAGTAAAAGGAAGAGCCTGTGTAAACTGTTTATGGAGTTCCAAATGGAAAACAAAATGTCTCGTTAATTCGTTATTTCCCGCAACATCTTGCCGTAAGAGAGAAAACGACTTACCCATGGACTAACGTGCTTTTTGAAATCCACAGATGTGCATATTAGTAAAGTAATAAGCGCGGATTTTATCAGGCACTGCGTTAATACAGAAAGTAGTTTGACTTTAACACACGCACGCCTCCCATTTCTGCCTCCCATAATTCCGTGTTTTCGCAATTCGAACATTTGGCATCTTCACAGCGTTATTTGACCAAAACATGCGCATTAAATTGTTTTTAAACGGACATGAAGCCGGATTTCTTTAGAATTTAGACACAGACATTTCCCAACAAACTTTCAGGAAATGAATCACAGATCACAGAGAGTTACAAAGATGAAGTAGAGAAAGTTATAAACAGCAAAACTTACTTTTTATGTAGGTGTCTATCTCGAACAAAGTAGGTTTATAATCCACGGGCGGGGATGTGGTGCTTTGAGCAATGTAACGATGCCTGGACTTTCCAAACTTTTTTGTGCTGTCTGGGCGGTGCGAATTTACTTCAGCAGCCCTCCCAGTCTAATAAGCACTCCCACCGCCATGCTATTGTCATTCCGTGGAGTTTTTGAGTAATAAGACTTTACTATTGAAACCAACTGTGACAACGCACGGGGCGAAATTATTGTATTTAAAACGTATCTAGTACTGGGCATGCTTAGATAAGAAAGGAAAACATGCCTTATACATGTGTTGATGAATGATGATCATATTGTTGAAAGAAAAGAAAAAATCCTATGACACATAGTAGCTGTACTTTCCAAAATGGGCTTAGACTTTCAGGAGAAGGATGAATAACATAGGCCAAGTTTTATAGCAAAGGATATGAACCTTCTGGAATCAGCTCCACAAGCCTTAGCTGTTTTATCTGGCACAAACAACGATCATCTACACTCACCTGCCAGTTAAAGCAAATATAGTCTAACAAACACATGGCAACAACCCAGCCCAGTTAAGTGTGCCCAGTGTGGTCAAGTTAACCCGCTGGAGTTCCAAGTGAGTGTCAGACTGGGGAAGAAAGAGGATTTAAGAGATTGTGAATATGGCAATATAGGTCTGAGAACTTCAGATGTACAACCATCTCAGCTTTACAGAAAAATGTCTGATGAAGAGAAAATATCTAGTTGCCTGGACAAAAATCCCTTGCTTTTGCCAGAGGTCAGAGGAGAGAAGCTAGCCTTCGTCGAGCTGATAGGAAGGCAATAACACCTTAAATAAGCACTCACTACAACTAAAGTGTGTAGAAGATTGTCTCTTAGTCAACACAGTACGTTAAACCTTGAAGCGGATGGGCAACAGCAACAGAAGAACATGATTCCAAGGCTCATATGGGCCCAACAAAACAGAACTGTGTAGAAGAAAGTCATTGCCTGGTCCGATGAAAAACAAAATCTAATACAGCATTTTTGGATTACTGTGGGAGATTCACATTATGGATGTGCAGCCATTAAATCTGCAGCAACTCTGTGATGTTGTCATGTAAATATAGAGCAAAATCTCAGAGTAATCATTCCAACACTTTGCAGAATCATTAGCACAGAGAATTAAGACAGTTCTTAATGTAAAAGTGGGCCCAGCCCAATATTAGCAAACTGTACCTAATGGAGTGTCTGGTGAGTGTATATTCGAAGCATCCACTCATTCTGGTCACCAGTGCGTTGTTAGACCTTTTCTTAATATATTAGGTTTGTTGTGATGAAAAGCAAGATTGATCAGGCTCAGCGGTGTCATGAAAACCAGTGTAACAAAAGCATTTACCGTAATTACAAAACTGCTGCTGCGAGCAAATTTACTGAGCTGTGACTTAAGCAGAATACTAGTGCCTGCAGTCAGTGGTGAAACAGATTAAAGCAGTATTCCCAGAGATACGGCTAGATATCTTTCTGTTCCACACTTGTCCAAATCAGAATCAGAATACTTTATTAATCCCGAAGGAAATGTGATGTGTTTGGAGAAGACCAAATGGCACATATGCCACACAACAGAGCACAGGTGTTACCAAATATATATCAACAAGAAGGTGTTTCAACAATTACTGTCACATTTGGTTTCTCATCTTTCAGTGAGACAAGAAGGTCCAGATGTCCGCTCATCTTATGCACATATATACAAAGTCCAAGCTGCCCAGAGCTGACGGCACACTAAATTGTTGCTCATTTTGAGTTATGCACGTTCATTTCTATTTCCAGTCACACGCCTATTCATGTACAGTATTGTCCCCAGTCCGACACAGAATTGTGTAATATGGAAGTAAGTTTTTGTATGCCTCGGGGAAGCATAATCGGTGTCATTACAGTGCTATTATGGAAATTACACACCTATTATCAGGTAAAGGTCAGTGCTGTGTTTAATGGTCTATACTTAGGAAACCGATGCATAATTTAAAGATATTAGCAGGTCCATTTTAGTTAAAATTATTTACCAGGTGTCACTAAAGGTGCTTTTCCTATGTACACCATTTTCTACTAATATCCCCACAATGCAGTAAATGCCAATAATTACCATATTGCACAAAGGTCGTGCATTTTATGACTCCCGTTTGTGGTGGTGATGGTGTAAAGTAGCACATGGACACTATAGATTATTTAAAGTGTATTAAGATGGGATTGTTTTGGACTAGGATCCAAGAAGTCAGACATTAAGTTTGACAGCTATATAGTAAGCAAGGTCAGTGTCACCTGCAAGCAGTTACAACAAGACAGTTGTCAAGTTTCAGTATACAGAATACATTTTCACCAATGAGGGGGAAAATGCAATCTGTTGTCAGTTGAGTGCCTTTTATATCTAACAGTTAGGAGCAAATTCACAAGCGAAGTGCTACAGGGGAGGATGGCACAAGGAGACAGAAGTAAAAGACCAAAATATTTTAAAAAGGAGAGAAACCATATTCACAATTTAACAGAAAAATGGTATTTATGTATTAATTTGAAGTTCATCACTGGGCCACACCAGCTTCCCTATGCTCCCTTCAGCAAAGCAGAGACTTAAGTGATACTTATAATCTCATTTAAATCATGATTTATTCACTAAATTTGTTCCCACACCACATTTTGTCACATTTTACATTAACTAATATGCAATTTTTTTTCATGGCTGGCTTTTCAATGCCAGCAAAGTGGATATGAGACATCATTAAAGTTATTCTTACATTCATAACCTGCAAACATGAAGATTGAGCAATGCAGAATTGAGACTAAAAAATACGGCTCAAAAACTCAAGGAAACATTTAAAAAAATGTTCATTTTTTTAATTGTACATACATAAATTAATTACTTATTTAACATTTCAAAAATATTTTGTTATTTGCAATTATGTGTAGGAACACCTTGTAATTGTTTTTAATAAAAACAAAATAGTGTGACATTTTTACGAGCTGCTTACTTTAAAAACCAAAACTGGGGGGAAAAAAAGTTTGATTTTTCTTTGAACTGTGTTTATATTTGGCTACATCAGCCTCACAAAGAAAGAGTGAGAGTTCTGAAGAGTAGACACAACATCCTTTTTGCACTGAACAGACTCGGAGGAGTCATCATCGTATCAAATCAACAATGCAACAAAAGCGTTCACAGTAATCACAAAAGTCCAGTAGCAAACACTTGCACAAGTGTTTTGTGGCTTTCTTTCATTTTCTCTCTCCCTAATGATTTATATGTGCAATATAGGAATGTAAAAGAAATATTTAACTGCCTAAGTCACTCTGAACTTACCTCCGTGTACACAGTTTAGTGGACACGTTTAATGAAGGCAGCACATGTCTCTAAGTCTGGTTAGTATTTTGTGTATGGACTCTGTAAAATGACCACATTCCTTCAGGCTGAATGAACAAAGAAGTGCACATGGGATGTGACACGAAACAGAGACGACTGCGTGCTACTTGTGTCCATTGATGCTCAAACAACTGCAGTGCTCTCGTACTGAGGCGTATATCACACTTTGCATTTGCTTCAGGTATTTAAGTCCCTCTGAAGCTAAAGGACAGTAGCCCTCTGCTTCAATGGCATTCCTTTTTTATTGGAGCCAGCCCCCAACTCTCCACCCCCACCCATGCGTCCTTTTTCAATAACAGGAAACAATCGGCCGTCGTCTTTCATCACAAGTTGACGTTGGTTCCCGCACGGTGCCACTGGGTCTCTGTGGTGGTGCCAGCCAGCCCATGCTATGCAGTCCACAGAAAAGTAGAAGGAGAATGAGGACTATGAGCCAGCTTACTTATTTCCTTATCGTACTCCGAGGGGGGATCTGACACATGGCCTTCCACTGGTAATTTCACAGACTGATACCAGATGAACAGAAGTCTGTCCGTTTTACAAAGCAATTGAACCTACACCCACAATCCCTTATGCTGTTTAATTGGCAAGACCTTCATTATAGAAAAGTCCCATTTGCAAAATCATATCTCACCTTTAAAAGTAATCCAAGGCTTTTGTTAGAGTGCGTTTATCTTTGAGTTAAATGAGAGGCCCTGGTAACAGTCTGTGACAGTCTGAAAGCAGGCAGGTTATTTTCTAAGCAAGTTGACCCCCCCCCCTCCTCCTCC
>NW_005187403.1:8711690-8762565 GCF_000239375.1 Pundamilia nyererei | reverse complement strand
AAAAAAAAAACAAAAAAAAAACCTCTGTATACATAAGTTACTGGTAGCTGGAATGACTCCCATGAGATCATGAGATACCCGATGTCTGGAATAAACAAAGCCCAACAAGCCTTTCCTTAGAATTTCTAGCTGACGTTAGATTCTGCTGTGCAAATAAGTGAACACAGTTATACATCATGTGCATCTTTTTTTTCAGATCGTCCTTTCTGCCTTGGCTGAAATCTCACACATGGACTGTTTCATTTGAAACTTGCCTTTTAACCAGGTTTTAAAGCAAATAAATTTGTGCATGCAAGGCCATTCACTTACTGTTTAAAAAACCTCCACAGGGGGGCACTGAAGAAAAAAATCAAATCCTACATAGGCTATGAAGAAATAAGTGCTCAGATCTTCCCTGCTTGTTGTTCGTTGTGCAGGTGTTGGACTTGGAACATTGCATAAAATCTATTAGTGAAAAAAGAGTGTAAAGATGTGCAAATCATTTTTGACTTAGTAGTGAATTAGACTTCCAAGCAATGGAAGGTGAGGGAGGAAAAATGTTGTTGAGTTCAAAAAGGAGTGAAGAACTAAGTAAAACTACAAAGAAGGTATTTGGTGTATCCTCTGGATGGAAGAAAGAAGGCAATGACACATGGTGGTGGAAAGAGGGAGTACAGGCAAGTATTTGAAGGAAGAGGCTGGCAAAGAAAAAGGGGAAGAAGTAGTAAAGGAGTACTTAAAGTCTAGTTGTATATTAAAGAGAGAGGTGGCAAAGCCTTATAGGACTTGCATCAATTGGCTAGGCAGAGAGTGTGTGCTGGAAAGGATGTGCAGCAAGTTAGGGCAATTAAGGACAGAGACGCAAATGTACTAATGTGTGAAGAGAGCGTGATGAGAAGGTGGATGGAGTCATTTAAGGAGTTAAAGAATGAAAAGAAAAGGGAGAGAAGAGGACAGAAGGAGGACAGTGAAACTTTAGATGAAAATGGTAAATGTTAAATGGCCTGTATTTGTATAGCGCTTTACTTAGTCCCTAAGGACCCCAAAGCGCTTTACACTACATTCAGTCATCCACCCATTCACACACACATTCACACACTGGTGATGGAAAGCTACATTGTAGCCACAGCTGCCCTGGGGCGCGCTGACAGAGGCGAGATGACCCCTCAAAGGAAGCCAAAACAAGACTAAATCAATTAAACATCTACTGATCAAACTTGCAAATGTATCATCTGTAATATGTTACTTTGAATTTTATATTAACAACGCTCCCTATGCCGCTTTGATAAAGATGCGATATGGGCAACAAAACACTGGAAAACCTGTCTTTCACTCATAATTACAGAAAGAGTTTACCACTCAGTGACAGGCTATGTGAGCAAATACTTGAACAATTTAAAAATGATGCTTTTCAACATATAAATGCAAAGAATTTGGGGGTTATTTTCTATTCATACTGCATAGTAGGTGATGTATCTTCATACTGTAAATAACACATATCATTAAATAATCCAGAGAATCTAAAGCAGCCTTTAACTGCAAGGGGCAACACCAGAAAAAGAAAATGCACATCACAACACTAAAAACCACTGACAGTGAACATTCATCATCAGTTCAGCAAATGCAGCTCATGCAATAAAAAAAAAAAAAATACAAAAATGCCACAACTTTCATTGAGCCCGAGCTCATTAAAGATAGTCTCAGTCAAAGTGAAGAACTGTCTCTTGGTCCAACCAATCCAAGTAATGTACACCAAGCCTGTGGTTTGAGGAGGCAAGAGAATTTCCAGCTTGTTAAGAGCTGAACCTACACCCACATTAAATATGTGTGTGTGTGTGTGTGTGTGTGTGTGTGTGTGTGTGTGTGTGTGTGTGTGTGTGTGTGTGTGTGTGTGTGTGTGTGTGCATGTGTTTTTTAAAATAAATATGAAGTCATGTCAGCTTGGATGTCACCCGGATTAACAAGGTCCAGATGTTGAGGAATCAGGATGCCCTGATGAGAAGTGGGCTACTGGAACAAGAAGGCATCAGTGGGCAAGAGATGAAATTTTTATATATGAATGTTTTTGAAGAATCATGTGCAGAGAATGCCAAACTATAATCTGCACACTCATCAGAATTCTTCCATAGCAAAAGAGTCTAGGTGCAAATGTGGCCTGTCTGCAATGCAGGCCTGCTTTTTAAAATATTTGCCACAATAGCAAATGAAAAATGTAATGAATGGTCTCTTCTTTTATACATTAATTTTTTACACAACATCACACGGTGTTGTGTAAAAAAAAAAAAGTCTGGAGCCAATCTTTATTTTGTTATATTCTTGCTTTCAAAGAGCTAGATGTATAATTCTTGAAGTGTAACAACAAGATGATTCCCCAAATCCTATTAACTTAAGATTTGGCATATCTGCTGTGCAGTAGTCCTTAAAAAATCTTAAGGACACTGATGATCGACATCCAAAAGTCATGCCCTTAAAGGCCTGGGCCTTTAGCTGATCCATCTACTGTTTACCAAAGCCTCAAATCATCATCCATAAATTAAAGGTCAGGAGAGAGATACGGTGAGTGTCAACAACCCTCTGCAGAATGCGGTGGAGGCTTTATCGTGGGTTTCTGGTTGCATTCCAGCCAGTAGTTTAGTTGATCTTGTTAAAATTGATGGAAATATGAACGCATAAAAGTGCCATCAGAGTTTGAGCCCCTGTGTAATACAATCTGATTGTCAAAAATTTCAATTTTCATAATACCAATGATAGCAAACACTCAGAAACAGCTCAGACTTTAACATTATTGAAGCAGTGTGGGATCAACAAAAGTAAGCCAACATCCAAAGAAGAGCTTTGAATGCCCTTCAAGAAGCCCAGACTACTTAAATAAACCAAAAGCACCAAATAACAGAGCAAGAAATAAAGGGGGACTCAAAACATTTGCTCTGTATTGTATATATTTTTTAGTAAATCAGAATAGGTTAGCTTGGTTGCAGATCCCAAACTTGCAGGGCTGTAGGTAAGTAGACACGCGCACACACTTAGGGTTGCTATCACCCCCGTCTCCCTCTCACCTCTCTCCCCCATTCAGAGACATGCGCCTCTGTCTTTCTTTCTCTGCTGTACGTGATAAATTCCACTGCGACCTCTGGTCATTCCCTTTGTTTTCTACCTTTATTAAGTAAGACCAGCATTCCTAGCATTCAGGCCGCATCCTCAATGGCTTCATGAAAGCGCATAGAGACGCCGTCTCCTGATTGACTTTCCAATGGACACATCCTGTGCACCTTTCAGAGGTCGTTTTCCTCTTCCTTGTCCCTGCAGCACACGGTCATGATCAGAGCTCTCCTTTGAGAGTAGTCCGGATACCTGCCGCAGTGTTTGCTTGGCCAGCTGGAAATGTGTGTTTGTGTGTGCGAGAGAGAGGAAGATGAGAGGCAAGTGAAGACCAGGTGGTCACCAAGGTCTTAAGGGAAAACTTTATAACAGGAGAGGACTGGCTCACAGCTTTCTGCATCCTGTTGTGTCTACAAGCTTCAGCAACACCACCATTTCCCCTTTTGAACTCGTAAGCCTGGTCAAAGTCCCCTTTTTAGGTACGCTTGTTGTTGTCCAGGATTCCTCACAATATGACTTTGTATATTGTTTTATACACTGTAAAGAAGACAGTATGTTTTTTAAGTATTACTACAGACTGCAGGGCAATGGTAACACAATCACCAGTAATAACTCAAATTGTTTTTTATTATAGGCTATTTTAATCTTTCATTTTTACATATACCACATTATAGAAATACATGTAACATGTGTATATCTTAATGAAAAAATAGAAAAGAAATTGAACATTCTTGTGCTTTAAATGTAACGGTAAATAGATTAACAGAAATGACCGTGTGAAGTTAAAAGCGGTCAGCAACTGTAATTTAAAAGCTCCATCAACGAACATGAAAATGAAGTTCCACCAGTTTGTCCACAGTGATCTCTGCAGTTATTTAATGGCACAATGTATAAAGAAGTCATTAACTCTTGGTTCTAATACGGCAGCACTTAAGAGGGGAAAAAAGGGGGAGTGTAAAGTGCGTGTTTGACCAAGTGTAGGCCTTAAAGGTTAGAAGGTGGTTAATATTTCTTGTATACAGCACCTCTGAGTTGTAGACAGGCCTGCATCCATATCTGTAAATGTTAAGTATAGAATGGAAACAAGACTTATACGTTGTACATATAGAGATATTTTTTAAAGTTGCTTCACACAGAATCATTTCTGTGTAACTTTAAAACTTTAGGTTCTTATTGCTGGATTAGGATTAAAGTTAAGACATCTTTGAGACTGATGGCCAAATGAGTTGAAAATGTATTGTTTCTCTTTTGTTTTGGCTTTTTGGGGGGGGGTTTAGTTTGTTTTTTTGAAATTTGAAAATAAACAATCAGACACAGGCCCATCTAGTTATGCTGCTTTACTACAGAGCATCAATAGCCTTGGAGACTTGGCCGAAGACATCATCCACTGGCAGCTCTGAGTCAACCTGGGCAAAATAAGATGACAATGGATGCGTTAGAATATATGTTGACGTTTCACATGAGATTCAAATGTTGTTTTTCCGCTGTCGCAGCAGTCGCACACACCTTCCTGACAATACCACGGCTCTCATAAAAGGCAATCACTGGCTCGGTTGCTTTGTAATACAGGTCCAGGCGCTTCTTGATGGTCTCCTCGTTGTCATCAGAGCGGCCGCTGGTCTCACCGCGTTTCAAAAGCCTCTTGGCCATAGTCTCTGCTTTTGCGTCGACGTACAGCAGCAAGCAGGGTTTGCCAATCTGGGATCAAAGACAGTTTGTTCATTTAAGCTTCCGTCTTTCTTTTTTTTTTTTTAAATCATTGCTGCAAAGATGAATTAAGCCCATACCTTCTTCTCAAACTCCTCCCCCTGCTTCACCTCACGGGGATAGCCATCAATAAGGAAACCCTTGGAGACATCAGCCTTGGCAATCATGGCTTCCTTAATCATGTCTAAGACTGTGTCCTGCAGGTAGCCCCAAAACATTATCATCAATCTTCACTATGATATGGCACTGACAAAAAAAGCTGTCTTAGAAGAGCTGACACTTGTATTTTGTCTTTTCATTTAGTATTGGACAAAAAAAACATGAAACCTTTTGTTTTCTTTTAAATTATGCATACTCGCAATTATTTCAGTTATAGTGCCCTCTCTTACCAAAGGTACCAGCTCTCCCTTCTGCATGATGGCCTGGAGATGCTTGCCCCTCTCAGAGCCAGAAGCCACCTCAGCACGGAGCAGATCCCCAGATGACAGGTGAGTGTAGCCGTACTTTGCCACTATCTTCTCACACTGGGTGCCCTTTCCAGAGCCAGGCCCACCTTTAAAAGAAGATTAAACAAAAAAAACAGTCATGTGGCATGAAGGCAAATAAAAGCTAAATGCGCTACTGCTAAAGTGCTAAGAGCGGCTCAGGGTACTTACCCACAACAAAGATGATCTTGGCATCTTTGAGCTTGTCTGAAATGAGCAGGCACAGACAAAGTTATACATGCGTGAATCGGGAGGTTTTTCTTGACAGCAAAAGTTCAAATCACAAGGAAAACGTTTTTGTAACAAACCGTCTGGATAGTCGGATGTGGAGGAAAGACGCGCACATGATGAAGAAGAAAACACGTCCATTTTTAACTGCTGCAACAGGCTGTTTAGACTGAGCTTGTTTATGTCTAGCTTAGTGCTATTGCTTAAGTAGTGTTGGCATGGCAACTGTTGTTATCCCTTGTTTTGTTGCCAAGTGTTCCCAGGCACTTATAACAAAGTCTGAATTGCAAATCTAGCCAATAAGGCCATTTCCATTTGTTCTTAATCATATTCTGCGATCGTGTCTGGGTTTTTCATTAAATGCAATATCACGACAAAGAATCCGAGCGCAATATTTTTAAAATGTACATCTTCCCTGTGTTATCCAAACTGTCCAAAAGAGGGCAGTAGAGTCCATGGAAACGCAACCGTCTGTCTGCTTTCCTTTACTCCATTAGATTAATAATAAACACACAAATGAACACGTTCCACCTCATTAGTCATCAATAAAGAGACATTTATAATAATACTTGAACAGGTGTATTAATTACCTGCCATTGTGTTACGTCTGAGTGTTTTCGGTCAACTAAAAGAGAGAAAAGGACACAGAAAAGTGAATATATTCACAGAAGATACATACAGCAAGCAAGGTCAAGCAAGGCATAGATTTATAGGTAGCCCTTTAATGTATAAATCAATAACTTTGGATTATGTATGCTTGATCACCTTATGATCTTATGTGATTATAGCCTAAATCTGGCACAGTAATCTGTGCCAGATTTAGGCTATAATCACCATAACAGGGTCATTTTCACCTCTACATATTATTTAAGCAATACAGGACAGTTTTGTGTGCTCAAAAGATCAAATTGCTCTATTTAAAATAGTTTTTTTGTTTCATTTCATTTCATTTTAGAATAATTCCCAGCATAAAATTGAAAATCATTTTGATATTTCAGTATTTATAATTAAAAGTTTAACAGAATTCATATGAAATCTTTAAGAAATTGACACAAAAGCAGAGAAAATTTTGGAGTAGATATCATAACAATTTTATATTTTACACAATATTCCAACTTTTGGGGGGAAATTGGTTATGGTAAAGCTGGCAATATTACTATTCCTGGTAAAGTCACAACAGTTTGTTTGTGTGTGTGTTTTGTATAGTATAATGTAGGAAAAGCCAGTTTTCTGGTGTGTCATTGAAAGTACAGTTTTATGAATCTCTTAACATGCTCTTAACATGCTGCTGGTATGAGCATATTTTGATTCACAAAACCTTTGGCGTAATAAAATACCTTTTAGTGTTGTATTAATAGACCTGGGCATATCTAAAAAAGACAATAGCCAGTTTGTTTCCTGTTTACACGTCCGTTTTAGCTGACTCAAAGACAGAAGTCTGAAGAATGAGGAAGAAGGCTGGGTTGCTGGCATAAATAGGCACGTTCAAGTAGCTGCATGTCCGTCTGAACATACAGTTGAAAAACAAAATACTTTAAAGCAGTGCCAGTCAAAAATATGCCCACACACTCTGTCAAAGTTGTCATGTATTGTTTCCTAAATTAAATGGATTTCTCTCACACAGCTGCTGTGCACTGAGGTGAGTTTTTGCACTACTTGTGTGCCTTTGGAGTTATGCATACAGCACTTTTTGGCTATTGTGCTTGTTACTATGTTACGCACATGAAACAAATTGGCTAGCTATAGTCTTAAAGTAACCTAAGAAGCTGCTTGTATGTCAAATTAAATGTGTGTCAAAAGGCAAGAGAGTACTTCTCAGGTTACTTGGTGCCTCCAAGTGCCTTGGCATTGGCACTAAAAAGGAAAGGACACACTGTACACCAGAAAAAAAAACATTATATGGTGACAAATATCTTCATAGGTGCAGTGTTGGACATTTTGAGTGTAATCGTGGACCGTGTATTTAAATGAACAACTAAAAAACAGTATTTTAGGATTTATTATTTAATAGGAGTTAAATATTCCTCAAGGATCTCCAGGAACTGTTTTACTGTGGCAAGATTTTATTAGAATGCATTAAAAGAACCACACCTCGAGGAGTAGCATTAAATTAATTGAAACAAACCTGACCTGGTGACATTGCAGCAGTTTGCATTTTATCTAGCCCTTGCAATTCAAATAGTACAGTTTGCATAGTGCCAGGTTGCAAAATACGCTTGCAGAACAGTGCGATATGAGTCATTTTATGGCTAAACTGCCAGACAGAAAAAGCAAGATATACATTAAAGTATACTTAATCTGAAGGAAACTTGTACATTCCTAAACCTAGTGTGTGCTTCTTGGTTTGCATTAAAAGTTTGTCAGCTTGTTCTCTGATTCTCACTTGTACTACGCCTCAGTGCTCCCTGCCGTTGCTTCTCAGGTGTCCAGTTGTATGTCAGCAGCCATTAACCCTGTGGTCTGGGTAAATGTCACTCGGAGGCTGACATCTGAGTCAGCACAGAACCTGTTTTGGGAGTCTCGGTGTGGCCTATTATGGTGCCACCTTCTGTGTCCTGACATGTCATATGTGTACTAACTCCTGATTGCACAACTCCTAGGTGTGGGCATGGCATTTAACACTGTCTGCAATTATGGAAGGGAAACTACATACTACATTTCCTCGGGAGAGTCTTAACAGAGACTTGGTGTCTAAATTGTCCCTTATATAATCCTGCAATATGAAAATTCAATTCAGTCCAATCAAGTGCTGAAATTATTTAGAGAACCTGATATAGTAGTGGTGGTCTATTCATATATGCAGTTTTGGATTTTTTTAATTCTATCTTTACAGATCCTACAATCACCATTACATCCATCCTAAGGAAGATGGGACAGTCCATCTTGCCTGCACCACCCTCATGTCTAATTACCGTTTTTAAACATGCAGCCCTGCTAAAAAAAGACTCAAGCCGATGTGCAGCTGTTAAAGGTTATCTGTCAAGCATTCCTAAAAAGCCCATGGAGATGAAGCTCTGACTGACCGCCCCTGAAAGCAAAACACAGAAAGCGATGATCTAACAGTACATTCTCCCTGTAAATCGTTTGGTTACCAGGGTGCTCTGCGGTTTTAATTGAGAGCGCTGTCCCTTTAAGGGAAATCAGGGGACCCTTTGACGTCAGTGCGGTGGGAGATATTCCGTGTTGTTTGTGGAAGGATGGAGCATGAGACATTCAATTGTTTGCTGTGGGTGTTATTAATGTGTCTGTGCTCCAAATTGCACGTAAAAACAGGAATCAATAGCACTCAGCCCTCATCAGCTGCTAATGATCCTCGCGGGCTCTGAAAGCTTTGCAGCGGACTTTAATGGCTACGCGGGGTTGCATGAAAATGCCCCTTTAAATGGCTGCAGGTTCAGGAGAATGTTGACACGGTATCAAAGTAGAAGAAACCAGAGAAGGAAAAGTCAAAGCAAAACAAGCAAATACAATCAGTGCTAATTATAGTTTTGGGGATAATTATGATGTAATGCCTTAAGTAACATCACTGTGAATGACAGACGAGCCCTGCATGCCTTTACACTGCAAAGAAATCCATGATTGGCTCCTTTGGCACATAAAGAAAAAAAGAAATGTCAACCATTTTAAAGTGTGACTAAACGGTCCCATGACAGTTCCCATAAGAACCTCTGCCTCTGTCATTCCCACTCTCCATCCCGTCAAACAGCCCTGCCCACTTTGTCTCTCCGATATTCCTCTATTTGTCTCCCTCTCTGACAAACCCAGCCCTGTTCAGAGGCGTTTCCTGCCTGTTTTCCTCTATAGAGCCTTTGTCCTCTGTACTGACCTCTCTTTCGCGTTGTGGCTTTAGATCTCAGCGCAAGGGGCTGCTGTCCCTGGATCCCCGTGTGCGTGTGACTGCACAGTTCCTGCTGCACGCCAGCCCTCCCTCTCCGCTTCTATGCCTTTTTATAGCTCGCCTGAGCCTGCTCAAGTGTGCATTGCATTCTGGGTAGGAGGGAGGAAAGAAGGGATGATGGACAGGAGGAAGTGGGGGAAGCGGAGTGGCATGGTCTGACAGCTGCACATCAACACACCCCCTTAGTAAATTAAAATCTTGTGGTCAGTGTGTCTTTGCAAGTTTGGGGGATATCTGATGAGAAGAAGACATGTGACATGCAAAAATGCTCAGTGTTTGAGGAAGTTTGATTAAGTGATATGTAACCATTAAAAAACACAGATGCATTATAATGGTGCTTTTTAACCGAATATTGAATCTAATTATTATATAATAGAATTGCAGTGCTTTGTAATTACACTATGCAGATTAAAACAGCTGTAATTACACCGCAGGTTTATCCGATGTGATGCAGGGAGTGGTGTAAATGCAAATAAGAAACTTTATGTTTGTTATATTTAATTCTTCACATTCCTACCCAGTCTTAGTTGAGCAACCATATTTGAGTGGGCCAACAGAGTCCGATTAGCTTTTTGTGAAATGTTCCACAAAAGATTACAGCTTGAGAAATCCAATCCATTCAAATGATTGCAAGGTTCATACAGCACAGAGGTGTACGTGTAAGCAAAGAGGAACTAATGCATGCAAGCTTTTTTTAAAAAACAAGTCCAAACTAAACATCTCAAACATTTTATTAAAAGCATGAGGGGACATATTCATGCCCTTAAAAGGAACATAAATACAAAATATCTTTATATATACAAATTATGGCAAAGACAAATCGAAGCGTACCGTGTAGTGTCTAAAAAAATGTTAATTCACAAAAAACATGAAGAGAATTTTTTTAATCTTAGCTCCCAATGTGTTGTTTATCAAAGAGAGATGGACCAAACATAAAGCACTGTGGTACATGATCCATCCTGATTCACAATTCAGTATGTTTAAGGTTCATGTAAGCACTGAGGTACTACTTTTGATTTAAAAAAATTAAAAATAAAGCAAGCCACTGGGTAAGGTCAAATATTTTCGGTGCCATGATGCAGTCACTTTGTACAATAAATATTTTCAAGCCTTTAGCGAAAAAACCAAGAAGAAAAGTTTGTAAGAAACAGGAAAGTGCACCAGGCCGTACCTGGATTTAATGGTGCAATTTAAAGTTTACCAAACAATATATCATGGTAACAATTAGGGTACAGGTTAGCATAACTTTGTTTGCAGAATTTGTGCAGAACAGAATGTAGGTATAATATAAACCTTCAAATATTCTAGAAGAGGGGAAGCCTGTTTTCCCCGACAGACTGCACTCTTCATTTCACAGAGGTAATACTACATTTTGGCCACCGAGAGGCAACATATAGTAGCAACACAGAGTTAGCATTGCTCACCGTGTTAGAATTTTCAAAATATGACACACGTGTCTCATTTCTTATTTAATATATTTGCTTCTAAGTCTATTTAAGTAACAATAAAGGCAGTAAGTAGCAGTAGTCCATTATCAGAATTTTTTGAACACAAAGGGCAGCAGATAGCACCACTTTAAAAGCCAAGCAGAAACATAAACTGGAGATTAAATATCACACCATCGTACTTTTGAGCCTGTGAAATGTTGCAGATTTTGTTTTGTTTTTTTGCTCAGTAACATTAGCACAGCATGTGAGATGCACTTTTTAAAGGCATAGATTCGCAAAAATTGCATTTTCGTGGGAAACCAGACTTAAATCAGTGTTTTAATTTAACCAAATATAATCGCTTCGTGTGGATCGCTTCGAGTGCAGTTACCAATAATGGAGAAGTTCAAATTGACCAAAGCATTTTTTGTCATAACACTGGGGGATAGGGTTTGTAATACTGTAAATAACAGCACATTTCTATGAGCAGTGGGGACCACGAAAATCGAATGATAAAAGCAGCATTGAGCACTTCAGATATATCTGTCTCAAATTTTCATTATCAGGTATGTTTTTAAGATTCTAAGATTCTCTAATGTCAACACTGTTTCTATAAATAAGTCTTTGTGACTTTCACTGTAGCTATCTATATTAAATGTCCATATTATACAATGTGCTTCAAGAAGAAACACATCTGACACCCGTGAATACAATCTTGAGTCAGATTCTTTTTTTTAATGCTGATTAAGGCATTAGATTAAATATATATTTAATATTTGTAATCATGTCACCCCCACACTTTCATTTTCCTCTTCTCTGCATCACTGAGGTTAAATTCTGCCTGTTTGCCATTATATTTACACACATTTAACATAATACACTGAGCAACATTTAACAGGGCAACATCTATTGCACATTGAATTTGTCTTGTTATTAAAAAGCTTGTTAGTTCACCCTTTAGTACTGTCCTTAAATGTTGGCTCATCCTTTCCTTTTTTCCTGCTTCCATTTTCTTTGACATGAAGCTTTATTCACCAAATCCTAGCTGGAAAATCCGCTAGCTGGCTCGGGACTTGGGGACGGAGGGCTTTCCTGGTCATCTGTGGGCAGCTGGACGCGCTGCTCGTCCATACGCTTGGCCTGCACCCTCTGGATCAGACTGAAGAAGTCTTCATCAGGCACCGTAGGGGCATGGGGGCCCGCTTCTGGTGGGGAGCACCGCTGATCGTCAATTCTAGATGACTAGAACCAGAAAGAGCGCATACAGATTATTTAATATAGGATTCACATTTGCTAAAGAGGCAACCTATATAAACAATACAACAACCACATTTCAAATTTATGTGTGTGCTAATGTGTCATTACCTGGCACTTAATAAGCATGTTGAAGAAGTCATCACTGGGCTCTTGATGATCTCCCTCTCCCACCAGGTGACCCAGGTTGTTATGAGTAATCCTCAGGCCCGGGAGGTTACCAACATTAACACGTTGGTCATCAAGACGTCGACTCTGAGAGCTGGCGATCAAATCAAACAGCTCCTCTGTCTGGGGGGAAGTGGTAATTGCAGGATCTAAAGAAAAAGGGGGGCGGAGATATCCCAGTGAGTGCAAATGATCTGGTAGATCCCAAACCTTTGCAGGGATGAGCTTTCAGCAAGAACAGAGATGCCATAAAGAAAGCAGTTAATCCTAAGATAGGACACAAAAGACATAAAAGGCATATGCTGTTGTCACAAACCTATCATCTCACTCAGGGATGACATGGAGGTTGCGGCGCCTTCTCTGTTGTCTCCATTCTGTGGCTCATCGAGGTGGCAGCGCTGGTCATCCATGCGGCTGCTCTGGAATTTGCTGAGGAGGTCAAAGAAGCAGTCTTCATCAGAGGGGTCACGGCCCAGCTTCTGCAACGAAAACAACAAATCTCTCACTTTAAGCACAAAGAGCGTCTGTCTTATCTGCTGAGTGCCTGTTTTCTCATTTTCTTATTTTTTGCTGCTCTGTCTGAAAAGATACTTCCTGAAAGTGAGGCAACTAAAGTATTTCAAGCGCACTTGATTATGATGAACTGCTCGTACATTAAAAAACCATTATGTGCAGGTGACTTAATTAAGCTCAATGCCATTAGGAGTTGCATAATGAGGATTTTCAAGATAGCCAGCTCGCGGAGGTGAAAAATAATCTGATTAACTCACAAGGGATGGCACTTCTGAAGAGACTACCTTGACCTACATACGGAATGTGATACAAGCACATAAAATGAGTATCAGCTGCAGCAAGTCATATGGCCCAATGACCATCAACTAGTAAAATCAGATGGAAATCTTTAAAAAAAAAAAATGTAGCAGCTGCCACAGAATTATTGAACTGTTAAACATCATTTTGTGTATCAGATCTAGTCAATGGGTCAGTCACATCGACTGAATGCCATTTTTGTGTTACACTGACTTCCCTGGAATCAGTCCTCCAGCAACATCCTGCTGAATGATGCTTTTTTTTCCTTTTAATTAAACACAACCAGAGTCTTGATAATACACACAAGTTTGCAAGTGAAGTGGATAATTTATGTGTGAAACAAATACCCCGCGCTAGCAAAGCAGATGTGGAATTTATTATGTTTGAACAATGCTGCTAAATATTGTGGCACTCGGGCTACAATATCATACCTCTGAAACAAAAGCTTATCTGCCAGACCGGATGGCAGCAGATGAAATGAGATGTTAACACCGTCTCAAATTAAAATTAAGCTGCTGATCCAGCGATCATCTGATGGAAAACTGCTAACAAACCAAATTTCACGCAACACATCACAAAGTGCTAGACTGAAAAGAGAAACAACTTTCAGCTGCATATTTCACAAAATATTAAACTACAATCGTGCAAAAGGGTGGTGGGCTGCACTTCGAAATAAACATTTGTGCATAAATGATCACACTTGCTGCATTAACTCTCTAGACCCTCTAGAGCTAGGAAAATATGTGCTATATAATACTGTACATTTGTCAGAATAATATTGAAAAACTTGTTACCGGCCAGTAATTTTGAATTTAATCTATTTAAGTTTATAAATTACAGCCTAATAGCAATTCTTTTTTTCTTTTTCAAAAGTTTGGCTTTTCATATCTCAACATTGAACAATCGACAACATTCGCTGCATTATATTTGTGACACAAAAGTGCCAGAGCAGGTTAACTTGGGTCAATGGCACTAAAATCAACAACAACTGATGAGGTCTTCCTTATAAAAGTTTTCTGGTTGCATTCCTCTCCCACGCGCAGCAAATATAATAGACTTGTTCCAAATAATCTGTTTTGAACACCTTCAACACCGACTACTGAACAGAGCTCAAATCACTTTGCCTTACAGCAATATGTGAAGTAGGTCAGCAGACACCAGATTTCATGCATCTCTATTCTAAGAATCACGTGTTTTTCAACTTCTGCATTGAAAAAGTCAAACTGTTGTTTAAAATACACAAAAAGTTGTACTATAGATCATAAAGAAACATCCTTTTTTCCCAACTCTGCGGTATTTGCTCAGTGAAAACAGCAAAATATCTTTACATGCAGTGCAAGACAAACACACTAACTGCAAATAAAGGCACGCTTCGGTATCAAACGTGAAAAGAAAGTGAATACTCCCCACTAAACCTTAGCGGGAAGCCATTTTTCCAAGTTACAAAACAAAAAGTGAGACAACTTACCAGCAGCACTTCTTTGTCCTCTATCTACCCTTCTGTCTCATGTCTTTATGAGCTCTCTTTCTGTCTAGCGCTGTCCGCACGTCTGGCTCACACCTCCTTCTCCCCTACTTTCACCCACCCCTTTACATCACTCTCTGCTTTCCTGCTGCTCCTACTACCTACCTCTAATTTCCTTGCATTCTCCTCTTTGCATTCTTTTTTAAATCTCTACCAACCACTGCCACCTCCTCTCTCTCTCTCCCTCTCCCCCTGTGTCTATCTTACTCTCTCTGTGCAGCTCTCCAGCAGGCCATTTTTGTCCTGTTCACTCACTGTGGGAAAACAACTCATTATGGAGAGCTGGGGGGGGGGTTGACCCTATGGGGAGAGTAGAGCTTCTCTGATCAAGGTCACATTATCAGCTAAGAGGGAGGGCTGGTATGGACAAAGGGGAAGAGGGGGAGGCAGCAGGGGTAGAAAGATGGGTGGAGGAGTACAGTTATGAGTGAACTGCATGCGAGCACCCATTTCCATCAGAAGTCAACTACTCTCAGATGGCAAAAAACACCAATATCTTTACTTACTTCTTACAAACTCACATGACTGGGCTCTATAAACACACACCCAATGTGACTTAAAGCAGTTTCCTCTCTGTCTCTATGTGGATGCTGTCGTTTGCTTCTCTGTATAGGCCAACTAATCAAGTAGGCCATATGGAAAGAACAAGAGAGAAAGGAACACGTGATGATGGTGAGAGAGGAAGAGAATAGACAGTAAAGATATGTGTGTGCTTGCAGAGAGAGACTGGGAGTACTGTCAGACCGGGACAGTGAAAGATAAAAGGAAGTTCTTCCTAAAGTATAGATAGGTGACAAAATGAAAGAAGGACCTGAATCACTGACCCCCAAAGCGAGGGGGATCTGGTGACTTTGATATGCTTTGGTGGGCCTTTTGCTTGATGGTTTAGGTCTACTTCCCCCCTTAGAAAGAAGTGATGAACTTTTTCTATGATGAAATTTTTAATCCTGATGGGAGAGGTTTCTTTCAGGGTTAACCTTCCCCTGTCTATAGAGTATGAAGAGGGAGGCCTTTGCCAGATTTCAACCAATGTAAGAAAAGCACTGCTTATTGAGTTCTGTGTCTTCTACATAACTTTTTCCCTGGTACATACAGCCTAAACTGCCTGTCAGTGCATTTATCTACTTTTTGCATGTTTCTGATTTTTAAAAACTAGAAGGACACAGACACTGCAGACATCCCCCACAGCGAGCACTCAGATCAAACATCATAATGATTTATTCATGAACAAAGCGTAACATCCAATTAACATACACACCATGTACTTAAACCACAAAGGAGTAACACTAAACATCACTGAAATCCCAATTAGACCCAACACTCTCTCATAGTCTACACTGCTGGTGTGCATTGCATTCACCCTCTACCTAGGGCCCCTTTCTCAGGAGTTTTTCTACTGATATGTCATTGCAAACCATCTGCTGGTTACTTAACAGGGAGGGAGTAAAGTTTGTCAGTCCTCAGTGGCCCATTAACAACCCGAGCTTCCAAGCATGGAGCTTGGCATGCCTGTTCACAAGCTACTGGTGAGGCTAAATTTGTGAAACAGTTTCCATTCAAGTGTCATTAAAACTTGGCCGGTACTTTTTGGGTAATCCCGACCCTATCAAGCAGGCGCAGTTGACACAAGCAACGAGTCGTCTGGTAATATTAAAAACTAAGCACGATGCAACTTTTTCAACCGACTCGAGAGCTAAAGTTAGCTTATCTGCCTAGATACACTCGCTATGGCAAAATCAAATGTCAAACTGCATGCTGCAGATGTAGCATGGAAAAAAAGCAGAAACACGAAATGCTTAGCAACCGAAGCAGAGGACTTTATCCCCTATGGTTTCATCAAAAATCAGCCATCCATTAACTTGTAGCAAAAACAAAGAAAAGTCGTAACATCTGCAGCTCACAGATACACAAATGGTCTTAAACGGTCTTAATGCTAGATTTGAAAATAGGTATGACTCAAGATCACCCACATTTACTTCTGTACTTCTATTTCTACTTCGCTGTGATAAACTGTTATTCCTAAAGCCCTGTAATTTTCACTCTTTTTTTCCCCCGCATGTCACATTACTAATAACAACAATTAGCAGTGCCACAGAAACAAGGCATGATTAGGTGCTGTGGTGAGTCAGACAGAACAGCTGTGGGGGGAAAAACATATCCATTAAGAATCAAGTTTATATTATTAACAGAGAAGTCACTTTTACACTGCAGAAGACATCGTTTACCAAAGTTATTTGAAATTAATGTATTTTCTCCCTCATTCTTCGCTTTAAAGCAGAAGCTACAATGAACAGAAAAGATAAGAAAGCGAAGTTAAGTGAAACATTCACCATCTCACAGTCATCTCGTGCTTTCTACAAAATTATCTCCACCTTTACTCAAATGCACTGTAAGAGATTGCACTGAGGCTCAGGTGTATCTTAGAAATATGAAGCTGGTGAAATGAACGCTCATCAGTCCGTGTACAGTAAATGAGTGTCTGTGTTATACAGAAATATCTACATTTTCTTGTTATTTCAAATGAGTCCATAAACAGAAATGTCTACTATGTTTATAAAGCTTTTGTGTACAGTTTAAACAAACTGTTATTCAAGTGCTGGTAAAATCCTATAAGAAAAATCCTTGACATTTTAGGCTTCTTGAAACTGTAAAGCTTGAAATTAAATTTTACGTTTTTTGTTTGTTGTTATCAGCAAAAAAAAAAAGAGGGGGGGAGGGGTTAAAAACAAAAAGAGACACAGGAACACACCTATACTTTAAGAATTTTCACATTGTATTCCATGAAATGGAGCTGGAATAACTACTGTTTAATTTTTGATACTTGTTGAAGATCAGGTTACGAGTGCAGTGACGAGGCAATAAGGATATGATGTGAGGTTGGGAGTCAATAAGTATTTAATAAAAACAGCAACATTGAGGCCACCTACTGGCACTGGAGGTGGAACTTGCACAGTGATGTCATCAGTGTCCACGGGTGAGTCAAACCACAGCCTTTCCTCTGATGACTGGCTGTCAGAACAGCCTTTTCTTTTGCTAGGCTGCGACAGGTGACTCTTAGATCTCCTCGGTATACTTTCCAAGTCTTGGTTCTCACCATTCTGCATGAACAGAGCATGCTGTTAGAGGTGGATCACAATGTAGGCACATTTTCCTACAGTGGTTTAGAGACATGTTCAAATAATGGAAATCACCTTATCTGAAGAGTATTTCCACAGTTCTACACTGTCCATGCTGTTTCTCTTGGTGAATTTGGGTCTTGCTCCTACAGGACAAAAAAAAAACCCCAAATATTTAATATTGCAATTTTGGGTTTTGATCACTTAGACAGTCTTGAATCCCATTTATGAGCCGATTTAAGCTTGCAAGCTGCCCTTTGTTTATCTTTTATTTTCGCAGTAGGCTGTAATCTCGGCTGTGGTCCCATGATGTTCGGTGTGGATATGAGGCTTAGGCCGACCACTAGGCAAGCAAAGTGAATAAGAGTCTGTTTGCCAGCTCTGCTCCAGAGGGAAATGTAGGACATGGGTGTGAATTTCTGCCTGGAGGATAGTTTATGAAAGCAAATATCACAGAGAAGCCAGGCAAACTGTTCAGATATTACAGTTTCTACTCACTTTATTATACAAGGCTCTGATGTCTATGTGAGCTGGTGGACCATTTGAGGGGACTCAATAAAACATTGTTGTTACTTGAGGCCTGATATGGCTTACGGACAACCCATCCTCCTGGACCACAGAGTGAAACAAGTATCTTTATCCTACCTCATAAATATGCACACACCACTTGTTTTCTGTCACATTTAGCCTCAGTGCAGATTTAACACACCGTCCCACGTGGAGTTTGTTTTGCATTTATAATTTTGTGCACACATAAAACATTGTAGTTAGCTTGCTCAGGCCCACACATACCACACAGAACTTGTGCAGTATGTGTGGGCCTAATCGGATGAGAAAAGCATTTAACTGCACATTTACTAACTACTTCAACAAAGTTCAGAATGATTCTTGTTT
This sequence comes from Pundamilia nyererei, assembly GCF_000239375.1. Classification (NCBI taxonomy): domain Eukaryota; kingdom Metazoa; phylum Chordata; class Actinopteri; order Cichliformes; family Cichlidae; genus Pundamilia; species Pundamilia nyererei. The sequence continues at coordinate 8,743,975 of NW_005187403.1, read as the reverse complement.
TTTTACAAGATTGTTTTTGATTATATATGTAGTGCTTAACCATGACCTGTCATAATAACAACAAAACAGAAATATTTTAGAAATCTGTAAAAAAAAAAAAAAAAAATTTAATACAAATTTACTGAAGTGTATTTATGTGTATTTAAGTAACAAGTAACCAAATAATTTCATCACTAACATTTTCTGTTTAAGAATGCAAGTTAAACAGGTGTGATTTGGCATCTTAAGCAAATATTTTTTCCAGCTTTTTTGTAAAAATTTGTGGATAATAGTAATAATAATAATAACAACAACAACAACAACAACAACAACGATGATGATGATGGTTATTATTACATTTTACCATTAAAAACATAATTTTGATTACACAGTCTGCACATGCTAGCAGATTAACCACTAAAGAAACATAAAAATGTATTAATTTAATGCAGATGTGTGTATATATGTATATGTATGTATATATATATGTGTGTCTTAGTGATAATAAGCACTTTCCACTGCTGTTCCATTTATTGTTTATGCATGCATATGTGTAAGAAGCGTTTCTTCTGAGCCTTGGTTTGCCTTTTTTCTGTCAGCTGAAGAAATAGACATTGCAAACCACATGAGGACGTTCACATTACATATCAGCGATAAGCAGTTTTATTTGGGGAGAAGCGATAGAGTAAATGCAGGAGAAAGGTCCTGTGTTCTGGATTGGTGCATTTATCTGTGAGAGAAGCTAGTATATGCACATACTTTGAAAAGAAGAAGCACCGTCTTCACACAATTGAGCAAAACAAGGAAGTTAATACTGAGCGTAAACAACAGCATGCTAACAAGCTACATGATACAGTTTGTGCTCTGACATATTCCAGACACACACTTTGTTGCAAGAGATCATCTCTGTGGGACCTTTGCTTGAAAGTACCTGACCAAACTAATCAACAATTATATTTTTTAATATTTCTGAGCTATTTGTGTTTTGGGATCTTGTATTCATGTTACCATAGCAGGTTGTTTTTCATGTTTTATCTACTGTGACGATAATTTCCCAACTTTCGACATCAATAAAGTATATCCTAAACACAAAGTCCAGCATGACCACATTACCTTTCATGTAAAAAAAGCAAAAAAATAATAATTTCAGTGCTACCTTGCATCTCAAACTCTGAACTTGAGGGTGAAAGGTCGCTCTCAGTGACCCCCAGGGCCTCCATCAGCTGATCCACGTTCATCCTGGCTGTCAGTTCACCATTTCTGTCTCCAATCTGCGGATGAAATCAGGGACAAAGAGACAAAAAAAAATTACATAAAATGCAAGCGGCCTTTTTATATTGTTGCGCTTGTAAAGCTTTCTCACTTCTTTAGAGATTTCCAGGTGCTTTCTGGCATAGTAAAGCGCTTGTTTGTGGTTCCCTAAAGACACATATGCATTTCCCAGACTCCAACATGCACGGCCCTCTCCAACCCTATGAAAAAGTGAACGCACAACATTAAAAAAACCTGTTCCTGTGGTCATTTGTTTGGTTTTCTTTCAATTGTTTTTAAACAATACCTATCTGTTAGCTCCTGCGCTATGTACAGGTGCTTGAGGTGATAGTCTATGGCCCTCTCATACTGCTGTAAAAGAGTGTAAGTGTTGCCCAGGCTGTAACACGCTTGAGCCTCCATCACCTGATCCCTCAGCTGCCTGGACAGTTGCAGAGTTTTCCTATAGGAAGGAAAATAATGGGATAAATAAGGGTTGGGAAAAAATGAAGAAAATAGAGGCTAACAAAGGAATGCGAGAAACAGGGTACATGAATAAGAATGATGATTAAACAGCTACATAGCTATTTCACTACATGTACTTAAGCATTCATGAGATATTCTAAGTGGTTAAAATTGGTTCATTTCTCCTTCAATCCACTAGATGTCAGACTGCACTCTTTCCTCACCTGTAGTACTCTGTGGCTGTGTTGAACTGTCCCAGGAATATCAGGGCATTGCCTAAGTTACTGTAAGCTCGCCGTTCAGCTGCTTTGTCCCCGAATTCTTTGGCAATGGATAATCGCTGTAAATGATGACAGCAACAAGTTCACAAATCAAGACTTTTAATTTCAATTGTTAACTTTAATGACAACAAGTTAAATCCTCCTTTCACTTTGCTTTACTTAGGTGCATTTGTTTTACTTGGTGCTCAGGCAGAGAGATTTTTCACAAGTTCATATTGGAAGCTCTGTAGGAAACCTTATTTCATAAGCAGAGGTGATGCTGCAGCAGCGGTGCATCAAATCAGCTCCTCTGATTCTCTCCATATGAAACCTCTCCTCTGCAGCATACTGATAGATTTGTAACAGGGAAGGAAGGGGAGAAATCAGTTTCCCACTTGAGGAAAAACTTGGTTTTCAATAGAAAAATGGAGGGTGGAAGCCTGAAGCCATGCTTCCCGCTGATTCACCAAGAAACCAATTTTGTCCTTTTTCTGTATGAGTAGCCATCAATCTCTGCAAACTGTCCGCTAGGGCAGCTTTAGATGGATACCAAAGCACTGAAACACACACTTTTACACCACATTTACCTTGGTAAGACCAGCAAAAACATCTCTCAGGAACACCATCTGCTTCACTGACTGAAATTAAATGAACTGTACTCTACTCTGACTGAACTTAGAAGCTAAACGCTCAAGTCATGCAAATGTTTCTGATCTTAACACCAAAGCAAATTCAGTGCGGGCCACCTGTTTACTTCTCAGGTGCATTTAACAGATAAAGGAGGCTAAAATAAAGAAAATGTAGTTTCACTCAGTGCTGCAGTTCAAACATCTAGGATGTCAAGGCCACAACAGTAAGGACACAGGCCACCAAAACCACACCAGACAAGGCAAAACATATGTAAAACATTAGGTTCATCTTTTACATGATGTTGTGAAACAAATTTGGAAAATGAAAGAGCTTCATTCAAATCTTTGGGGGTTTTTTTTTTTTGCTCAGCCAGATGCAAATAACATTTGTTCATTAATTCATTTTATTTCTGTCTGAAAATACTGCAAAAATACTGCAAAACAAGCAATATTTTCCAAAAGCAAAGGGAAACAAGAAAAGAACAACTTTATCTCTGCAAAAAGGGCACATAATATAAACAAACGTATATGCAACTATGCTTTATTCCTTTTAGAATTATTATTTATCTATTTACAGTACTGTGCAAAAGTTTTAGGCAGGTGTGAAAAAATGCTATAAACAAAGAATGCTTTCAGAAATATAAATAATTGTTTATTGGCCCCAAATGTACTCTGCAGCAGGACAACAACCCCAAACACACAGCCAAAGTCATTAAAAACTATCTTCAGCGTAAAGAACAAGAAGTACTGGAAGTGATGATATGGCTCCCACAGCGCCCTGACCTCAACATCATCGAGTGTGTCTGGGATTACATGATTAAGATCTATGGTTAGTTCTCCAAGATGTTTGGAATAACCTACCAGCTGAGATCTTTCAAAAACTGTGTGCAAGTGTACCTACAAGAATTGATGCTGTTTTGAAGGCAAAGTGTGGCCACACCGAGTATTGATTTGATTTAGATTTGTTGATTGATGAAAATAAATGATTAACACTTCCATTTTTTGAAAGCATTCTTTGTTTACAGCATTTTGGTTTTGCACAGCACTGTATTCCATTCCACTTTGTAGGTCAAGTATGGAACTACGAGTGAGCAGCACATTATCTAAAAAGAAATGGGATTTATAAATTCTTTGACTTGGTGTAATAACGTGATTCTTGTAAACATTTTTATTGAAATATGTTTTATTGAGTTTCCTTACTTAATTTACAATCTATTTATACACCTAAGAACTTCAACATCATTCACCCAAACATGATATGTATGTATCACACATGTATTATATGATGGGAGGCCACGGCTGCTGAACAGCTGCACAGTGAATGGTCCAAGCTGGAAAACTGCTCATATGAAATCATTATGGCTGATACCTCCCACCTCTGCATTACAGCAGTGCGATCTTGAAACTTGTGGATGAAATGTGGATTTCTTACCTGACGGTGGAACTTTATAGCCTCCACAAAGTTACCCAGCAGGTAGTGGGTGTTGCCCAAGTTCCCGTAGGCCCTGCCCTGAGCAGCTCGGTCGCCAAGCTCTTTGACCAAACACAGGTTCATCCTACACATCCAGGCACACACATTTAGTTGTTATTGGTTGTTGAACTTTTTTTTTGCATTCCCATTTTTATGTGTAATCAACAGAATTTAGTCTACTATGCGAGGTATGACATGAGACAACAGCTAATTAATTGATGTTGATATAAAGCAATTACTACATTCATTATAGCTAGAAAGAAACGAAAAAAGTGAAATATTAATTCTTTTTTTTTTTTTTTAAATGGGCTCTTTAAGTTAGATGAGCTATGTTGCACACACTTCTATCTGTAAAATAGTGTCTTTTCAGTATACCCTTTTTCTTATGTATTGGCCATATTTTCAGAAACACCAAATTGGCACTAATTGCATTTGGTTTCTTTTTAATGTCATTTACAGCCTGCCCGTGAACATTTCAGCCCATAATTTATAAAGAAATAAGATGATGTGTTGCAATATACTCAGTGTGCTGTACTTCTTGTGTTGAAAGACAACACTTCCTTTATCAAAGTTCAACTGAAGACTTTATGCTGTAAAACCTGCATTACAATAAGTTTAGGCCAGTTTAGCCCCAATTCAACCCTCTCAACATGTGGAGGAGAAACCGGGTCAAGGACCTCATCATGTTTACCTGATTGGCACACATTATTTAACTTATTTGCTCTTATCTTGGCATATTATTGACAAAGATCTTGGTAAAATAACAGCAGGAGAGTAGAAATTAAAATATTTGATAGTATGGTGAAAATAAAATGAAACCTTCATTATCACAGTGGTGGTACCAAGACTGTATTAAAACAGATTTAAAAAATCTTTTCAAAGTCACCCTCACCCCAGTCATAAAGACGGTAGCACAGTGAGGGCTGTGACGGTTGCTTTTAATCATCAGGGACTCAAAAGTAAATTCAGTGTTACACACATGTACACTGTTATTCTGTTTAAAATGAGAAAGCAGCCAAACCAACTCTCGGCCACTACTTGACAAAAAAGGGAATTGACAATATTCAAAAATCATCAATAGTACCACAAAACGCAGCAACATTCGTATGTCAGAGCTACTGACTACTGTGACTCTGGTAGCTGTTCTATACATTCATTTGCTCTACAGGCATAAAACATACTTACTCGTAAAATCCAGTAGCCCTTTGCAGTGTGTCTCTGACATCAGGAGGCAGGTCCCCTGGTTCCTGGGTGCAGCCCCATAACTGCTGTTTGCCCTTTGCGTGAAACACGTTCCCCATGTTATACAGTGCTCTGGCCTCTCCAACCTTCAGGACAGTGAAGAAACACAGGCTGCCACTATCTTTTTCCGAGAAGATTTTCATATTTCTGTTTGTGTTGGTTTGTTTGGATATCCAAATATATGTACATAATCTTACCTTATCGCCCTGCTCTTGAGAAATGTCCAGGTGTCTTTGGCAGCAGACAGCGGCCTCATCGAAACGCCCTAATACTTTTAAAGTGTTACCGAGGTTGCCGCTGGCCTTTCCTTCTCCAATTCGGTCTCCTATTGTTCTGTGGAGGAAAGACATCTTTGGTGATTAGTGGCAGAGTTAAAGACCAAGTTATTGCTCGGAGATCTTGCGCCATTAGAATCAAAATCACTGCTTTTTTGAGACCCCACTAGTTAAACATTTAGATCAATCAGTGATCTACACAGCTTTTATTTTAAAAATAAATAAATAAAATAAAAAATACACAATAAGCTTGGTGTACCACAAACTAAATATCACTGCAATTAATATCTACAACAGGCCGTATCTGATTACTGTCATCTGGTGAAGAAAACAAAGTGAATCAAGGAAATCAAATGTCACTTTAAGGTTGTGGTTTTGGTCACTGTTTCTGTTTTCCAAGACTGTTTTTTCTGGACCTAAAATGACCATCCACATCAAGGAATTTGTAAGATATTCAGTCATATTGCTGCTATATTACATTTATTCAACAACGGGCTATTGAACATAACTGATTTCCTTTATTTGTTATACATGTAAAGTTATACACAACCCTAGAGAGTCACTGACAATGCATTATAAAGCATAACAAGCACTAAATAAAGCACCATGTCCACTAATTACTTTAGGCTTAATCATGCATCGCTGAATCGGAACTTGTCAACACGATTAGTTCCTCTCTGGTTGCTATGGCCTACTTTCTCTTCATGCTGGAAGTGAGAAATAATTTCCCCATTGTGTCGTTCTCCTTTTTTCACTTTCACACTTTGAAACTGAGCAACTAAAAGATGGTATGCACTAAGTGCTTGCAGTTACTATATGCTCTTATGAACCTGCTACTGCCACATTGTTTCATTATGTTATTGTCCTCTAGCAGGCAGCCCAGATGACCCACAGGAAGCCACGAGTTATCCATTTAGCTAATGAATAACCATTAAAATATTGCAACAACAGTTGCCTACTTCCGAGGACCAAGCCCCAGTGGCCCTGGTGAGACTGTAATGTAACAAGGTAAATCTCCCTAGGGTTCTTAATCAGTTCCCTGCAGGAGTACCAGCTGCACTAACTGCAGGAGACCAGATTACTCACAAGCTAAATATCCAGTTGGTATTTGTCAACTGTTACTACGTAAAAGTCTCCTCACTTTTTTTTTTAATTTCTTTGTCTGAAATTCATGAAGGTTTCCATGCATCAAATCATCTAAAGAAAAAAGGGTGGAAAAGACTGTTTTCCTTTTGAACTGTGTGTACATCAAATAACAGAACGTAGCATATGATTCCTGCATACTGGTGCACAGTCCTCTTATATGTCTGTGTGATGGATGCAGTATGCATGCAGGGTTTATTGATCTGTGTATAAGTTCCCTTATCGTAAAGATGCAGTTCTTCTCAGCTAAAGATTTCAAATGTGAAGTTTATTAACCATTTACAGTGCAGCAAACAGATTGTTGAATAAGACTCCCAAGCAGCTCAAAACAAGCAGCACAAAGCTGAGGTGAATGTTTTACTCATAGCTTGTGCACATTGCTCACCTTGCTAAGGTAAGGTCATGTCTGTGGTATTCCAGGGCTTTGCCATACTCCTTAAGGTAGAAGTATGCATTGCCCAGCTGGCTGTAGATGGCACTGAGGGTCTTCAGGTCTTCTGTGCCGACCTTTACGGCTGCTTCGAAAAACGCTGTTCCCCCTTTGAAGTCCCCAGCCTTGCATAGCCGCTCTCCTTCCAAGGCCAATTCTAAGCACGAGGCCTCCATCCTGCAAGATACACGCATACAATAAAGTCATGAAACTAATGAAATAAAAACATTAGCCCGATCACAGATTAGGACATACAGTAAACATGGATACCATTACAGTCGCAGTGAAATATACTTTCACAGAGACGCAGTATCGCCATGACAACAAGGTCTGTAATAAATTCTGTGGACTGTTGCCTTAGTAACTGAGTTTGAGCTCGATGACGAACACCTTGAAAAGGTGATACACTTTTAACTGCTTAAATCAGTTAACAGCCTGATGTTCGAAGACGTGCCGTTCTCTTGCATGTTCTGAGATTTTTATGAGGATATGAAACAAAATAAGACGGAGACAGAGTGTCCCACCCACACCAGAGAGAAAACATTTGAAAAACATTTGACTGCAATCTGAGACAATGTCATCCATCCACTTCCTTAACTGCTTATCTACTTCAGGGCTCCGGCAGCTTAAAGCCTACCCCAGCTGTCTCTGATGAGAGCAGGGGTACACGCTGGATAGGATGCCAGACCTCTGCAGGGTTAATGCATGAAGTCTATGAAAATCTGGTATTTCTGAACAACTAAAGGGGTTAATATTTTGCCCTATGTTGCACTCCATGCCTTGAAGTTAACAAAACTATGTTTCAGAGATTGAAGTTGGCTGCTGAGCTAAAATACAGCAAAGCATCTGTGGTGTCCAGTCAGAACTCACTGTAAGCATACAGCAAGGCTTCATGAGTGAGCTATATCCAGAAGTATACACCCTAAATGCATTGCATAATCCAGGATAAACAAGACCAGACAGTTTAGTAGTAACACTAAATTCCAGATAAAGTACTAGAATGTAGAGATAAGCAAGGATTATCCTTGCATCTAATCAAAAGGCTTTGCAAAAGGCTCCATTCAAAAGGTAAAGAGTCGTACCATTTGCAGTTTTCTGCATTACAGCTTATTTATTGTCAAATCGAAGACGCGAATGCATCGTCATTTTTGAGGCAAAAAGGATTTACTGTGACGTGAACAGTCATTTAAAGCAGCTGATATTACACTATCTTCTAGTCAGATTTCATAACATTGCCCTAATATGGAATGTATGTGTTCACCAAGGTCATTTTGGTTTGTAAAAACTTGACGGGTTACTTTTGAGTTTTGTTTTGGTTTTTTTTACAGTACCTGTGTTTTTGCTTGGTCCTTGTTTTGTCCACATACACCTGGAGCTCCAGAGGTAAAGGCTTTAGCATAGCTTGAGGTCGGGGTCCACAGTGGACAAGTCTACACACGGCTCTCTCTGCTCCAGTCAGAGGACAAGGCTCAGATGCCATGATGGTATTGTTAAGTAAAACTAACTTTATCAGAAAACTCTTAAATGAACTCTGTAGAGTTCATTTAAGTACTATGTTTACAACTAAGAATTCCTCTCACACTTTAACAAACTGCGGTCTTATGAAGTTTATATTTCCCAGCTTCAATAAAAACCACCATATCAGCAACATTACAACAAACCTGGACACACTCCAATTGTAAATTCTAACCACAGTCCAAAGCCAGCCGAGAAAAATGTGTGCTTTTCAAGTCCTCAAGATCGCTCCAAAACTACACAGTGAAGCAACCTGCAGACAAAACAGTCCAGAGGGAATTTGAGATCATTCCACACGAACGTTGAGCTCCAAAACAAGTGAATTTCTAAGCTGTCACAAGTTTACAAGTTTAAGTTTTATTAATCCAGATGATTTTAATCAAGTTAAGATATCCATTGTTGTTATGTAATTCAGTTCCCGCTACTCCCAACAGAAAATTGTGCTCATCTCTAATCCTCTTCAACTTATCCTCAAGTCTGACCCGGAGACCAGTTGTTCTATCAGGTTTTAAAAGAACAGGGGAGCATGATGACAGACCATTCTGGGCAAGAGTAGAGGAACAGTCAATGATTACAAAGTGAATACCTTATATCTAAGCTTGACCATTGCCCCAATGAGAGGCAGAGAGAAAGGATGAGAGAGACAGGGATGGCTAATCCAATGCCCTGCACCTCCTCAGTAGAGACAACACAGCACAGTGAGTGGCCTAAACAAATCCAACTACATGCTGACACTAGCATAAACATTATTAGGTCACCAACCGAGACAGATGACACTGTGAGTAAATAAGACCTAAGGGACGTATTAAGTAAACTTATTTTCACTAATAAGGAAACACATGTTGCTTTTCTGTTTTTAATCTTTAGATTAATTTTATTTTAAAGCTATAAAAAACACTTCCTGCATGAAAATCTTGCCACTATGACACACATGTCCAACTGCTTTCAAAGCACAGAAAGCACAACTACATTAACAAGTGCCCTACTTAACCAAGACAATGTCACAGGGGCAGCAAGCAAAATACAAGCTAAACAAGGGATTTACAAGAGATCTCTTCACCACAGCGTTGTTTTCCCCTTTTATTAAATATCGGTCTATACAGTAACATGGAAATATACATAGGAATTTACATTTAAGTGGGTTTTTTTCCTATTTTTGCCGTCTACATGTATATAATAAATACTATTTTTGCCTTTTATGGCAAAATAACATGATAAATTGAATGCAAATAAATTACGTATTAATATTAATTCTCAGTGCACAATGTAATAAAGAGAATTCAATGATTTTGATTAGTTTCCCAGAAATCTTGCTTTCAGTATGCAATTCCTCCTGCAACTGGATACAAACTTTCATTGGAAAATGTAAATAGGAAGAAAATGATTCTTTCATTTTTCATAGCTGAAGTGGAGGGCAGTGGAACAACCACTATAACTGTATAAACTACATTAGGAAAAAGGAAGGTGAAGAGAAGAATGAGTAGAAACCAAAATTAAAGCATGAATTTACACCAAAAGAGTGTTTATTCAGTGGAGCTCTGCGGCTGAAGATCTTTCAAAAGCTGGTGGCATTATTTTTACAAGATCCTTATAGAACTCAACCCACTACAAGGGATTGGAAGTTCAGGATTGTCGGATATATATATAGTTTGCAACCATAAGTCTTGTTCTCTTAAGGTAGACTGTGTATTTTGCTCGTGCCTGCTAGGCGGTGGCTCACTAGAAAGTACCCATTGTGAAATTAGATACTACTTTACAAACAGAAGAAACATGCAAAGCCAACCATCGAAGAGTCTTGGAACGTGCAATACTGAATTGCAACAAAGTCATCAGCGGTCTAAAAATACAAATACTAACAGGGTGGCACAATGATGCAGTGGTTAGCACTGTCACCAGTCCATTTCTATTACCCAGTCTTGTTTAGAAATTAAGGTTTTGTGTGAAAACCTCGATGACATCGAAAAATCAAAAATGCATTAAATTAGCAAACTACTAACAATTAAATTGTGAAGTATTGTTGGTTGAGGTTCCACAGCTCTTTGTCTTTCAGCTAACATTAACACATTTTGCTGTTGTTGCAGAAAAACATGCTGCTAGAGCAAAAGCGGGACTCTCATCACCTTTTTGTATGGCTGGCAATAACAAACAAAAGTCCAGTCTCTGGAATGTGGATAATCTAGTTCCCACCGTAGATAACAGTCCTTGAACGTGTATAACGTTATCTTCCTGGCATACATAAAACAGCAACAGCTACTTCTTCAACAGTGGAGGAAAACTTGCCAGCTCTGTAGTCCTTGCGCCCTAAAATGAATTTTGCACTAGCCATAGCTAAACAACTTGCTTAAAGACAGACCAGCATCAGAATGTGCCAAGGCTACCCTTCAGTGCAAACAGGAAGGTGGAGCAGAGCCTAACAGCCATAGCCAGAGGGATGAAAGGCATAAGGTTGGTGCATATACAAAAGAATACAGAGGCGATTTACTTAAAGCTGATCAGTTATATCAGCGGCATGTCAAACTCACTTTGACTCACTGTGAACACCCACCCTCCCGTCAACATTTCTATAGTAGATAGGATCTGTAGAGATAATGAAAATACAGGTGAAAGTAGGGCTGGGCCATATCACACCGTTCACGGTAATACCGGTATACTGTTAGGCAATGATAAGAAAATGAAATATTGCGATAGAATATGGGTAAAACGCGCATGTGCAGTGCCTTTGTTTTTATATGCACATGGAAAAAGCGAATGACAAGGGCGAAAGCGGATTGTTGAATGAAACAGATGAACCAGAATTGGTTTGTAAAAATGCTGCAACTTCAGTGGTGTGGAACTAGTTTGGCTTTCGTCCGTCAGATACACACAGAAGCACAATTTTTGGTAAAGCGTGGAAGCGGGCCGTCGCTATTACCGTGTTTTTCAGAAAATAAGGCACACTTAGAATCAATCTTTTGATTTTCTGAAAAATCGACAGTGCCCCTTATAATCCGGTGTGCCTTGTGTATGAATCCTGGTTGTGCTTACTAACCTTGAACCGACTTTATGTGGTACACAGTGCTCGAAAATCTGTCAAAAGATGTTTTAGTACGACTTTGACAAGCTACGAAGGAGCACCGCTTGATGGATTGTCGGAGCATTATGGCTACCATAGTCGGGAGCTTCACGGAGTAATATGTACTGTGCTTCAACATAATATTACCGTATTGTGTGTGTATAACCTCTTAAGTTTTGTGGATATTATACATGTTATGCTCAGGATATCTCAGCCTGTTTCCACTGGAAATGTCTTTCGGTTAAACTGTCAGCAAGGAATTTGCATAAAAAAAAACAGCTGCTTGTTTCAGTGAAAATACACTGAGGGTTTTTTGCACTAATAAAGTTGCGGAGTTATGGTCTCGAGTCAATTATATCTCGGTTATATCATTATCGCAAATTTTTAAATATATATTGCGATAAATTTTTTTGGCCATATTGCCCTGCTCTACTGGTGTGCATGGTCTGAGGAAGTTCTGGTGAACATTTGTTAATAACTTTGTAATGAGACAAATATGTGCGCATTTAATCACAGAGTGTTGACAAATTCATGTAAGAAGATATTGATGTAGCACAGATTTGTGCATTAAATGTTTGAATGGACTGCTTATGCAGGGATTTGTGCATACAGAGTGTTTGTAAATAATGCTAAGAGTAGGTGGGAGGCACCGGCCAAAATGTTGATCTACCCAATCGTCAGTGCTATTGTGGTTGGATGAGAATTCAATTTATGGCTGGAAGTCACAGATGTGCAAGAATATGAGAAGAAAAACAAAAAGACAGCAAGTCTGGTCAGAGACGGTGACGGGGGCCTCAGTTTGTTAAAACACAGCCGAACAATGAAGGCTTGCATTGTAAAACTGTGGCTGTGGAAAAGGGTGTTGCCTTAATAATGCCTCGCAATATTTTTAAAAGCTTGAGCAAAATCCAAACTCTGCAGTTGTAAAGTTGGAAGTCAACACATCCTCACTCACTTTAATCAAAGTCTGCAAACTAAACTTCAAGAGGCAGCCTGCGGGCTGACTCACACACAAAAAATAAAGAATAGAGGGGGGAAAAGTTGAAGCAAACAAAGAGCAAAATTTCATGGCAGGATTTCCACAAAGTGACATTCATTCTTGCCATCGTTGCGGTCGGAGTAAGAAGAATTTATGCGAAACAGTCGGCCATTCTCTCCTCTTATTACCCCCTCTAATTGTTCTGTTTGGGAGACACTCATCTCATAATAGCCTGCTTGTGGTCTAACAGAGACAAACTCCCAGCGCTGTTACCATGGCATCAAGGAGTACATGTAGCACACTGGGCAGGTTTCAAGAGTAAGTAAGAGAGGCAGAAGTGAGGTTAGAGTGCAACAATGTCAGTGGAAAACAATATAATGCTAATAATAAATATTTGTCAAATAATTAATTATAACCTATATAAATGTGAAATAATGCTTCATCATTAGGCTAAAGTGTAAATGCAAGTTTAAAAAAGCTCAGAAGACAAAGCCGGGGAGTAAAGATGAGACATCCAAATGTTTACGTTGGTGGAGGTTTATGGAAAGGTGACCTTCAACACATAAACTGGTCATGGCTACACAATGCCTACAAAGACGGGGACAATGCGCAGTAGCTCAGATGTTAAGCTTGAGTTGTAAGTCTAGACTAAATATACACTGTAGGTGCACTGGAGCAGCACGCCTTACGCCATAGCCTGAGCTGTAGCTTTATGTGCAGCTCCCCCGGAAATGTAAGTATACACAACTATCACAGTACTGTAACAACTATTACTGGTCCATTTGGAATTTACGATTTAAACAGAGCATATTGATTTGTGCAAAGATACCGCCTCTGTGCAACAAAATGTAACCGTAACAGACTGTAATAAATCCTCCTGTCCATTAAAAACAATCAAATTAGGATGTGTTATCGTTGTTTGTCTCACTGGACTCGTGCTTTTGGCTTGCAAACTTGATGCTTTTTAGTAATCGTAACTGGCATTCAGTTTAAACAGGCAAGGCTTGTTGATTCGGAGATCAGATTGAACTTTTTCCTAATAGTGTGACCTGGAGGTGTGGATCGAATGGGAGGGAGAGCCTTCAGTTTTCAGGCCCCTCTTCTGTGGAACCAGCTTCCAGTTTGGATTCAGGAGACAGACACTATCTCTACTTTTAAGATTAGGCTCAAAACTTTCCTTTTTGCTAAAGCATATAGTTAGGGCTGGACCAGGTGACCCTGAATCCTCCCTTAGTTATGTTGCAATAGACATAGGCTGCCGGGGGATTCCCATGATGCATTGAGTTTTTCCTTTCCAGTCACCTTTCTCCCTCACTATGTATTAACAGACCTCTCTGCATTGAATCATATCTGATATTAACCTCTGTCTCTCTTCCACAGCATGTCTTATCCTGTCTTCCTTCTCTCACCCCAACCGGTCGCAGCAGATGGCCACTCCTCCCTGAGCCTGGTTCTGCTGGAGGTTTCTTCCTGTTAAAAGGGAGTTTTTCCTTCCCACTGTTGCCAAAGTGCTTGCTCATAGGGGGTCATATGATTGTTGGGTTTTTCTCTGTATCTATGAAGCGCCTTGAGGCGACTTATGTTGTGATTTGGCGCTATATAAATAAAATTGAATTGAATTGATTGTACCTACAGTAGCTTGCATTCACAATAGCTGTTATGCTCCAAATAAGCTCTACCAACCTTTGCATAGACTCGCCTGGTTCTGACATCTTCTTCCTTTTCCTCGTTGCACAATATTCAGTAAAAGCAAGCGTTGAACATTTACTACTAGCTCTAAATCCAACAAGGTCACCCTCACTTTCAGACACCACTGTTTCATGACCACATTAAAAAAAACCTCAGTGGCCAAATCGAGTGTAATGTTACTTCAGGTAATCGCTCAGCAGATCAGCTGACCTCAGTGTCTGCTCACAGCTGATAGCGCAGCTGATTCACTTCTGTACATTCAAAGCATGCCCACCTCCAAGCTGTGTCTGACTTCATCAGTGTCACATCTGCTGTCTTCGATCACGTGTTGGCTCTTGCTGCTGCTCTCCTGGTACAGAGCAGAGTCCGGAGGACATTTAAATAGCTATTCAACACTCATACCTGAGATTCTTATCAGGCATGTAGTTGGGAAAGCAGTAAACCCATTAGGATACACGCTGCTTCGGAGTAGTATTTAATTACAACTGGTATGTGACATCTCAACCAATTAATGGCCAGCAATCAAATTTACTTGGATTTTATTTCATCATTAAAATCAGTTATACTTTTGTTTTAGCTGATTTAATTCAATTCATTGATTCTTATTTCATTTTTAAAGGCCTATACGTCCAACACTGTGAATCTTGGTTAAGCTAAGAAACTGTGCACTCAGTAATCCAGCCATAATTACAGAGTGCCATGGCTAGTTGTCAGGGAAACCAAAGAGAAACTCTCTAGGAATGCTTTCCTTCCTCAGTGCATGTCACTTTCAGTTAAAGCTAGACTCTCTCCTTCTCTCCTTTGTCTATGTCTCTTGTGAAGCTGCATTTTTACTCTCTGCATGTTCTGTTTTCTAGAGCCAGGTTGAATAGTGCTACTTACACACACACACACACACACTGTAGGCCATACGAAGGGAACCAAGTGCTGCAGGGGCTGTGAAAACAAAGCAATGAACACGGCAATGATGTTAGTCAATCTAAGATGAATTTCAGTTAGTAACTACTGTCATTACTGACAGAAAGACAGGCTAGATTTAAAGATTTCAGAGTAAATCCCTTTCTCTAGCTTGCTTTTTTACGACACAAAGTCACAATTTTATAGTCAAATCATTTGTTACACGGCAACAGGTGCTGAGTCAGACATTTTTAATTTAAGTATTAGTAAACGTTTCAGTTTTCAATCGCAAAAATCTAGTATAGGTTCAGGGAAAATACCATTACATGAAGTTTATGGAAAAACAACAGTACTATTTCCAAAGCTTACAAAACCGCAGCAAATAGTTGTTTTTGAGGGTTTAATTCAAAGTGCTTTGGCACTGAAAAAGAGCTTGTGTAAGTCTTGTCTTATTTTTTTTAGATTTATTTATTGAATTAATGCTAATTATGTTTTGTGGCTTTTTTGTTGTTGTTGTTTTCTTTCTTTTTTAAAGATATAAAGATTGTTTTGTTCTCCTCAATCATCACACACACACAAACACACACACACACAAGTGGAAAAATAGGCTTTAAAATACTAATCTCTATAGCCGGACACGTTCTCATTTTAGGAAGAAAACAAAAGGATTTTACAGGATGGGTCAGTTGACAAATAAATCCTAAACATAACGTCCCCTTTGTGCTTGCCTAAGCTTTTTGGAGTTTAAAGATAATACACACACACACACACACACCAAACCGTCATGTACAAAGGTCATGTGTTGAGTTAAATAGAGGAAAACCTATCACAGCTCTAATAGCAGTCCTACCCACCCCATGTGTGTGTGTATGAATCTTGTGTTTATGTTGGCAGAGCATATGATAACCTTGCAGGGTTTGTGAATGTCACTCCTGCAGCTTGACAATAGTAAGTAAGTTTAATTGTTGTTTTCTTAAAGTATCTAACATAATCACTTAAGATATATATTACATATCCCTTAAAGCCAATGGAATAAGGTATCAACTTAGAGTATACAAGCATGATTTGACTTTATATATAAACATGCCTGCTCCCTCACCCCAGCTCTCTGGGCAATGTTACCATAAATGTGTTTAATGTAGGATACTTCTGATATTCACAGTGATTAATGATAGTTTTGTCCGATGCATGACACTGGACAAAATGTCAAAATTATGTGATAAGTGGTGCTGAATCACACCGTCAGCTAGCTGACTGGATGATGAGACATCACATTTCTCATAAGCAAATGGATCATCTGAGATGAAATAGAGATGATTAATCATAAATCACAAACAACATAACATATGCTCAAGTTTTGTCAAACTTAACTAAAGTTCGGTAACACTGTCATTATTGAGTTCTTCATCGTGCAAAAAACTAATAAATACTCTCACTGCCTGGCCATGGAGGACACAGTCAAATGTTATGCTAATTAAGAGGCAAATGGTGCAAGTATACATTTTTCTGATGATCATCAAAGATGATTAAAAGAAACTACAAATGAAACTGAACGAGGCTGTGACATTTGTATCTAAACACTGGGTTTTAACTAGCAACGCTCTGAGAGCCAGTCTGTGTGCATTTGGGTTTAGGTCCATCACCCTTCAAGGTGAAGTTCAGCACACACATCGCACCTTAAAAACCATGCGCGCTGTCAGCTTGTGCACCCTTTAGCCAGTCTCCCCTTGTTACACCGCGTCTGCATCTTATGAGGCTCCTCTCAGTCTGTACATTCCAGCCACAGCCGCTCAGTGACCCGAGCCAGGAATGAGGCTTGGAGCTGGGCTCTGGCTGCAGCTGTGGCTGGGTCTTGAGCTCTTTAAATCTGTGAAAGCTGGCTGGTCAAGCTCCCCCTGCCCAGTTCCTCCTTAGTAAGCAAAGCTGTGAGCTGGCAGCCCTTGCTATTCTCTCTCTCAATCGTCTTACTTGTCTCTTTTTCGGCATTCAAGGACGTGCTACGGAGCTGACCCCCCTTATGATATACCGATGTACTCCCGAGGCTTCCTACCTTGAGTGCAGCCTCTTGCTGGCCAGATCCTGGTCCACACCGTTAGTAGCCGAATGAGCCATAACCTGGCTTGCTCGCGCCCGTTATGAGGGCCCTTCCCTGTATGCTTCAGAGGCAGCTAGCTCTTGTTTCTTGAGACCACCCTCCCTCTCGTTCTTCCCCCACTGTCCCCGTATCTCCCACTCTTCTTTCCTCATTCACCACAATAATGGCAGCAGCCGAGGAAGTGAGGTATTCTGCAAATACACCAGAAAAAAATCCAAGCCCCGCCCCCGAAATGACGTCACGTAGCTGCTCGTGGTGTCGCCGGTGAGAAAGGACTAATTTCACATTTAAAAAAATAAATAATTAAATAATAAATATTATATTAACAGTACTTTTGTTAAATTATTTCCCCACCCATAAAAAGACCTAAATGTACCAAATCTTCTCTAGGCTGTTAGGGCAGCGGAAAGTTAATAGTCTTTCCTCCCTGTACGACAGTTAATTACAAAAAAAAGAATTTAAGTACAAAAATAAGCCGCACACTCTCAAGTTCGCAGACACATATGCCCACCACGGATGAGTAGTCATCCCTGTTATACAGTTATACTTTTCTCCAAGTACCCTGAAAGCAGGCATGCATGCACAGTTCATCGCGGTCAAGCGGTGTCTTGGGGATGACGCGTAAATATGGGCGTGTCCTAATGTCTCCCAGAGATTTGCAGATCTGCGTCTACGTGTTTTAAATGTGTACTGTCAGCAGGGGGCAGTGTCAGCCGGCTCACAATGTTTGTGTTGCTCTTTGCTTTAAATCAGTCTTTGCAGTGAGAAAGGCAGGAGTCGCCTAACAAACTTATTGAACGCCAAAAGTGCCAATGTGTCATAAATAAAACTAGCATGTGTCCTCATTTAATTACAGTAGGAAATAAATAATTAATAATTTACAAAATACGTAATTAAATAGGTACACGTACCATTTACTTATTAAAGTATAAATTAATTTCATTTAAAAACCATTTTGATTATTTTTACTATTTGATTTCATGGTTCCTGTGCTGCAGCGCATCATGAAATATTTTAACTGTCACTGCATCTCATTAACAGACCCAAACATCTCATTGGTTACCTTGTACACAGCAAGTCAAGACAATTTAATCCCAGATAATGGACTGATGCAGTGTCACAGTCAGTTGAATTGGTGGTAGTATAACCCTGGAACAGCTAGGTATCCCAGCAATTTGAAGAAAATCACCAATGGCAATGGTTGTGAAAAGTGCTCCAAACTGTAAGTAAAATTTTGACACACTGTTGTTTTTCTGTCACCAACTATACTTTCGAGATTTTTTTAAGCAGGAATGTAGTGGTGTGTTGCACTTGTTTATAACAGTTGATTTTCAGTTAAAAATATCATTAAAGCCAGGAGGTTTCAACTAGGAGGATCTTTACCCGTTCAAGGATTGTTCCACAAGTCAGACTTGTTTCATGTGGACACTACCACAACTTTTATGAGCACAATTTCTGTGTAACAAAGGGCCAGAGGGTGTCCATTTCCAGTGATTTTTTTTTATCCTGTGGGGATCCACAAGCCATGATCTACAGCCCACCCTGTGATCCTTGCAGTAAAAATAAAAGCAAATGGGATGAGAATTAGTTCCTCTATATCTGAATCCATAGATTTTAGCCTGAAAAGGGTGGAGTGCCCACACTATGTTATGCCACATCACATGGAGGGTTTTCAGTAATTTGGAGTGTTGTTCATGACTGAGTGAAAAGTGGAGCAGGAGACTTAGAGCATCTTGGGAAACCTGAGAACAATGGCCAGCAAGTTCATCTCTGCACCCTACTGATACCAGGATAAGAAAGTGGGTGGAAGAGTGGATGGATGGCTGGATGTATTTGGTTCTCCTTCATCTGTATCACTAAATATGACTGAGGAAACCATTAAATGTATTGCTGGTATGATGCCCTTTTTTTCAGAAAACACAGAATAATAAATACAACGCAAAGAATACCTGCTAATTCTGCAAATACCCTCATGTTCCACAAAATATGTGTTCTGAATATAGGGGGGGAAGTCATTTTTTACAGGAAACAAGAAGTATTAGATTAAATTAAACTGATCCACACAATACTCGTGCAGAAGACCGGGAGGTTGTTTTTCTGTGCTTGATGGGAACTAACAATAGCAGCGTACATACATCTGTTAAATTACTTTGCTGTCAATGTCACAGATATAAAATATGATTGTTTTTCTCTTTTTATATGTGACCGTGTAGGTAAGAGCCGTATGGTTTTCATGCCAATCTTCAAAGTGCTAATAACACACTTGTACACTGGTGTTGCATAAGGTGTTGTGTTAAGCAGCTTAGAACAGTAAAATATTAGTTTAGTCTTGTCTAATGTATTTTGAATTTTAAAAACAAATCCCTCAACACTGCAAGCTTTTGTTATAAATTTGATTCGTATCAAATATACAAAGATCCCTGCAAAAAAAACCTAAACCTTACCATAGGAGGGCAGCATTGTACTGGTGAAAGACAAGCAGGAATAAAGCTGGATTTATATCCCAAGGAAAACCAAGAATGCATGCAATTAAACAACAACAAAAAACAGTGATCTTTAACATGGCTGAAGATATTTCAGCATAGTTAGACAGTTACTCTATATAATAAATATACTGCTGGCACAATAACACAGACGGATATTCAGTAGTCAGTCTGTGATGTGGTTTTTTTTTCAATATTAAACTAATTTTGTATGTGATTAAGTCTGCGTGTGTAAACAATTTGCTTTGTAATATACAAGCTATGCAAGATAATATCATATTATTCACTTAGCTGTCTTATCGAGGGATTTTCTTTCATTTCCTTTTGAACACAGCCCTACAGCTGTTGTGCTGTGATGTTTACAGTGCTGTTATTTGGTTGGTGTGCACCCCTCAAAGATCTTCTATTATATTAATACACCAAGAGGAATATTACAATTATAGGAAGATTTAGAAACTCTATGTGAAAATAACAGCAGCATACAGAGTGTAGACATCCGTGCACATCCAGTCCTCTTCATCCATCATGAAAGAAAAGCATTTCTGACCACCAGAATAAATGTTAAGATGTCAGATATCTTAAATAATTTCAATCATCAGAGATTACAGATTTTTTGTTGAATCTATAAAGCAAGTGTAAAAAAAAAATAAAGAATACACTGACAAATCCTACATTTTTTATATAAAGTACATTATATTGTTTTAAATGATTAATCTGCTATTTGATTATTTCTGTCTTATTTCATTTTACTCGTTTGATGAAAATTGTTTTAATACTTTTTTTGCGATCATATGGTGATGCGGTGTTGTCATGCAATTAATATTATGACTTTCTATGAATAAATTCACACATTTTGCTCAGTGTCATCTCAGTTTTAGATCAAAAGATTTTGTTATTCTAAATTTCTGCTTTGCCAAACTAAGAGCGATAAAATGATTCTGGGGAACAAAGGAAAAGCCACTAATCTTCAGAGTGTGCTTTATTTGTTTGTGTTTGATATTATGGCGGTGGGAACCACTTATTTTAATGAATTGCCATTTGACTGTTCAGATAATAATAAGCTCCCCATGGAAGCTATTTTAATTTCCATTTTCTCACCACTCAAAAAACATGTTTTCTTCTGTTCTCACTTGTTTTACATGTTTGGTGTGTTTTTGCTTTAATCCTCAGTTGGATCTCATCCATGGGCCACCCATGCAATAGCTCATTACAGACAAAAAGGAGCAACAGAATCACAATGAGATTGAGGTAAGCTGATTTTTAGATTTAAAGGGAGCAACTTAAATTTGTTTCTCTTTAGTAAGGCAGCCAAACAAATAACAAAAAAACCCGTATGCCTGTACATATTAGGTTATCTCTGCTCATTTTCCATTGTTGTAGGATCAGGTTGTGAATCTGTACCAAAGGGACATGAAGTCGTTACCAGTCACATGATTTGCAGATGATATTGCCTGGTGCATCAAAATCTGATGCTACATGTGTTCTGTGTTCATAATTCTGTCAATTTTAACAAGATCCTGAACATCACCGGCTCTACTGTGTTTTGCAGATGACTGTAGACTCTCACTGTTGTATCTCTCTCCTGATCTTCATGCATATCGATGACTATTTGAACCAAATAACCAAACCAAACCAAAATTTACAGTATTGGACCTGCTATTAGTCCAGATGTTGTGTAATTTGGGCACACCTCAACCTTTCCTCCCTGTTTTCCCTGCTTAAGAATGGCTTCTTGACAGCCATCTTTTCACTGAGACCATTCCTGATGAGACTCCAGTGAACAGTAGATGAATCACCTGATTTTTGCTGGATGTTTTCCTTTTTCTTTAGGGGCATGATTTTCATATTTTCAGCTCACCTATAGATATTTTTTTAGGTCTGCTACTTCTTCCTTGTTATCTTTTGTCATGTACGTGTTCATTTTTAAGAACACGCTGCACACGATACAGAGACATGCCAAGTTTTCCACTAATAGCTCTTTGGGAATGGCCTTGTTTGTGCAAAAATGCTATTTCATGCCTGTCACACTATGTCATCTTTTAAATTTAGATACAACTGAAGACATGGCAACAAATGACATGTTTTTTGTGTAAAGATACCATTTAAAATTAGTTTGCTGTATTTTGTGTAGACACAGCATTGGTTCATCCTTTGAGTCACTTCATGGCAGTGCCAAAGATCCAGAATGAGGTACCTTTGTTGGGATAGCCATTGTGAAAAGCTTTTTTCATCCGTCCATCAATTAAAGGAGAAAAGTAAGTGGTCTAGATGGACACCTTTGGACATTCTAAGTTTAGTTTAATATCACCCTCTAACAGATACAAATGCTAGATACAAGTCGCTATAGGTACACATGCTAGTGGTCCAGACATAGGAGCAGTGCTGTCACAGGAATATGCAGGGAGCATGCCATTGCTCACAGTGGTAGGGCTCTGGATAAACAAGAAAGAACAAGATGTAAAAATGTGAGATTGGAAGATATATTCATGCAGTGTGTGATTTTGTGCCGTGTAGGGTGTCATATCAAAAATAAATAAAAACTGTGATATCCAGCTCTCTCTGTACCCTTTCATATGATACATTACTCAATATGGTTTCTTGAAATTTTGTTCAAGGTCACCTTTGATCTTGGGTGCTAACAATGATTGTCAAGGTCCAATGCTTAGCCAACCTAGGTACTCGTGTCCCACAAGGCATACTAAATAGTTGTGAGGTTTTAAGACTGTCCATAATTGAGGGTTTTTTAAAAACATTTAGTGTAACCTTGACCTTGACTCAATTTTCACTGAAATTAACAGCTGTTATTGGCATCTACCATCACACAAAATTTGAAAATAATATCTTCACAACTGTGGATGCTAAACTGCTAACAAACAGACAGACAGACAGACAGACAGACAAACAAACAAACAGAAATGATTACATAATCCCTCCCTTAAAGGGGCAAAAAATGCTGCCACCAAGAAGGAGCTTCTGTTCATATTCACTAATACAGATACTTATTCTAGGCTGTCTGCATTTCTGTGAGCTATCTCAGCTACCATGATGGAAAGAAAAGTGGGCGAATTTTCAGTGCCATCCAATGCAGGTGCAACTTGGAGTTAGTGTCTTGCCCAAACACAACACATTCGCTTAGTACATTACAGTAAATTGCCTATTTTCTACCAAGTTTGGTTCTAGTGATAAAGCATTATTTTAATAAAACTGTGTGAGGAAGGATAAACGAGAAGGATAAAACAATTTACATAATGGGAAAATCTGACATAATCTCTTGAAATCAGCCTGGGAACTTAAAGAAGATGAAGTAAAGGAGGGGGGAAGGATGTAAGAAATGGGGAAAGTGATGGATAAGCCTTAAAATAATACTCAAAATCAAGCTCGTCTTGTCTCTTAGCTCCATTCTTGAACCTCTTTGAACACCAAGACAATGCTTTAGTCTCCACCGAACCTGATATTGAAGAATACACCGGTAAGCCTCTCTATTTCATACGTGATTTCTATAAAATCATGAAATCATCAACTGTATCTTGACAATACCGTTTATAGATAATGTATGCATGAAGGGTGGCAACTGCTATTTACATAGTTTGATATATACTCATTTGCTTTATTTGAAGTTGCAGCATGTGGTCAACTGGTATAAGGCATGCACACACGGCCAATACCACTGCTTAGATTTCGAACACATCTGAGTAAATTTACTCCAAAGAGCCAAGGGGTGGCAGCGTTGTTCATTCCTCTCAGGTCTGAGTTTACTCAGTTATTATGGTAGAAACTGCAAACCACATTAAACTGTAGTCATGATATGTTAAAGCAATAATCACGCTTTTGTGCATAAGTCTCCATCGGTGTTCTTCCAGGTTTCCTGTGCCTAATAAAAAGGAATCACATTTGTTTACTAGCATGCAGCTTGAGGATAGTGTCAGCTAAATGATTAGCTTCCATACATTTGCCATATATTTGATTTACATGAACAAAGAAGTGCATATTTCACAGAACATTAAATGTTTATTTTATTGCCATCGCTTAAATCATATTTACATTTGCAAATCCCAGTGTCACTGGCCACAAGTGGAATAAAATAGCAAAAAGCCACGTATACAAGTTTTGAAAAAAAATAAAAGATGGACTTTGAGGTATTGTATTGACCTCTATGCATATGTTTAAGTCAATAATAACCTGAATAACAAAGAATAATTGTCCAAGGCAGACATGTCAGTATTTACACCTACTGTCTATGTGGACAGCGTCGCTTGCATGCAGGATATGATCTGGAACACTATTGATTTGTGTAAACAGTTAATACTGAGCCCCTCCTGTTCTGCTAAGAATAAGACCCAGCAAGCTGTACACAGAAAGTCATCATCTAATCAGCTGAAACAGAATATGGAGATGATTCAATTTGGATGATTGAAACACTGAAATCTGACTGTTGAAGAACATAAAAGAAGTCGAAGAAGTCTAATGGTTCAGGTTAGCATCTGGGTGTGTCTGTATGTCAGCTTGTCACATATGTGTCTATATAGTACTGTATACCAGCTTATACACCATCAGTCCATGTATCCGTCTGTGTGCATGTGCCAACGTATGTGTCATTCATGCCTGTCTGTCGGGACGCGTGATAATACTGAGCCTCGTGAAGCCGCTTGCCTGTCTGTTGTGGCTCCTTGTTCTTGGCCTACTTTGGGAGAGGTGAATTGAGGGCAACTCGAGTCTATGGGTAAGGGGATTAGGTCTCCAAACACGCTCCTCTGCAGTTTGGGATTTTGCCTCGATGCCAGACACTTAAAGTCTGCCAGGGATTAAGATAAAGAGAGAAGTAAGAGCTGTGTGTTTTCAGCAACAAAAAAGCAAGAGCAGGGGCGGGTGGTGATGGTTAATAAAAAGAATAAGAAGTATGGTGGTGATATGATCTAATGCATAATGCAGCATTTGTTGACCTATTTGCCTTCAGCGCGTGCCATGATGTCGGTCAGCATGTTTTCAAGGTATGAGACATAATAGTGGAGAAGCTGTTCTTTTCATTTCATTTCCTTTGTATCGGTGGATGATCTCTGCTTAATTCAGTAGTTTAATTAGGAAATGGCTGAGATCCTTGCTTTAAAGTCTTCCCATTTCCTGATGTAGTTAACAAAAGAACTACATTGAATTGGCAGATCAGCATGAAGTATTAAGAATCTTCTCAAGAAGAACCATCTGACATGAAGGCCAAGATCACTCAGCGGCTGTATTTGCCACTTTGGTCCACTGACCGACTTAAATTTTAAATCTTCCAGTAAAGTAGAACATCGTCTGCATAAATGCACATTTTTACAAAGTTTTCCTGAAAAAACATGATATTCACAAAGAATCTTAAGCGTATCAGCAGAACCACCTAAAAATATATAAAGTCCTCAACTAACAGATTTTTTTTTCCTTTATTTTTCCGGACTGGAAACAAAGTGGCACATCCTCTGAATTATTCATCAGATTGAACTAATAAGAGCATCAGGTTTGGGTATTAGTGTTCCTGAACCTCTTATTTGGCTTTTGGGAGACTTTACAGGAGTCTGCCTTTTCCTTTGTCTTGACAGAGTAGGGGGGATTGTTCCACCCCTCCACCCAGCGTCTGGAGGCTCCTCATGGGTAAGAGGAGGCTGCTGCTCCATCATGTTTCTCCAAGAAAGTGGGTCATGAGTCTGAGACTGTAGGATTACCGAACATCATGCAGGCGTGTGCCGGGGCCCTTATCCGTAATGTTTAGACCACAAGCACCTACCCCACCCCCTCCCTTCAGTGGAAAAGAAAGACAAAAAAAGAAAAACACATTATGTCCTCCACTGACAAGAGGTATACAAACATCCATCTTTAACCATTAGTTTGTTAGACAGAGGCAACTCTGAATTCAGTTTCAAATCCTCTGTCATATGAAGAAACACACAAGCAGTGGTTGAGGAAAGAGTGGCAAATCATGTATCATTTGAACAGTTCGTTTAATTGGTTCTCATTTACTCATTTACTGTGTCCCTACAAGCTCAGTAATAATAGCAACTAATAGTGCAGAGACATAATGATAAATGCTAGCTTTAAAATAGCTGACCCATGCAATACTAATGGCAGGATGGCTGTCTGGTATGCTCTGAAATGGAGTATAATTAATCAGCAAATAAACTACTAATAATAAATACATTCGTTTTGCAGTAGAGTGATTACGAGCATCATCCAAGGTCGCTGTTGCCTCGTATAGCCACTAATCACTGTTTCACTCTTTACTTTCCATCTAGTTATTGCAATATAAAAGGATAAGGCAGTGATAGAGTGAGGAGATTTAATAAGTGGTACTCTATTCACGTTTATAAGGATGTGGTTCAGGTGTTGTATCAGCTGGTTCCATCCTCAGCTTCTCCTGTCCCTGCACAAAATACCAAATCTCAGTCACACATACATCGCACACATGATATATTTGATGTTCTGATAGAAAAAAAGAAGAATCTACCAACAGGACCCTTGGATTATAGATGGTATGCTTGGCAGCAAGGATGCTTCTTTTGATCAAAACATATCAATATGCATAGTTTGGATCTCCCATCTGGGCTAACAAACCGGATTAGATGGGCATAACCTGCCCTTTTAAAGCTTAGATAACTGGTAAGCTCTTTAAAACTTCTGATTTCCTCTCAAAAAATGCCACCTACAAACCAGATAGATCCCTGAGGCAGGTCAACATCTGGAATGACGCGCAAGGTCAAGCTTCGGCTCTGCTTGAAAGGTTTGACCTCTGACTTCGTAGGCATTATGTCTGCCTCTGGGGTGGCTTATCATTGCTCTACAATGCTTATGTTTCCCATCTTGGACAAAGACAGCTAAAACACAATGTAACCAGTCAGGACCCCCAGACAGTGCATCCACACTGAGTAACAGAATCCCCTGTATAAATGGACAGACAGTTGTTGGCCTTTATTGTCTGAGCATGAAACTAGGGACACATGTTGGGTGGTAAAAGTGTCAGAGCCTGACTGGAGTGCCATTGTACCGCTTTCCAGTGGTAGCATTCAAGCATTGTTCCCTGTGTTGTTCGTCATTAGCATATCAATATTCAAAGGGGTTGATTGGCGGCACTGGCAGGCTTTTTAGCGCAGCATAGAGCCTCACACACAAATAATGAAACCTGCATTCAGTTCTTAAGGGCCAGCTGTTGAGTTAACCATATAAATGAATGATCACAATCAATCAAAACATAGAGCTTTAAAGCACTTGTCATTTTTTCCCTCAAAGATCATTTTAAATTCTTTGCAGTACACATATAACACTCCTTCTCTTTGGCATATAACAAAGGGCTAAATGGTGTCACCCATCTTGCCCCACACCACCCTTCAAGCATACACCCCCCCCAAACTCAACTCAAGCCAGCTGACCTCAAGACTGGCAGGCCAGTGGACAGTTAGCCTTGTGCAGCATTGTGTGTGTGCGTGTTTGTGTATGTTTGAGCAGCAAAGCCACCAGAGAGTGTCGGTTAGTCGCCGGGCCGAGCAGAAAAGCGGTTGGGCAGTTTAGCCAGCTGCTAGGGGAACGACCCTCAGCTCGCCTGGTCAGTGAAACCTTGCCAGATGGAGCCATTTCAAAACAATGAGAGTTCCTGGCTGTGGTTGAAAAATAGAGGATGGTTGCTCAGAGGGCACAGAAAGTGTAACTTTAACTAAATTATTATTTTCAGTATGTTTAGATGCTCTTAGGGTCTACTCAGTCAATCGGAAACTTTTTGGGTTATTCGCTGTAAAGGCTTACTTTTCAATTTCCGGTTTGATTCTGCTGCCTTCCCTGACATCATCCTGCTAATCTTTTATCTTTCTCTCTCTTTTTCTATACCCCTCACACACATTTGGACTCTTCCTACTTCTTTCCAGACAGCAACAGGCTGGGGTGTCTTGGGACTACTTCGCATAGGAGTAACCAAGCCTGGGTAATGAGGCGTGTGATTGGTCTCCTCCCTCCAGGACAAGGCCAGTCTTTGGAGGACATGATCGATCATGACAGGAGCACAATGGCAGACTGGTGTCAGAGGGGTGGCATTGGTGCACACGGACCCCCTGCAGCAACACTCAGCCCCCCAACTCAGCTGTGCATAAGTAGTTATACAAATAGACACAAGGAAGGAAAACAGAGTAACGTTTCTGGATGTATGCAAAGATGTAGAATTGAACAGAGGATCATAGAAGCATTGTGTGCTGCAATAAGGGCATCTGAGAATATTTTGGTTCCTCTTTAAACTCAAAAGTTTCAAAAAATATCAGAGAAATCCTTAAAAGCCTTTTGTCAGCATATGGTAGAAGACTAAAGAGACTTATTTTTAAAATATTAAGTTCTTTGTACCTCTATTTTTTTAAGTTAGAATAAGGACTTTATCAATTTTCGTGGTGTTGAAAACTACTCAGAATTTTATTGTTACAAATATATGGAAAATATTTGACAGCTTGGTTCTATCACTATAAAAAGGCATTTCTGTGATATCGTTTAAGGATTGTTAACTTCAAATCTTACTGGAGTTATAAATGACCGAGGGAAGAATTCTGCTAAGTGAAGTTTACAACTACGTTTATTGGCTGAAATGTAATCAACTCTGCTCTGTGAATGTGGTCTTTGTTACTGTTTGTTTGTTTGCTTGTGCATGTAAACATACTGGAAGCTTTAGCGATCACCGAAATCCACGGAAAGTGCAAATTTTAGTCACAACAACCTATTATGCATCAGTTCCACATGTCCCTGATTATGTTCATCTTTGCTTTTTGACTGCTTTCTCACTTTCATGCTCAATTAAATAGTCATCCATGTTTCTTTTGTTTTCTGTCTTTTACAGAAAAGCTACTAGACAGGGTTCTTCCAAGATGGGTTTCAAATACTAAACTGAACCGAAGATGCACTTCTACAGCCTGGAGCACACAAGTTGGCTGAATGAATGTAATGTGACTTCAGAGTGAGGAAGGGAAAGAAGTGAAAAATACTGCTGTAAGTCTGTGAATTGATTTGATTTTAAAACATCATTTAAAGAGAAAACCTAAAACAAAACAGGAGTTTTTTTGTTACTTGATGAACTTGAATGAATTCTCCTAACATTGCCTTTAATTCATCCATATCTATTTGATGCATATAACCATAGATACACCGTGCCCCACCCTCCGAGCCCTTTTCAGTTCTTTCACTTCTTCACTTCTATTTAGTACATGGTGATTTACCAGGCCCGGGACCAACCACCAGTCCCCTTCGAGGCCTTCCCCAAACCGCAGCTCTGTTTTTAGTTGCTCCTACAGTTTCTTCTCCTCCTGCTTACATAGACAGTTTTATTTTTTTGCTGGAGACCTTCACACATTTATTCCTAGTGTTTATCCCCCCCCCTCCCTTTCTTCGTACTTCTTCTCCAGTTGATGTTCCTGTAACAGTTTTTCTCGATTGGTTTGGCTCATTTCTTGAAACCGAGATGACATTCTCAAAATAACATGGACAAATCTCCAAACCACCTTGCAATTGTTCACAACAGAATGTCATTTTTCATTGGTTTTATCAAATCGCAAATGCTTTAGTACATGTCTCAAGTGACTCTGTGCTTCTTTTCAAATGATTATGTACAAGTAGCTACAGTTAGCACAATGAGCCCACATTTAGCACATTTTCCAAATAAATAGATCTTGGCGATCTAAACTGATTAGTTGATTTTTCAGTGAAATGGTTACTCACTCCAAAACATATCAGCATGGTTTCATTGTGTAAGTCATCATATGCACAATTGTCTGTTCAACTGTCAAAATTAGTCAAAGATATAATACCATGGAAGAATATCTTGGAACATTTGATAAAGTTATGACAGTACTTGACAATCAATCAGGTGAAATTAGAACTAACGAAGGAGCAGTTTCCCACATCTCAGATGACCAATCAGGCAGGTTGTTTCGATACCTGACAGGTGTTGTCTGTGATTATGACTGCTGCCAAAAGTATATAGACAGAGCTTGGCCTGGGGCCAGTTTCATTTGCAGTGTGAACATGGAAGCACCTCGCCAAGTACAACAGCAACTTCCTGCTCGAGGAAGAGGAGGAAGAAGAAGAGGAAGAGGAGGAGTGAGAATACGTGGAGGAATAGGGGGAAGAGGCTGAGGAGCACGGAGGCACCATGATGTCCCAGATGAAATCTGGGCCACCCTTATTGACCACGTTATAAACCATCGCCTCACAATGGCAGAGGCAGGTCGCCGAGTGCAGCCTAATGTGCCTCGGTCTACAGTCTCCTCCATCATCCAAACCTTTCGCAGGGAAAACAGGTACAGAACTATGCTATTGAACTATTCAGTGTTGGTGTGTGTGTAGGCCTAGAGTACTGTAATATCCTCATGTGATGTCATATGATACTATAAAAATGACAAAGAAAAAAAAATGGAGAAAATACTGTGAATAGTATTCCGGTCACTGTGCAGTGCATCACACTTTTAGTACCATAAAACAGCAGTACAATTACATTGGTAACTCATTTCGTAACAAATTTACAGTGTTGACCTTTGACTTGTCTAGGATTGGACGACAGCCTCAAGTGGGTGGCAGAAGAAAACTTCTAAATGAACAACAAGAACGAGAAATATGCAACATGGTCATTGCAAATACTGCCATCACACTGAGACAGATTCGTAATGCAATCCTGCTAGACAATGTAATGTAATGTTCCAAAATATAAACTCTATCAGCATCTCCACAATTGAAGAAACATCAGATGACCATGAAACAGATTTACAGGGTACCATTTGAGAGAAACTCTGACAGAGAGCAGCGCGTCGATGGCCAGGGGGATGAGGATGGTGGCCAGGAAAGAGAGGGTGACAATGGCGACCACTGCAAATATTACTGTACTATAGTTCTGAAACTTTATTTACAGTATGGTAGGCTAGGGTTATTTGTGTTTTTTTTTGTTTTTTGTTTCTGTTTATAACTGTTCACATTTATAGAATCCTGTATATGTTTTCTTTTCACAGTATGTTCTCTAATGTTAACATTTCTTTGTACGAATGACAATGTTTACAGTTACCTTCAGTATGAGTGGTTTATTGGAGGCTGATTTTACTGTAAAATCTTTTAGTTTTATTCATAGTGGTATTCTGTTGCTGGACCTGTGCCTCAGTGACAAAACGTCTAAGCATTTTGACTTGCAGTGCTTAAACAATGCCAAAGGTATAATGCATTTTGGGGGCATTGACTATTTATATGGGAAGGATATTTAGTTTTGACACATGGATAAACTCTTTTGGGAGAGATATGAGCTTTTGCAGGGGATCCATGGTGTTGTGCTAAACCATCCAGGTTATTTTGACAAAAGCACTAAATGAATGCACATGTGCCAAGGCACTTGAGAAGGATCTGTGCTATTTTGACTGTACTGGCCTTTTATATGGAAAAGGAATCTGCTTTTGAAGCATGGACGAAGAGTTTGGGGACAGATATTTGATTTTGCTAGTGAGCTATAATGTTGGGCAGAACTGTAAGACTGTTTGGCCAAATGACCTTATGGTTTTGAGAATGTCATCTCGGTTTCAAGAAATGAGCCAAGCCAATCGAGAAAAATTGTAATAAATGTGGTTCATCCTTTCTTCATTTCTGGAGATGCAGCAGTGTCACCACTCCAGTGAGGAGGGCCAGCATATTCTCTCTGTCTTTGGTAGACTCTTCCCTGAGACCCTGCCAAGAAATGATGCAATAAATGTTTGTTACTGTGATAAAATACTATACACAGCAAAACAAAAGAAAGAGATGCAACAAAATTTACTCCATGTAACAAACAGGCTTGATCTCTGTTTAACTTTACAGCATACTAAAATCATATACATAGTTTGATTAAAATTAAAATTCCATTTTCTATTTTTTGAGTAGTTGAGTAGTAATAGCAGTACTAGTAGGACAAGCAAAATTTACAAATTCAGTGATGCTTCTGTCTAATTCAGAAGTAAGTAAGAGGTAAAGGATTCCTAGTTCCCCTGGAGCTCTCTTTTACAGCTGTCTTTCTGTAGATGCTAAACTTACTCGACATCCATGATCACAAATTGATCAAAATAGTCTAGTTTTATATCAGAAAGTGCACTTTTTCCCTTCTATATCCATTAAGGGCTTAGTACAAATTACATTAAGTTTAAAACAGCACAAACTGATGCATATAAATATGTTGTGACTTGGTGATAATGTGATACAACATACAGCAGAATCTTCATGTTTATGATTAGTTCGCATCTAAAGTGTCAGCTCTTCAACTCTGTGTCTTCTTTTTATTTTTATTAGTAGTAGTATCATTATCATTATTATTATCATCCTTATTCAGGGAAACAAGCTCAGATAGATAGATAGATAGATAGATAGATAGATAGATAGATAGATAGATAGATAGATAGATAGATAGATAGATAGATAGATAGATAGATAGATA
>NW_005187403.1:8666149-8711670 GCF_000239375.1 Pundamilia nyererei | reverse complement strand
TAGATAGATAGATAGATAGATAGATAGATAGATAGATAGATAGATAGATAGATAGATAGATAGATAGATAGATAGATAGATAGATAGATAGATAGATAGTGGAGGAGCGAGGTGGGTTTTCCACCACTCCAACTGGAATCATTTTAGAGAAAAGAATTCAAGTATAAGTGAAGTTGATTTTCTATTACGTTTGAAACCTAACAGATCTGAGTATAAATTTGTGTCCTTCACCAAAACGCTCGCTTGTTCAGAAAAGTGCCTCCACTTGAAGGACAACAGAGGTTTCATGTGAAGCACCCTGTGTGTGCTTTGAAGTAGCCCTCATTTGTGTGGCACTTGTGAGCCTCCTGAAGTAGCTCGTGATCAACGTATAAAAAAATAAAAAATAAAGTTCTCATAGGTGTAAAAGGCAGAGTCTTATATGGAATCATTAGGAGCTGATTGCAGCTGCTTTCTTAAGTAGGACCCAGGTGTATCACACTTTACCAATTTTCTGTGATGGCACTTGAGGTTTCACAGCAGCCAAACAAACAGGGAAAAGAGCCTTGGCATCTTTTGGAAGATTGGCTCATAATCATCATAATACTCGTGTGAGGGAGCTGAGGATAAAATAACACAAAAAGACTGGCAGAGAAAAGAAAGTGCCCATGGAAAAAGCTGTAGTGACACAAATTTAGATATGGATTTCTGATCGCTCATGAGTGTATGCTTCACATTCCTCCAAAAATAGAGAATTTGTGCACTTATAGTATACGGAAATAATAGAATTGTAGAATTAATAGGGATATTAATCAATTATTAATTGTTCCTAACCCAGATCTGTTTTATATCCTATGTGATAAATATGTAATTACATAATTTTATAATGCAGAACACAATCAGAGAAGACAGCTGATGAGAGCAAAAGGAAAGCAGTCCTGTTGTTGTGCTTCTGGTTTAAGCTCCTTTGATGCTGCACTGGCTTTAGGAGCCTAGTTACTGCGTTCAGCTCCTTCCAGATTTACAGTTCTCCCTTAATCTGTACAGGGATCCGTGCAGCCTTGTTGACCAGAGATTACTGCCCACAAAACAACAAAAAGTCACCCATGAAAACAAGCATCCAGCAGGCATTGTTTTGAGCTTAATGTCATGCAATAATAAATGTGAGTTTTTTTAGGAGGTTATAGAGCAGATGTGGCGATGCTCAGTTATGATGAATGTGAGAGGGGTGGGGGTGGGGGGGACTTGTTGATTTCTTTGGATGTTTTGATGTGTGGACTAATGAACAGCGTAGTGAGTCTAATTGGCTTACACCACTCATGGGGCTGGGGTGCTGGGCGAGGAAAATTGAATCAAAGCTGTAGGAAATTGCTCAGTGTAGTTATGTCTCATATGGTGCTAATGGGACCAGTTCACAGTCACGAGACCAGCCAAAAAAATTCACGTTAGCGATGCCCCTTTTTACCACTTTACACTGGAGGAGAAAAACAGCTTATTAAAACATGTTGAATTATTTTATGTATTGTTTTCTGTTTTTAGGCGATTGATGTTTATTTCAGTAAACTAGTCCCAGAAGGAAAAATGTGTTTAATTCAAGCATTATTTTTTTAAAGTGAGTTTACTTTAATAAGCTTACATAATGGCATCTTCGTTCCATCTACCTAATGCAGTGCCGGTCTATTTTTAATCAAATAAAATGGAGAAGAGCACTGCCCAATTGCCCCATTGTGCGCCTTGAAAGAGAGGCACGTGCAACACAACATAGATAAGGAGAGGGAGAGAGAGGGAGAGAGAGGGGGAGGGCAAGTGTGCGTGCGCGCGTGTGTGAGCGCGCTTAAAGATAGCCTCTGGGGATATCTGAGCGGCACACACCCCTCGAGCCTGTTTAGGGAAACTCCCCTTTCAGCACCCTGGACAGAGGCAGCGCTGACCGCTGATTATTTCAGCTGAAGTAGGTTTTGCAGGGTGCAGGCTCACTTTCCCACTTCTCATTTCAATGGTATCGACACAACGTTCAAGATCAACTTGATGAATATTCAAAGTTTCAATTCCTGCTGGCTGTCGAACGGGAAAGGGTCCACGGAAGTTCTTTTTAACTTTTTGCCGAAATTCATCCAGAGTCGAACAAACCTCAGCTTCATCTCCAGAGGATAAGTCTCCAGGACAGTGCGGGGTTTTGAATCCACATACTCAGTGTCGCGTTAGAGGTTTTGTTGTTGTTGCTGCTGAATCACAGACGTGAGTCTTCGTTTTGGAGCATCTTCAAAATGCTGCTTGAACACCCGGGATCAAGCTGTCAAAACACCGGGAATTTCTCCCGGTACAATTCTGGCCAAGGTAAGAAAACAGCCTGCCTGTTTTTACAACTGATGCAAATTACGCAAAGGGTTTGGAGAAACACAGCTATCAAATACAGTTTAATTGGGCGCCGTGGGTCCGTGAATTCGTCACGATCCTGTCCGGCACAGCAGGACTGAAAATTAATTTAAGTGATCTGTAACAAGCATGAAACAGTCGCTGTAACGAGGAAAGCAAAGGCACTCCAGAAAAATGCTAAATATATAAATAGGTGCAAACCTGTGTAAATAAAAAAAATTAAATAAAAATACCTAACATAAATAAGACATTTATGTTACTGCACTAAAAAAAAGTTGCAGGAAGACTGCTGGGCAACCCACGGTGGTGCATATAGACTGTTTCGAGACGCCTGTTCTGCACTGCGTGTGGGAGACGTTATGAATCCGTAATGAGTCTTCATTGTTGGAGACTCACAGGAACAGATGTTATGCGCGTGTTGTCATTTCACACCGCCCGTGCTCATGGCGCAGGAAGCGGATATGGGGACAGCACTGGGCCCGCTGTGGCAATAACAGCCTCTGTGAGGACGCACGACAGACTGCCAGTAGGCAAGAAGTCGCTCCCACCAGCGGACCCAGCAACACGACACATGCTCAACAGGTGTCCCACCTGTCAGGGCAGGTGGGACACCTGAGGCCGCTACTGGGGGCTGGTTATGGGGGGGGGGATGGAATTTAGGCTTTGAATTGTTGGTGGATTGTAGTCTAGAAATGTTATTTAGTGTCCAGAAAAGTCTCATGTTCGATGCTTCTTCATTTCGCTAGATTCTGGAACAATTTTGTAGCAGTAGTCACTTATGTTATCTGAAATAAAGAATCATTCAAATCTTAAAATATTTTTCAATCCAATTTCCGCCACATGTTTCACCAGATTTAAACATTTGTATTTTGATTTTTTTTTTTAAATACATGTTTTATCAACGTTGCAACCTTTTTCCTAACCGACTTGCCACTTCTCTGATAAGATAACCTTTATTAGTCATTTTATGGCTTTGTTGCCACATTACTGTCGGCTCACCCCCTCAAAAGTGAGCGATCAATATGACATAAATATTATTACAAAGCTGAAAAGTAAGAGGGGCACACATGAACCCCACACCTTTCTCCAAAACGTCGTTCATATACTTCTGAAATACAGGCAAATGGGACATTGATTTTAGATTCATCAGCGGGTCCTGGCGGTTGTGGCACTACCCGAGATTTCCCCAGGCGCTCTTTTGTGCCAAAGATCAGTGTCAATAAAATTCATTGGGGTGCTGGCCCGATCAACATGTTATTGAACAGCCAATCTCTCCCCTGAATAAACACTTGTCTTCAAGCAGACACTCAACATGACATGGAGATCGCGTATGCGTGCTCAGTTATGCATGTGTTCGTGAGTTAGTAAGATATTTAAAATGAATGTAAAAATCTGACCGAGCGGAGGAATGCAAAAAGAAAGCACTCATGAAATCATACAATTTACTCTATTATTATTATTATTATTATTATTATTATTATTATTATTATTATTATTATTATTATGAAATAGATGGAATTGCTTTAGTTAAAAGCTATTATTCTCTCTTTTACGCATGCATTGGAATCTGAATTAAGGCGTATACTTAGTCGTGTGGCAGTTTTAATCACAGTAATATTTTTTTTTTTAGAAGAACATGAACCAATAAATACATAAATAAATAATTTACATTACAAAATGTAATTAATTGGAAGAAACACAAAAAACTTACTAAAAAAATAAAAGCTGAGACTTAGTATACTTACCTTTTCTAGGCACGCTCCGCTATGGTCGTTGTATGTGATCAGGTTGCACATGCAGGGTTGTTTTTTTTGTTGTTGTTGTTGTTGTTGTATGTTTTCTTTTTTGCAGTTGTAGCATCTGAAATAGTTAAATCATTACAATTACCCAGTGAAAAAAAGTTTCCAGGTGTTTCAGTATTTACGATATTTTTATGCCTAAAACAAAACTTTAAGCGTTTAAATAAGACATATAAATCAAACGTTATTGCCACAATATTGTGTTGTATGATTATTTTTTCATGAAAACATATATGACTATCTATCATATAGACAAATAGATTTCAGTTCAATAAAAACAAGTGCTTTTTTTCGATCCTTTCTCTTCATGTTTGTAAAGTAATAGGCTACAACATTATAGTGCCTCACTGAGCACAGAAGAGCTATTAGCTTCTCCCCTAACCTCCTGTTTATTCGGATCCGGGGTAAGGTACTCAGTAGGTGATGTTAATCCATCTCCCTGTCGCCTAGGAAACGGCGCAGCGTAATACAGCCCTGGCTTCAGCACGGGGAAGCATAAAAGCGAGCTCTCCTGGACTCTCGCGCGTTTGTGTTTCAATCCCGGGCTCCTGCAAGCTCGAATTTGACAACACGTCCGGTGTGAGTGTGTGTATGTGTGTTTGGATAGACACAAGCAAAGCAGGTTTGATTTAATGTAAGTGTTAATCATGAGCAATGGATGGACATGCTGAGCTCAACTCTCCAAAAGAGGCACCAAATAACGCGGAGATGCTGTTCGCTCTGCTGGCTCACAGCGAGGAGTTGCAAAAAGGTAACCAAGGCAAAATATAATCACATTGTTCGTTTTGCACATACGTGTGTGTGTGTGTGTGTGTGTGTGTGTGTGTGTGTGTGTGTGTGTGTGTGTGTGTGTGGCATGTGTTCACACACACCTTTTAAAAAGGCCGTCATATACGGCCACGGGACTTGCACGGGGATTGCTGTCTGTTGAGCGTGCGCTATCATAACTGGTGATGTTCCACAGCTGCAGTCTTTTATTTTGGAAAATAAAACCTTCCAGGACTGACAGCGTGTCATTTCGTGTTGCTCCACATTTCTGCAGGAGCAATCGTAAGCACCGGGTTTTAACTTTTGATC
This sequence comes from Pundamilia nyererei, assembly GCF_000239375.1. NCBI lineage: Eukaryota > Metazoa > Chordata > Actinopteri > Cichliformes > Cichlidae > Pundamilia > Pundamilia nyererei. Next base: position 8,706,439 of record NW_005187403.1, on the reverse strand, counting down.
TGCTTGAACTGTCTTTCAAATTTCGTTTGATGCTCTGTGTGGAGGTTAAATCCGGTTTAACTCAGATTTATCCACCGTTCGAATCTCTAATTATGTTTTCTATATTTTGCAGTCAGAAATAAACTGGGCATTTTTTTCTTGTAAACATTCACAAGTTGTTGTTTTTGTTTTTAAATGCGCGAACATGGTTATATATTTATGACCGTTCATTTTGATCAGTTATCAGATTGCTGACGTGATGCGTGTAATTTCAGCTGGGATGTTCGTGTATCATTTTAGTATTTTGAAGTGGGCCCTCCAAGGTGAGCAAATTGCTTGGACACCATGTTGGTGTGTGCCGTGAGACTACAGGCCGCAGCTTTCTAGTTTTACAGAGCTCTCTGAATTAATGATGACCTGGATACACCTGTTCTTGATGTGGCTGCCACCGCACTTGTGCACAGCTTGCTGGTGATACCAGAAGAAATGGTTCGTTCATATTTTATGAACAGCCCGCAACAGAACAATAGGAATGCGATTCCTTGCACGGATGGAATATGAAGTGGTTGAGCTTCTTTTAATTAATAATAAAGAGGACTCGTAAGGTTTTACCTACCATTGTAGCTGTCCTTATTTTGCCTTTGTGCAGTTTTAATGCTAAACGCTTAAAGCGTCTCTAAAATCTATTCATTTTATAGCTTCATAAGTGGGAAGTGCACTGAAGGAACATTATAAAAAATACTTTAAAATGTAGTGTCAGGTCATGTGAGGCCTCTCTTTTATCCGGGGGGTCAAACATGGGAAATTTACAGGCAAACCAGCAATCGCTGTTAGCGTGTATGCACATCTCAATCCATGCACATTTTCTTCAGTTTTAGTGTGTTTTACCTTAAACGAATGAATGTTGTTACAAACTGTCGACCTGTGCCTCACAAAGCAGTTTAAAAACATTCATATTTAGCCGATTTCTTATCATTTTATAGCTTATAACACATCACTTTTAATGTAATAATGATTATTCAGTTTTTAAATGTGCCTAATTGTTCGGTTTCAAATGCGATTTTACTACTTAATGCATGAAAAATTATAGTCTCATTTTTCATTTTTCCGTGACTTCTATGAATTTTTTTTTCAAAAGTGAACAAGACAAAGAGGGCGTCTGTAAAACGCCAACAATTAATCCTCGTAATTACCAAATGAATCGTCCAATTAAATTTTAGTTTACAACTAATAACTGACTTCAATTTTATGTTATTTCATACGACAACAAAATAAATAATACATATATAAAATCAATGATTGCCAGTGTTTTTAGGCCTAGATCATAAGCATGAACAGGACATAAATGATACTATTAAAAAAAAGTGCCAATACTTAAAAAAAAAACACGCACACACACAAATAGATGAAAGGGCTAAAAAGCGAAGAATGGGTCAGGTGAAATGAAAAATCTAATTACTATCATTATATTTACAGTGTTTTGACCCTCCCGCTCTTTATTTTATCTATAAAGCGGGACGTTTTCTTATTGGGAGTCTTGCATAATTAAACAGTTGTGTCCATTAGGAGATAATTATTCAGAGTCTCTTTATATTAAGCACAATGAGCATGCCCGGCTGTCATTTTGCGCACCGATTCCCTTCGTGATTTTTTTCTTTTCTTTTCTCGTCTCGTTTAAAAGACTAAAATGCTGTGATTCCATCTTGTCTCCCGCAGAAATCCCAATGTGTGCAGGCTGCAATCAACACATCGTCGATCGCTTTATTCTCAAAGTGCTTGATCGCCACTGGCACAGCAAGTGCCTGAAGTGCAGCGACTGCCAGGCACAACTGGCGGACAAGTGCTTCACCAGGGGTGACAGTGTCTACTGCAAAGACGATTTCTTCAAGTGAGCAGCTTTCAGAAAATAAACCGTGCTAAATAAGACATTGATTATTAATTATTTCTTTTCAATTTCCATTTATGGCTTGCTGGATGAGATGTATACTGATGGCAACCTTCTGTTTCCAAAAGGAGATTCGGGACCAAGTGCGCAGCATGTCAGCAGGGGATTCCGCCCACACAGGTGGTGAGGAGGGCGCAGGACTTCGTCTACCACCTGCACTGCTTTGCCTGCATTGTTTGCAAGCGGCAACTTGCGACAGGTGACGAGTACTATTTGATGGAGGACAGCAGGCTGGTCTGCAAGGCCGACTACGAGACCGCCAAGCAGAGAGGTGAGCTGCAGATATGATTGCCTCACGTGTAACAGATCGGGAAACGGTCGGCAAATCAGTTTGTCAGACTCCAGGCTCCGGCATGTTGTACTTTGTGTGTCTGCTTGTTTTAAGCAACCTGCCATGACAGACGTCATCCTTAAACTTTGACCCACCTGCGCTAATTGCATCATTGCCTCCAAACCGATCGATACTAAACTGCATAAAGCGCAGGTCAGGAGGATTACATCTGCACTCTGCACTTGAAAGGATCAGCTTTCAATAACTCTTATTATAGTGGGCGGAGAGACTCAAGAGAGAGATGCATGTATGTCTGACCGTGAGAGAAGAATACACGTGTATGAGTTTGTGCGGGCTTCAGGATTATTTACAGCACGGAAATGATATACAGTGGCGTCAGGAATTGTTCTCCACTACAGTCACTGCAATATATACATGTCTGCATGGATGAATTTTACATTGCAAATGCTGCAAATTGACATTCCACTTATTATTTTTTGTAGGAATAGTTTCTAACGTTTATTCATGTGTATAAATATAAAATAATTCCCTTACATGATAGTTTTTGATTTTAAAAAAGTCCATAATTAAAATTAAACATGCTTCAAGACCACTAAAGCTGTTTCAGAGTAAAAGTTTGCAATTATAGCTGTTAAAAAAAACATTGCTTTAACCGTGGCATATAGTGGGGCACTGATTAATTTGAGCTTTAGTGTTAGATGCAGTGTTTATACTGGTTTGAAATGAACAGCTGACTTGTAGTCATTGAAATGATATGAGGTGGCGCAGCCAACAGCCTAAAACACGTTCACCAGATACTCTGTTTTGTATCAGTGCTCTGCTTTACCTCATATTACTGAGAGTCCCAGCAGGCTCATTCGTGATAGGGCAGAGTGGGCATGGCCGATTTTTATCTCCCCATCTGTTTGTTTGAATTTACTGTGCTGATTTATGCAGTGAGTGAACACAAGTTTTCACCAAAAACACACACGTTTATTTTACTAATGACAGGGTGCAATTACTTGGGCAGCATCCATTTGGATGATGGCTTTGTATTTTGCTGTGCTGGCAAACAGATGTGCAGACATGATGCAGTTATGCACAGGGATCCAGATTTAGGGTTTATGAGCTGAAGTGAATTTATCTATTTATGTAAAATTAGGAGACAGGATGTTATGCAGGTTATGTGCTGTTGGTTGCTGTAATAAGTACGTATATTTATCAGAGATTGTAATGTTGGCAACTGAGGATGTCTGTACAGAATTAGCTGGATGGACTAGACTGGAGCTTATTTCTTTATAGCAAATTGATTGACAGCTGTTGTACAATTATAAAAATATTGAATTTGTCTTTAAATATTTTTGCACATTTACAAATATTAGTAACAAATATTGTTACTTTTTCAGATCCACATAGAATCTCAAAAAAACGCCTGCCCAGTGCTGACACTGTATGTTGTCCATCTGTCTTTCAGAGGCCGATTCTACAGCAAAAAGGCCACGAACGACCATCACTGCGAAACAGTTAGAGACACTGAAGAACGCTTACAATAACTCTCCAAAACCAGCCCGCCATGTGCGGGAGCAGCTGTCATCAGAGACGGGTCTGGATATGCGGGTTGTGCAGGTAGAGTACATTATTATCCATTAAAGGCTATTCCATTAGTGTCCTGACTTCATTATCAAGGGACAATTGTAGCTGACCTGGCACAAGTGTACTGTACGAACAAGTGCATATATGTGTGGGTGCCTGCTGGGTGGCGTGGGGGGCGGATTTACGGCTAGATGGAGTAAAATGAAGTCCGACTGAACGTCAGCACTGTTTAAGTGCAAGCTCGTTAACAATGCTAAGAGGGCCCCTCGCATATTGTCTGCTGCTGAAGAGCCCCCTCCTGGTTGCTGGGTGGTGGTCATATATATTGTTTTATTTGCAAGGACAAAAGTAGAGACAGAAGCCACTAAAATGCTCCTCATTATTCAGTGAAAGCGAAGGGGTGAAGAGGGTTCACTCAGGGCGGAATATCATTAACAAGAATGTAAAACTGCTTTCTGTGCTCGTGACTGAAATGAATACATTTTGTGTGCAAGATCAAATGAATGAGAAAAAAGAAGTTTTTGCATTTAGTATCAGACTTCACAGACACCAGAAGGCAGTGAGATTACAGACAAATTAAGACTACTGGCTGCACATATACTGCTGTCTGTAAGCCAGAGTTTGAGCGGATCAAAAGCAAAGTCACAAAATTTCAAATATTAGAAGTCACCGGCGAGATAACCTGTCTGCTCTAAGTTGAGGACGACTTGTAGCTGTCATGAAGTTAATTAAATGCATGATAAATCTGATGCTGGGGACACTAGCAGTGACACCAAACAGGATTACTGTTCGGTGTCACTGCTCAAGTCTCTCACTTGAGCTGAAGTGGGTGTGAAGTGGTGTCCGGACAGTCTCTGAACATTAATTTTGCTTTAATGCTTTAAAGCATAGTATGTGCATCACGTAAGGAGCTGAGGACATCAGATGTAGGAGACTTTGACTTCTTTAGAAGTCATAACGATGAAAAAAAAAGTGGCTACTTGTTCAAAGTCTTTTACACTGAGAAAATTAAATAAATGATAGAAACAAAACAAGCTGAAAATGATTTAATTAGTTTAATCAGTCAGACACTGTATTTGTATCTAATGATTTATCATGAAGTATTGCAACTTTGACTAAAAACAATTTCTTCTTCTTCTTCTTTAACCCTGCAGGTGTGGTTTCAGAACAGGCGAGCTAAAGAAAAAAGGCTGAAGAAAGATGCCGGGCGCCAAAGATGGGGGCAGTACTTTCGCAATATGAAGAGGTCACGGGGTAGCTCCAAATCTGACAAGGACAGCATCCAGGAGGAGGGCATGGACAGTGATGCAGAGGTGTCCTTCACAGGTAGCGTCAACAATGCAATAACTGAGAGAAGAGACAGCTTCTTTTAAATGTGCCCTAAGAAAAGCACAACTGCTACTACTAACATAAAGATGGCTCCTTCACTTTAAGTGTAACTGCCATAAAGGTGAGCCAGCATGCTCACAATTAAATTCATTACATGCACTTGTTGCCTTCCTACTATGATATGTTTTCACATGAGCAATTATGTAAAGAGTAATATTTATAATAAAGCAGGGAAACTGAATAGACCCATCATTATTGTTGAACTGTGGAATATTGATAGGCAGTGGAAAGTGATGACCGGCTCAAATGAATTTTTCCTCATATGAGATTGAAGAGCTTTTCACACAATGGCACCAGATCTACCACTCCAGCTACATTTAGCTGACTCCTTTAAAAAGAAGTTGAACACATTTCTGTTTAACTTGGCTTTCTTTTGCAAATGCTATTTACAAAAAAACAGATGATAAAATAAAATAGTATTTTTATCATCGTTTTTTAAATTATTATTTTGCTCTGCTTTGTGACTATGTGTCTGTGAAAAGCACTTTTTAAATAAACTTTACTTACTTGCTTACTTAGAGCAAAAATCTGCTTTCCTTTCACGTTTCGATACATGAAGCTGTGACGATATTCAAATAAGAATATAGTGTCTGATATTCCAGGCACATCACAAAGTGCTGCAGTAAAATTTCGTCTTGCAGAAAGTACTTTGTTGACTGGATGTTTATGATGAATTGTTGTAACTGGAGAACAAACACATTAGCTAACTGGAAGCTGGCAGCCCAAGCTGCTCTGATAACCTCCCTAAGCCACTTATGGTTTTTGTTGAGGTGTGACATACAGCATATTCTCTTGTTTCATATTTTTCTCTGGGTTTAGTATATTTTTATATTCCAGGAAGGGTTAATAATTAGTTCACCAAGCTAACAATCTGAGGAAGTTACTTGAATCAGGAAAATGGGTTTGCGAAGACTCATTTGTGCAGCTTTACTTGACTTGAACACACTGCATCAGCTCTATTGAAGTTCATTTTTTGCAAACATTTCTGCTTTTTTTTTTTAACTCTTGTAATCTTAATTATCTTAATTATTCCTTTATCTTTATCCTTGTTTGACAGATGAACCACCAATGTCAGAGCTTGGCCACACTAACGGCATTTACAGCAGCCTGAGCGAGTCCTCTCCAGCTATGGGAGGCCGCCAAGCGGGCAACTCTTTCCCCCTTGAGCACGGCGTCCTCCCCTCTCAAGACCAGTTCCACGACATGCGCTCCAACAGCCCCTACAGCCTTCCTCAGTCACCGGGGTCACTTCAGGCACTACCAAGACACCAGCCTCTCATCTCCAACCTGGTCTACCCTGATTCTGCCCTATCTATCATGGCCCAAGGCAGCGGTCCTGGGATCAACCCTGCTGTGAGGGTTTCCATGGGGGCAGCTAACGGCCCCAGCTCAGACCTCTCTACCGGCAGCAGCGGCGGATACCCAGATTTTCCAGCCAGTCCTGCCTCCTGGTTAGATGAAGTGGACCATGGGCAGTTTTGATTGGTCAACAATAACAAGTTTGAGCTTTTTTTCTGCATTTTTTGTGTCTTCTGTTGGATTTTAAGAGTTGGAAAATAGTCTCACAGGGCTGTGATTGTGTAAGGAAAGGAAGCAGATTGCTGTCCCTGGATCACATCAATAGCTGACTGACAGGTTCATTCGGAGTGTGTTATCTGAATGAAAGTAAGGAAGACAATGCTCCTCATTTTAAGGACTTGGCCTAACAATTATCCTTCAGTAGTAATACTGTATGCAAAGTAAGGAGTTTTTCAAAAATTCTCCATTTTCAGACACCACTATAAGCTCTTTAAGAACAATATAGAGACCACACACACACTCAGAAAGTTTAGACATCAACCTTTTGTTTGCTTTACCAACTCTCCCTCTCCGCCCACTGCTCTTTGTTAACTAAAGTGTAGTAGGTGCAGAACTCAGTTCAACATTCAAAGTCTTTAAATGTCTGGTTGTTGCCAAATGTCTATATAAATATATATAATGGTTTATCATTGTGGAGACTTTATTTTTATACAAACCCCTTCTTGGACATGAATAAGAACCCGCATATGAGGACTTTGTACATTCTTGAACAGGGATATAGGCAAAAATTGTAGATGTTGTCTTAAATGGTACCTAGGGATCCAATTACTTCTATGCATTTGTGTGTTCTCAGATGTAACTTGTTCGTTTCATTCTACCAGAAACCACCCCAAGGAAGAACTGTAGTACCCGGGGTCTGATGTATATGTTTGTTTATGTGGGAAAAAACCTGTTTTATGTCTTATTTATTCTGTCTGGTAATGATGATGATGATGATGATTCCTAATTAAATGGCAGGACTTTAATAAATTTGTCACCTAAATCAAAATGGGATTCAGTCCTTTTTGGTTGCTGTACAAAACAGTGCATCATACCTTATGTAATGAGCGCTCATAAAAGTAATTGAGTAAAGTATTCGAAGCGGTTATTCAGAAAACTGAAGATGAAATTTTATTGTTACATTTTAGGTTATTTTTAGCACTTGAAAAATTATTGTTAAAACAGGGAAACAAGAACCAACGAACAAGGCAGTCACCCTTTATTCGTCTTACCTGCAGCATTTTTTATCTTGCATCTCTATAGTACATATCGCCACACTGACTGTGAAACCAGAGCAAGCCTGCAGTTCTGCCTGTGTCTGCAAATTGAGTATCTGGCTAACTACCAACACTGTATCAGGGGTTCAACAGCTCTTTAGTGAAGAAATTTGATGCAGTCAACCCATCAATTCAGAGATTACTGGGTCTTGTTTGCCCAAATGTCCCTATGGGAAAGGAATCTCCAATCCATTATCCAAGAAGGGATCAAGTGCCCCTTGTGAATTTCCTCATTTGTTTAGTTATTCAAAGTCAGATTCAATTAAATAGATTAAACAGTAAATGTGTGCGTGCATGCGAGTGTATATGTGTGCGGTTCTTTGTTGACGTGTTTCCTTCTATAAGGGCTTGTAATACATACGCATGGAAACACCTTTGCATCATACAAGTTTTAAATCTTTATGCTTTCTGTAGTGTTTTTTAATGGGTGCTTTCTTTTTGTATTGATATTTGTGCTCACCATCTATAAGCCATTAGCGGGTAAAGCCATTTTACTTTACCTGTTTCAATTTCACTTCAAGCATCCTAAATATGTAAATCAATAAACCGCGATGGAAGCAATATACTTATGGACACCTTTGAAAACTTTTTTTCTTTTTTTTCCATTTTATGCTACATCATGTAGTTTCGCTTAAAATATTGTTTTTCGCTACACTAAAGGATCCAGTGAAAAAGGTTAAATTACCAAGCAGAATGTAAAATATTTGCAATCTGTCCATTTTTGGATAATGCGTTTAAAGTAAATACTGCTGCATTCAGAGAGACTGAATCCGAGTCTTGTGCATGGTTGTGCGTTTTTGTATGCAGATTTGTAAAATTTGACATGCACGAGGACAACAGCCAGCTGTCCTCATACCCTTCTTTTGTTTTGAAGTGTAACCTCCAACTTCCTCTGCCGCTAATGGCTGCCTGATCTGCTCCTCGGGTTCCAACAACAAGGGAAGGAACACCAGAGCTGAATCCTTCCAGCTGAGAGGCAGGTATCATTGTTGCATCCCAGGTGTGTAACCTGACCCAGAGAGTGTTTGGTGAAAAGAGAGTAAGGGGGTGAGAGTGAACAGTCAAAGGCTCGGTCAGTTTACTGGGTTGTTTGCATTTGGGTTAGAAAGGCTTATTTGTTGATTTCCTTTGCTTAAAGGAAAGGCGCAGTAACGTGGCACCTGTGCTATAGCTTCATGCATTTTCACTCTAAGAAGTTCTTTGGATTTCTCGGCCCCATCACATTTTAACATTTTCACCCTTTCTTTTACCTTCACTTCTCATTACTAATGCGAAAACGCATTAGTGTGGACGTAGCCTGTCACTCTGCAGGTGTGAGATTTTGGTGACCATAGGGTGAACTCCTCTAAGCAAATAACTGGGATTATGTCACCCCACTCTTTCAGATTGAGTTGGAAATCCACTATTTTCTGAGTGAAAAATTAGATTAGGGTCGTTTATACAATTTGTCAAATGGGTTGTACAGACTTGCTACGGAAAGCATATTCAACAACTTAAGTTGAATGAAGAGCGTAACGCGTAAGTAAATGGTGGGAAAATTCAGAGGAAATAGAAGTAGGTGGGAAAAAGTGTAACGTGATATATGGAGTGTACATTTGTATTTGTACAAGGTTGCACGCAATTTAAGGAAGAATACGACTGAGACAGAAAGAACAAGAATTAATTAACAAAATTAACAAAAATTAATTAGGAAAACCAAACTTTACTTAATTGTGTGAATCAGTAGGATTGTTGTTGTATTGTACACAATTAAAAGCAGTTGAAGATTGCATGATTCTTGACTCGTGCACAGGATTTCTATAAAAAGCAGTAACATGTGTGCAAAAAAAGAAGAAAAAAATAGGGAGGGGAATAAAAGCATCTTAACCCACTTTTATAACAGTTAAAATTTCATCATAAATAACAAATTATTTTATTTCAAAGTCTGCATACAATCTAAATAATCAGCATTTTTAAAAGGGTCTTCTTAAATGTTTTAATTTTTAAGATGAGCATCCAATGAGAAGTTAAATGCCCCTCTCATTTCTGTCTGCTGTTGCATATGAAGCTAAACAGGACACAACTAGTCCAGCATAAAGAATGAAAACCAAAAGAAACAGTGCAGTTGGTTTAAAAACATCTGCTATTCACTGCATCTAAAGCTTATTATTGCAGTGTTATGTATGTTTTTTTGTTTTAGGGTTTTTCCATCATCATACAAAAAAATGTAAAAACATCAAATTATTGTTTGATGTGGATTTCCTCTTAACCAGTTTCCCCTGCTTACAGCCTTTATACTATGCTATGTTAGCCAACTTCAGTTTATGAGACTGTCAATGATACTTCAGTCTTTTCTTCTAATTTCTGATATCACAGCAAACAAATCCTTTAATAACGTATATTTTTATCATGTCTGTAAAATAAAATTTATAAAACCAAGACTTAAGTTAATTCTGTAACATACATTGTAACGTAATGCACATTATAATTGTTATTTTCATATCATGGTTTTTTCAGTGCTTTACAGAACTTTTTTTTTTCAGTTACAATGAGTTATAATTACACTTACAAATGAAATTTAGATATCTTTTTATGACTGCCAGCTCACAGTCATAAACAAGAAAAAAAATTATTTAACAACAGATCAAAAAATTATTTGTGTGTTGCTCTAAAGCACTGCAACCACACCTCCGCTTACCGGAGTAAATATCAACAAACTAGCCTCTTTTTTTCTTCTTTTTTTTCATTCACCATTTAGTTTATTAAATTGTTCACAACATTCTTATAATGGAAATTGTTTTTTAAAATGAGAACATCACACTTGGCTAGTATAAGAAATCATCAGTGAGTGAACTTTTTTTTTATATTAACTGCAGTGGGAAACAGGAAAAAACAAACAAACAAAAATGTTGGATATAGTATCATATAATATGAAAACCATTTGCGATTGGATGAGCCATGTTTCTCCCAATCTTGGACATTTTTATTTATTTTATCTCAAATCAAATAAATATAATAAATAAAGTGGGGCATTTTTTCACCAATGATTGTTAATTGGAGGAAGAAATAAATTCATAAATATAATACGTTCTCTCTTGAAGCCACCAGTGTTGGCAGCGTAACACTCGTAAAATATAAATTACAAGGTGTAGAATATGAAATCCTGATGAGGTTTAAGGCTGCCCATCACTTTGTGGTTACTGTTAAACTGTTGCTTTTAACAGTCCTTTCTGTAAAGGACTCTAAGGCTGGCTGAACGCCTGTTGTCTCTCATATACGGCCTCACACACACACACACACACACACACACACACACATGCACACAGGCCCCCCAGCCCCATGTCAGATGGTGCTGAGTAAATCAGGGCTGACAATAACACCTCCCCTGGGTCCCACACATCACAACTACAATTCAGACCTAATGGAGCAGCAACGGAGGGCTGGCTGCTTAGTGTGTGTGTGTGTATGCATGCCAGAGGCAGTGTGCTCTTTTTCATTTTGGGATCTCAGGGGGGCATAGGGGATTATCTGTGGTACAGATATCAATCAATTAAGGCAATGTGTTAATTGAATAAGGTCCTGCAGTGGGCGGGCCTTTTTGGTCTTGAGGAGGAAAAAGTGCTGGGAAATAAATGGCAGGTATGGAGTGAAATTAAAAATGAATTTTGTTTTCAAAATAATATTTTTTTAGCTATATTTGTCAAATTAAAATATGCACTATCCCCAAATAACAGGCACACAAAAAAACTTTGTGTTTGACTGGATAGTACAAAAAAATAGAAAGTGTCTCCATGATGGCAGACACACACACACAAGCAAACAAACTGCAAGCACAGCAGGGACCAGCATGATACTTTTGTTTATACTGCAGATTAATGGCACCAGCAGCAGCATTAGAGGAATGTAACTAATCAACACAGTCATTAGCATCTGTTTTCTCTGACAACTTTAATCAAATCCATCACTGCTCCACCTCCCCATTACCCGCAAGCTGCGTAATTATTTCTTCATTTTATTATTAGACAGGAATGCAATATCTAGTAATCTGTCTGCAATGGCTGACTGAAATGCATTCAGGAGCGTTCATATTAGAAATGTATTGGCTAATGTATCACTCAGCTCTTCCTCTCAGTGCTGGCATATAGGTATTTGTCATCTTTAATGCAATCATCAAAGCACTTCATACAGGCATTAACCCGGGAGCATGTGCATGAGACACATACTGATTTTCATGTGTTGTGTTTGTTAACGCATCATCCTTCACGGCGGTTTTACAGCTGCATATGAATGCAGTGATATTTAACATCAACCAATAAAAGGCCATCTCGTTTCAGAATAGAATCACAGGTCGGTCTTTTTGTTTATCAGTATTAAGTATTAAGTTGCAGCTCAGAGTGGACCAAAAAAGTCAGAATTAATAAGAAATAGTTGAAGTATTTAAAAACGACAAACAAACTGTTTGTGATTTATGGAAAAAATAAATAATTATCAAACGTACATGGATGGAATTAATTTTCTGTGCATCAGCTGTGTAATCATTTCAGCATTAATTGTTTTCCTGGGTAATAAATTTTCCATCTGCAAGTATCCCAGTCAGATTCCCCCAGTTCAACAGTGATAATTTAGCCCATGAAAAACTTTGTTTGCAAACTGGACATAGTGATGCTTTAACCATATTTCTGCTGGCTTTTGCCTCATTAGTACTGTTGTCAGGATTCATAGCAGCACGTGCTTATATGATTATCACAGTGGGATAATCACCTTCTTTCTCATTAGGAGCCTTGGCTCTGCAAAGGGCATTCTCCGAGGCTTTTGGCTTCTATGAGGTGTTAACAGCTCCCTCGGGGAGGCTGTCTGGCTCTCGCATAACCCTCGACCTCCCCACCCACGAGTGCAACACGCACTAAAACCACTCAGACTCGCAGATGGTCGCTACACCAGCAGCCAGCCATCACACTTTTCAATTATTGCTTCGCCCGCGAAAGGCCATTGCTCAGCTGTCACCTCTTAGTGGCACTGCAGATAGGAGAGAAGCCAGCCAGGGATGGGAGACATACAATTCCTGCATCCAGAACATGGAAAGCCCAGAGATGACAGAAAAACAGCCGCAACGTGTCTACAACAGCCATGACAGTACAGTACATCAGTACAGATGTTTTTAGAGTCTGCTCGCTCGCTGTATAAGGTGACAAATCACTTAATATAATTGTTGATTTTGAAGCCAGCATTTAAAGTGGCAAATGAAAGAGAGGGTAGCTGAACCACTTAAGTCTTACACAGTTTTAGTTGCCTGCATGAAAAGAAGGGAGGGGTGAAGAGACAAGGAGGGCAAGCCCTGAATGTTTGCTCTTTAGTGTTTTAATATTGAGCTGCAGGGGGGGATGGAAAGAGATTAAGAACATCATGATTTGTTTTACCAAAAATTAAAATATACACTTGTGCGTTTCAAACAGAAATGAGTTTCTTGTCTTAAAGCTACGGCCAGGAGATGGCTCCTCGGTCGTGGAAAAGTTTCTGCCTGGTTCTATCTGAAGAATATAAAGATTTTATATTATGTATTTGATTCATATATCAGTCAAAGTATAAAAAAGAAATACTGCAACATGTAATTCCCAATTACTCTCTTTATGTGTTTATACATATGGAAAGCTATTCTACAGAAACAGCTTGACCCTGCTGCAAACATACACACAAACACAGTATATGAGGCAAAAACAGAAGTCTGTGAACTTCGAACAAGCCTGAAAGTATTTGGTATAACCACCTTTAATCTTCAGGAATAATTCTCCAGGCTTTTTGAAGGACATTCAAAGCTCTTCTATACATGTCGGCTTCTTTTTTTTCCTTTTTGTTCTCTGTCAAAAAGGTTCCCACGGTGCTTCAATAATGTTGAGGTATGAGTACTGGGGAGGCCAGTCCCTGACTGATAGTGTTCAGGTATGAGTTTTTCTATTCAGGTATGCCTTTACTCCATTCACAGTGTGTTTGTGCAAAAATGAAGCCAAATCCTTTCCACTGGGTACCGCATGGTGGATCAAAATCCAATTTATAATTTCATCATACACGTACAGATTGATGATGATTTGAACCAAATATTTAAAATCTGGATGCATTGCTCCATAAGACCTGTTGCCACTGTTTTTTCAGTTCTTGAGAAATTTGACATACCTCAGCCTTTTCTCCCCGTTCCTCTCCTCATGAATAGCTTGTTGACAGCCACCCTTCCACTAAGATCATTTCTGATGATGCTTAACGTAGATGGATGAAGGGCCAGATGCATCTCTCAGGTCCCGTGTCAGGTCATGTCATCTGTTAAATGTCGACAGCACAAATTCACCTTTTGAGTTCAATACCTTTTTTATGCTCGGATGATTCACTGGTTAGTTTTAAGTGTCTTACCAAACAAAAAATTGCGCCAGACCACTTTCAAAAAGATTTAAAAGTTTGTCTCTTTGGAAAAGAATTGAAGGGTGGCTCAAGACTTTTGCACAATATTCTAGTTTATACTCTGATTTCGAGACAGCCTCCTGTTTTGTTAATCTCTCATTTTTTCCTGCAGCATGAATAAAACTTAATTCCTTCATTATTATCGTCTACAGACAGACTGGTCTTGACCAGTCAGTTCCTTTAATGTCATTGCAGTTGACAGTTGCAGAGTGAATAAAGAGCAAATCTGCTAAATCGATGTTATTTTTCTCACTTTTTTAGAGGATTTCTAATCCTAACTATAACTAAGAGTCACCTAACTCACCATGCCCATTTATGTTAAGTGTTGCATCAGGTAATCAATGTGGCCAGAATTGCAATGCAGGAGTCGCGTCTTCCCTCATTAAGCCTAACTGCTTAGAAATATTCATCACATGATAGAGCAATAACAGGTTGTTCATAATCATTCTAGCAAAAAGAAATCCTGTTTAGTGGTGGTTTTACACATTAGAGGTAAGGTTCTCTTTTTTATTTCTAATATCATATAGCATACATGTTGTAACCATCTGAAAATTGTACTTATTGCGTGCCAAGGTTTCTAGTTGAGCACGTCTCCAGCTATGCTATTTGTCTTTCCCAGAGGGAAGAAGTAATCCCACTTGAGCCTGGCGACCCCCTCCAAGGTCGCTGCCATCATTCGCCCAATAGTCAATCCAGGTTGGAACATTTGTTCCAGCTCCTGTCTCTCTCTCTCTCTCTCTCAGCCCTTGGCTGTTCTTTTTTTTCATAATTCATGTCAACGGATCTCTGGAGAGATGAGTGAGGGTGCTGTGTGCTGGGGGTGGGGGGGTGGGGGGTGATGGTGGGTGGGTGGAGAGGACAAGGGGGTGGAGAGGGCATACACTTAATCCTTGGGTCAAGATGTATTTATTGAAGATTAATAACCGAGCAGCAATCTCATCATGCTCTCGATGATTTTATAATTTGGTTTCTGGGGGTAGGGAGGGAGGGAGCGAGGGAGGGAGGGAGGGGAGAGATCAGGGACAAAGACAAGAGGGAGAACTATTGTTAATACAGGAGCAGGATACAGTATGGTGTACAACTCTTCATGCCGTCCTTTCTGAAACATCTAGGTTTTTGTTTTACAGGGTGAAAGTTGGAAAGTAATGAAAAGCATGGTGAGGGATGTGCGCTGTAGACACTACGGAAGAGTATACGTGCAAGGAGCTTTTATGTTGTTATATATTGTCTTATAATGTTACATTAACCGATTGCAGATTTTACTCCATCTATAATGTCGATGTTGGGAGGACTTAGATTATTATACATATGAACATTGTATGTGCTATAATGGCATTAAAGAAGACTATAAAAGTTTTGGGTTTGTGGTGTTTTAGCTATAAGGTTTCTTTTGTTTGTTTGTTTTGTCAATGTATGATTTCATTAGACTCATTAACATTTATTAAAACTGGAAATTCAAATGCTCAAAGTAATTAGGCACATTAAGTATTGCAACCGCCTGCCGGTTACAGAAATGATTGCAGGTTTAAGGCGCCATCTGCTACAGCCATCTTTTATATACAGTCTGTTGTTTTCTTTTTTTATTATTATTATTTTGGGGGTTGTGTTTTATAATTTAAATTCAGATTATAGCAGACACACTGATGGCTGTTAGCTGATCACCCCTTCACGGTCATTCTCTTGGCCGAATTCAGACTGTTTCCAGCAAGCTATATTTAGGTAGCTCTCCGTAAATCCTGTTCTCAGTACTTGCACTGGTGCTCTGTGATTTCACAATGGTCATCATATTGAGGAAAGATCGCCTTCTTTTTCAAACTCAACCCAGTTTCAAATGAAGGATCTTCAGGCATGATGAGAGCTGGGTTGCTGGCTACAACCAAGCAGTTTTTACTTCCTTGGGAAAAATCCAGGAAGTAAGATAATGAGCTAGATTGGCTCACGCTCATCATTTGTTCATAATGTCTTGAGTTGTGGGTTGGAGAAAATTCAGAAGAACTGACTGAGATCGTGCTACATAGGACTTTTATTACATTTATTATTTTAGCTGCACCAACATAATCTTAACATTCTATATTTACTGGGACTGAAAAATATAATAATATTATGACCGACTTTTAAACACATTGAAGGTGATTCAGCACATGCAGTAGAGGCACAAGGGGATGCATGTTATGAAGGGGTCTATGGCAGCCATGCTGAAACTGGTATAGAGGTGCATGAGAAGATGTTGAAAATGAGATTAGAAAAATTTGAAACAGTAAAATTCCCTAATTTTAGAGGATCATTCCTGTAACCTTTTGATAAAATACTTTGTAGTGTTTCGTATGCAGGTGTTTTGGGAAAGCTAGTGTGTTGCATCTGCAAATGATAAGTTATTATGTTGAGTTCAGTTAAGTTGCCCAAGTTGTTATATTAACCTAAATGTTGAAATAATTGTGACAACATGAGTGCAGTGGGTTGCTGAATTGTTGATGAATACTGCAGTTTCATAGAAAACAAATAAACAATGAGATAGATAATTGTATTATTTATTTTGGGTAAGTGATAGCTGCTCAAATATTGAAATTACAGTCCTACCCTGTTATATAGGTTACATTGCTATTAGTTACACTATAAATACACACAAGTCAAAAAGTACATCTAGCACAAAATCCAAACACTTATGTTTTGGAGATAATTGTTTATTTATGATTCAGCAGCTTAGTCAAATAAAAACAGCTTTATTTTTTAGGTTCTGTCAACTTATTTAGATTTAGAGTAAATTATGGGAATATATATATAATTTATTTTTATTTTTTTTAATCTAGTCTAAAAACATTACCTTTGAATATTGCATATGCAGAGTTGCAGTATTCATCTCATTCAGCTAATGGATTTGTTGCCAATGTGGAGCAGAGACCGCAGAAGACTGGGAGGAAAAGACACCTTTCATCACCAAGCAACAGGGAAAAATGGTGGAAAGATAAATTTCAGCCGAGGGTAAGGGTTCAAAGTTCAAGGAGCAGTCTTCCAAGCAAATTTATTTATACCACTAATAATAATGAGTGGATTGAATAGATTGTTTGTCCCTGACCTTGGTCATCAGGAAACCTTATGCCACTATATCAAAGCGGACAGGCACACACGTCTGTGCAGTGTGACGGCTGCCACCAAGGTAGGGTGTAGGGAAGGAAGGAAAGGGAGATGGAAGGAGAAAAGTATGTAGAGCAGCGAGATGAGAGGTGAAAGGGCATCTTCTTTGCATTTTGCATAGAATAAGAAGGATGCCTAAGGATGTCTGAAGGACACTTGCTTGTGTTTGTTTGTCTATATTCACATTTGCATAGACTTCTACGACGGTTTTATACATCAGTTTAAAAAAAAGTGAAAATACAAAAAGCACTTTCTTAAATCTATACACCAGTATGTAGTATATAAAACTTAAAACTCTGGTTTCATTATTTAAAAAATTATATTTGGTTTGTTTTGGTCAATCTTTGGCCAGGATATGCATGAATTTTTATAGGAAATGGTTTTAGTGATTTTAGTCATGGGTTTTTTTGCATATCAGCTGAAAAACTAAAAATCTTCTTGTAAAAACACGTTAAATGAAATAAATAAATAATGCTCATTGTGCAGTTGATTCCAGCATCAACCCGCCAAGCTTTCCCATCAAATAAACCAAGTCATCACAAAATGACGTACTCAAAAATCTCTTCGGCAGTGCATCCCTCTAGAGAGAAGGCCATCGGTTGAATCTTGAGCGTTACCCATCAAACAGCCATCCCCTGCTACATTAAATGTATTTAGATCTTTCAAAGTGCTCCCCCTTGAGTCCATCACTTCTTTAAATGACTTAAGGAGCAAAAAAAGGCAGGAGGGGGGAGAGGCCGGGGTGAACAGGAGAAAAGGGATCTTGGGGATTTACTGTGACAAAATGCCAGGGTCAGGCAGGATGTGTGGCAATAGTATTGATCAGCGAGGCATGCAACGCACACACAGCCTAAACCCTGACCCTTAAATAGCAAATGAATCTCAATCCAATAGACTGAAGTGTCTGGTACAGGTTACACACACAGTAAGAGACGCATAAAACACACACACACCCCACAAATATTTATGTACAAATACACTCTTGGTCTCACTGTCACACAGCGCACTAACCCGGCAACCTCGATCAATACCAGCAGACCATGATTTCCACATTATAGATTGGCTTTTTATTAATAAAAGAAAAGGTTCGGATCTGATGTTTGTGCTGTGGGTTTTGTCCTTAGGCAAGCTGCTGACATTCAATTTCAATTTTCAATTTCAATTTTATTTCTATAGCACATTTAAAAGTCACAGGTACAACAAAGTGCTTCACAGACATTGAGATGGTATTTTTAAATGCCATAATGAAACATAAAGGGGACAAAAGCAGAGTGGGTTTTTTTTAAAGATGCAAAATGAGCAGGTTTTAACAAACACTTTAATCTAACAATGCAAGAAGGGGTTAAACTGCTGTTTTCCCTTCATACTCTAATTCCACTAATTGAATAAAAGACCCGCGTGTGAGAAGCAGAATAGCATAACGAGATAATAACATGCACCCACAGGGGCAGGCATGATAAACACACACTGGTAAATTCTGAAGGATTCATTAATCGAACTCATCTACACACAAGTTTTCCTCATTTTTATTAATGGCCTTACAAAAGCTTGAATTTCATGCAGCTTTCTTGAAAGCACATTCTTCTTTGGATGCTATTTGCATCTTTGCTTCACTGTGACGTTCTGTACATGACAAATAAAAACAAATACAGAGGATTAAACACAGAAAACGCATGTATGCGGTCTATGAAATCATTATTACAGTAAACACAGCCATGTTAAACGAGACTAAAAATATGTCATTCTACAAAACACACAACACTCTGATTGCATGCAGTTCTCGGCATTTCGAAATGGTATTATTAAATCCCATAACAAAACGTACTTAACGAAATAAACCACATTTCTAATCTTCACTTATGTTTCTCGGACGGTTTATCACAGCTGAGGTCATACCACATATTTCACATTACTTAGAGTATTAGAAATTATTGGTGTTTGACCTTTATGTTTTGGCCTCATATGTAAATGGAGCGCAAGGCAAAACTCTCCAAACAAAACCCTGCTTGGATTATTCTAATGCCAATGAAAAGCTCTCCTCTTTATTTAATGCCTCTGTCCACTTTGCATTTCCGAGATCTTGATGCTGACACACATTCACCCTCGACCCTGTAAAGTATGCGCAGGCGGGCGCAAACAAACATACGGCGTTGCTAATAATCACTTTTTCTTCTAATCCTAAACCTCATCCACACGTCCACTTGCGTGCAGACACACACACACACATCCCGCTCTCCAACAAACAAAAAACCCTTTTACGTAATGAAATTACACAGAGCCATACGTTACATCGTAGGCGAGAGTTATGGGTACGTTTTACATAAAATTCACATCTGGGGTTTTGTCCGGGATGCATGTGTGCATACGGATTTACATTTTAGAGGGTATTAAATAAATGAGCAGTGTGCAGTAAAGAACGGGTGGGGGGAAAAGGAGAAGGGGAAAAAAATTAAAAAGCAACCCAATTTCCAGTTCTATCATCTCAAATCCAGACAGCCATAAATAACATGAACACACGCACACTTTCTCTTTTAAAGACTTACACACCAACATAGAAACACACACACACGTGCAAGAGGAAAGAAATCAAAGACGCATCTGTCTGGTGTGTGTTGACTGTCTCCTTTTATTAATGACATGCATTTGTATTTTTTAGCTAAAATTATTTGCACATTTTTTGGCCCACAGGAGTTGAACTAAAATTAAAGAAATATTTAAAAGACTTTAAATTTGAAGACCTCACTGTCTATAAGTATTACACTTTCCACACTAGCCTCTCCATCCATCCAGGGGCATGATCACCAGGGGGGCACAGCCCAGGCCCTTCTTAATCCAACATGGCTCGCCAGATTCCAACAAGTAAATCTCATATTTCTAAACACAGGATTATGCTTTTTCTTTTATTACTGCTGAAGCTGAAGGAGAGTTTTGGGTTAGGGGGGTGAGGCCGAACTGATGGGATTACCAGAAAAGCCAGCGGACTTAAATTTGGAAGGGAGGGAATAGTAATAACAATAATAAAAATATATATATACGCGTTCATTAAGATGATGACTGTATGAAAAATCTGAACAAAAGAAAGATCAAAAATAGTGATGGAAGGTAAAAGTAGGTCTGGCACAATAATAATCCAAAGATAAGCTCAAAAGCAGTTCAGCGGCGACACAGAAGACAGCACCCACCAATGATTACACACACAGAGAGTGCAGATTTTGCACACACACATGTCGCGTGTATGTCTCCAGCACTGGACTGTGCATATCAGCTGAACCAAAGGAGGAAGGGGGGAGAATCCGACAAGTACACAAACACGGGCGCCCAGTTAAACCACTGCTCCAGATAACCTTGTCAATGTGCAGCCCTCTGCCATTGCTCCATGCGTATATTTTCCCCATGTTCACACCTTTATGGGTATAATAACAGCACCGTGCATCGCAGTTACCGTGTTAAGAACAGCAACAAGGGGACAGAGAGGGAGATAGACTGCAAAGATCGAGGGTTGCGGGCGGGGAAGGAGATAAAAATGACCTTGCTGGGAATAACAACAGCAGCCCTTAATGTGTTGCATTACAAGATATGTGATAAAACACTTTTATGTGGGGGGCTGTAAATGCTGTGGTCTCATCACACATGGTGCCCACTCAGCGGCCCATCTTGTGCTTCTGTGTGTATGTGAGTGTGCGTTTGTGTGTGTTGGACTGGAGAGGGGTTGGTGTCCAGTGCCAGAGCCAGTTATCCTAAGCGTGGGGGCAGCAGCACTAACTAATTGCCTTTTTTCTCACCTTGGTTGTGGATTTTTTGGGGGGGTGTTTTTTGTAAATAATGTTATTTCCTCTCCTGAGTTATGCAAACCATGCTGCCACATACTAGTCTGTGTGCTTTATATTGAAGGTTTCATGACAACAATGGGCTTTTAAAATTAGCTTAAGGAGGGTTTGTTATGTTGTTGTGTTCTTTCCTTTTTCTTTTCAGGACTGTGCGTGGAGAGCTGATGAGAAACAAAAAAGAATGTGCACTCAGCGCCACCCCCTAATGGATGAGTGACGGAACAACAGCGCCCATGGATTTGGCATAGACTGGAGGCTGTTTGGACAATTTAGTTATTCAGTGGGCGGATAAATAGAGGCAACAAAAATTAGATCAGATTATCACAATACACTGTCGGAGACACCATAGAGCACCTTTTTAGATTTACCCAACGCACCAAAACCTAAAGATATCAAATCTGCTGTCACAAAAGATAAAGAATGAAAACAAACTGGACCAAAATAAAAGGTTGATGACTTAGAAATCGTTTTATGATTAACTCATTTCGAACTTTTTTACCTCTTAACTAAAACAATCTGTTATATATTTGGTGTATTAGATCTTTCTCTAAATCTTTCTTTGCTAATAATCATACATTGCTCCTGCAGTTTTTGTGTTTTTCTCTTCTTTAGAAAATGCAGACTCAAAAGCATCCCCCATCATAACAATTAAGTACACTTCTATGTGGTTGGTGTTTAATTTTTGCAGTTACTGGTATATCTTCTTATGTTCATGTGCAGATTAGTGATTATCTTTATTAACATTAATGATTTTGTTTAATGCCTCCTGGCCATATCAATACATCTCTTCCATCAACAGGATGTTAAAATTCAAACAAGTTTTCCTTTGGTACTTCCTTTCTGATACACCAGACACTTCGCTTGAGCTGTCTGAGCTTGCAATTGTTATTTCTCTATTTTTATTTCTCCTTTGCAACATATATTGGATTGTCATTTACTTTATACTTTTAGTCTTTGAAAAAGAAGTCTATACTGCTTCTCACCGTGTTCTTCTTGTCTGGGAGTCTTTCCTTTTATTTTTTTCTTGAGCATTCACCTTTTCCCCCCGTTTGTGGAGCCTGACACCCCTTCCAGCCCTCATATCCAGGTAGTGGAGATGTTAGGCCAGGACTTATCGATCAGACTATAAATTATCCATGCATCACCTCTCCTCTCCTCATTGCGTGTCTCACAAGCCGTCCGAGGCCTTATAGAGAGAAAAAGAGAGGGGAGGGATGGGGAGTCAAGCGAGGAGGGAGAGAGAGTCTCCTGCAAATTGTTAATTAAATACGAATCAATCCTCTGCCATTTATCAGGACGCGCGTCCACTTCACCTTTAAGAGGGGGGCAGAGGAAAGTGTGGGAGGGTGGAGGGATAAGGAAAATCAATAAGGCAGACTGAGGGGAGGGATAAGTGTTTAATCCAACAATCAAACTATATCATGGCCATTATAGAGAGACAACTGGACATTATGGGGTGAACAGGGTGGGTTCGCAATCTTTCAACATCTTTTAGCCTGCTATGTTATGCTGGGCTGGGGCAGATAAAAGTACTTACAGTACATTTAGGCTTAAATGTTGTATTTTCATAAAACACTTTTTAAAGTTTATAGGCTAAAATCTCCAACCTAAACTGCTGAGCACATACAGAAAATAAGATTACAAGGCTTAGACCCAATAGTAAAGGACATGCGTGATGCAAGGCCTGAAATTGGTGGAAGGAGCCACCAGTCACATAATCACAGGTTCATCTTAGAGGCAATGAATGCCAGATAACTGAGTTTATGACCATGCAGATTTAATGCAGAGAAATTTCATTAGGTAATTGTTAAAAAAGCACTATTACTAATACTTGTATATGAATACAAGCACTACTATTAGTGTGCATTCCTTCAGAACACGATCAGGAAGTGAAAACATAGGGATCTACCTGCTGTGGCGACCCCTTGTGGCAAGGAAGAGAAGCTTTAGCTTAAAATTTTAATGAGCACTAAAACACTGTGATTTTTACTTTCCATGATAATTAAATAATTAAATCTGATAATTTTTTTTTTCATTTAAAGGTTTAAATACATACCATAAAATAATTACAGTAAACATATACACAGGTGTATGACTGTGTGTGTTTCGCTAAATAAGCACATAAGTGTAACTTACTGTGGAATTTGCGTCTGTGTTTGTATGTGCCATGTGCCCAGTGATGTGTTAATTACACACTGATTGTAAATCTGTACAGACTTTGAATACCAAGGCATCTAAACCCCCACAATCTGGAGAAGAGTGCTAAAGATAGCAGAGGCAGGAAAACATCCCTGATAGGGTTAGCACATTTACATCGACTAAATGTTTTAACACAGTAGGTCATTCTGTAGTTTAAAAAACAGCCAAGCAGACGAAAAGAATGTTATCGGTTTTTCTGCTTCTCTGTTCTGCCCCTTACACAGATGCCTATATCACTTTTGTCCAGGGAATGTGATGAAATGCTTATCCTTTGACGTAACAGCTAACATTAGCATGCTAACGCCCCAAAACTACAAGCTATGTAGGCGCAAAATACTGAAATATCAACATGCTCTTTCTGTATGTCTTCAGTTTACATTTGATTAGGCTTTGTTAGCCTTTCTAACCTTTTGTCATACTTACATGTTTGACTGGCACAAAGCTATTTTCTTAAGTACCGCTAAACCATAGTCAGCTTTCGCTTCTCCTCTCCTAAGAACCCTGGGAGCTTAACAGTCATCCAACATCTGTCTGGAGCCCAGGGAAAGGCAGAGGCCCAGATGTCAGAGAGATTGGTCTTATGGGAGTAGGCTTCTTGGCCCCTTCACTAGGCAGCCGAGTTAGTGAACTAGGATTAGAGTTATCTTGGAGCCAAAGATAGATGAACTCTAACCTCAGATTTAGGGTATATAAATATAAGTAAACCTCAGCTGTTCTGTGATTCTTTACATCACTGGATTTAAAAAAAAAGATGATATACATATGTTTTGTCCTTTTCTGATTTTCACAAATAAACTCTGTTTTCATGGTTTTCAGTGATTCATTACTGAAGGTAAGATGACCAAAAACGGATATATATCATTCCTAATCTGGTGTCTTTCTCTCAAAAGATTTTAGAATAAATTCTTTAAAGCAATTTAAAAACTACTACTTTTAAAGCATGTTTTAGTGTGAAGCTTGTATCTCCCAATATCTGTCTGTCTTTTCCTTGTTTTTCCCCGGGTGGGTGGCAGAGCTCGTCCCAGGCAGCTGGATTGTCCTCTATTAGTGCTGCTTCTGTTCCGCCGCCGTAATCCTCTCCACCGAAGCCTCGCCTCACTCCTAATCTGAGCCACAATCTCTCCTGCAGATGGTTCTCTCCTTAAGCACAGAAAAAGAAGTGAGCTCATCCCTATCTCTCCGGTTATTCCCCCGTTATCGCTCGACTCCGTCATCCCTTTCTCCCAACATTACACTCTCATTCCTCATCCTGAACACTTTTTTTTTTTTACTAAATAACTACCAAGTTTAGAGCACTTTCAAACATTGCCCACCATCTGTTGGAATGTTTTGATTTGTTTTTAACATTTTTTTTTTAATCCTTAAGAAATAAAAAACAAAGTCTTGTCCACACAGTATGTTGATATAGATTAAATTTCAATACTTTACTGACTACATCTTGTCATTATTATTATTTTTTATCTTTATTCTAAAATGTCACATTTGCAAACCACCTAAAGCAATTGCTTTAAGTCATATTTTAAGAAGTTTGTATTCAAGGATTCTGTATAGCATTGCTTTCCCAAACTCTGTGGTTCTTTTACCAACTCAATTAGAGAGTAATCTCTGTCTCTCTGGAGGACTTTTACTTTTTCTTTCATTCCCTCCCAGGAGCTGGAGCAATAGCTCACAACTGATAGCCCACTCTGATCGGTTGGTCTTAATGCTGAGCCAGGAGGGGCACAGCAAAAGAAAGGGGTAAAGGATGAGAGGTGTTGAACAATAAACTGAGGCAGGGTTTCTATGGCAACAAGGAAATGAAGGCCAGGTATGCAATGTGAGTGGAAAGCCAGGAAGCCGGGGCTGTGATCAGGTGCTGTCAGAATACTTGGAAACGAGGAGTGAAGCTCGGGGTGTTAGAAATGGATTGCGGGGCATGATTCACTGCAGAGGGAGAAGCCCAGAAGAACGAGAGAGAGAGAGAGACCAAAGAGGGTGGGGTGTGTGGCTGGGGGTGGGGTGGGCTTGGAGTGGAGTGGAGATGAGAGTTGCGGCACCATTTTTCACAGCAGACAAAAACATTTGCTGGGATATCAATTTGAAGCTGCAAAGCAGTCTTCCCCTCCTGCCCTGCCATCCATCATCTTTTCGTGCTAACCACCACTTGGGCACTCCACCCCACCTATACGCCGCCCCCCACCCACACACATGCACACTTAAACAGCCTTACCCTCCATCTACCAACAGAACACATTTCAGCACACTTTCTGCAAATTCAGGCAGTTGCACAAACCATGCATGTAGGAGCTTGGGGTGCATTTATGCGCAATACACATAAAAGTGTGACCCATAGATGCTGCATGAAAAGAAAATGCAAACTAGAGTAAAAACACAGCACCTTGCTGTAGCTGGGGCTGAAAAGGCGGAGCTGGGCGGCTGCTACAGCGGCCGTCTCTCCTAGTCTTCTCCCATTAACACCAGTAGGGGAAACCCCACCCTCTGGCTGCCCCCTTATTGGCACCTTTGCCTGCACCCCATCACTCATCTCCCAGCCATCATCCATCACCCATTGCGATCAATAGGAGGCCACGCATTCATCAGTCCCTGGGTGCTGATGGGAAAGAGGAGAGTCGGCGGGGGGAGGGGGAGGGGGTGCAGTGAGAGAGCACATGGCATAAAGGAGAGGCGAGAATACACGAAAGTGAGGAAAAGCTGAGGTAAAAAATGAGAAATAAAAGAGGAGGAGGAGTCACGTAGGAGAAAATTTGAGAAAAGACAGGGGCAGACTGTTATAGCACCGAGACAGCAAGAGAATTCTGAGGCATCAACAGGAAAGACATGAACATGGTTGGGTGAATAAGATCTAAAAATATAGAGCCACGCTGAAACGTACAAATAAAAACGCCGTCTTGAGAAAAGATGAGAGTCAACACTGCCGCAGTGAAGGTTTGTTTAATATGGCGCAGTCACATTTTCAGGTGGCAGTAATGAAGGCATCATAATGATGAGTGGCAGTCTTTGCTCTTTGAGGACTGCAGGAAAAAAATTAAAAAGATCCTCTGGGGCAAAGGCAGAAATATAACTTTAATTACGGGAAAGCAAGCACACAAACGTAAGCACACACTCATATGCAGAGCGGAGATGATGGTGCAATGTCACTGTCAGTCATTCGGCGGTTGTCACTTTCCGGCAAGGCTCTGCACTTTGTGCTGACAGCCCATAAGTTGTGCCGGCACACATGTTGGCTCAGCGGTCCCCACCCCTTCACCTCGGCTGAAGGTGGACCGGAATAGATCGCACTTTAAGATGATGGATGCTCCCTCTGCCCATAAAGGTTAGGGACGGGGCAATAAGTTACTGAGCACCGCATTCAGGGCGAGTCGTAGATGTGGCCAACAAATATACAGTAATTCTGATTGCTTGACAGCTGGGACATGAACTTGTGTGAATGCTGAACCACAGCATGGCATACTTAGGTATAAAATGTTAAAAGGAGGTTTCATTTTGCAATTCCCCGTGAGGATTCATTGATTGTATATTTCATTAGGCCTCTTTTTTTTAAGTTTGCTGCGTGAAGTAATTTTGGATGTCTGTTGGCATTTGCTTATTATTTGCAAATACAAATCAAAGACTGCATAAGAAAAATACCAAGACGTCTCAACCAGAGCAGACACTTTCGCTTCAACGCCAGGGGAGAGAATATGCTTATACCAACCACTACTTCTGCTCCATTTAGTCTTTAACATGGAAACCCAGCAGGGGTCAGGGAGAGTTGTGGGTTAGGTGACATGTCCAGAAGAAACGCCACGGCCACCAACCACCTGAAGACATTTAGTCCCCAGATCCCCTGTGTGTGTGTGTGTGTGTGTGTGTGTGTGTGTGTGTGTGTATGCGTCGAATGTCACTCTCAGGTTTCGATCCCTAGGTCCCCATCTGCCGGATGCTCTCATTATTCAGGAGAGGCTAAACGCTCTTTGTACCAAGCTGACTGAGACAAAACCCCACCTGGGTAGGATAAGTCACAACAAGCTCTGAAGTGCACTATAGTTGCATGAAAACATACAAGGAGAAAGACCTAATTGTCATGTTGGTAAACAGCTCTGAAAATGTGGCTTCTGGAGGCAAAAAATGTGTAGCTCTAACCTTTAATCACAGAGAAAGAGCTGGAGTCTGAGAGTTTTTTTAAGTTGTCTACGCTCAGGAAACTAAAAGTACAAGCTGATAAAATAATAAAATGAGAAAATTGATGTTCTTTTCATATTACAATATCTTAATTAGAACAAAACAGTCCAAACAACAGCATGCTGTTTTAAAACTTAAACTAGAAAAGAGAAAGCAGTTTTCACAAGACTTGATCCAGTCCTGCGAAAAATAGCGAAAAGAAAATCAAATGAATTAAGAAGGTACGTAGCAGCAAGAAGCTGTGAATCAAATGCACTTGATTAATAGATCATCAGCAAGTGTGAGCGCCTCTATAGAAGCAGACGTTTTGGCAGTTTGCTGGCTGTAGTATATGTTAACACAATGCCAAAGTCTTCCAACGAGTGGTCATCCCAGCAAGGTCAGACTGTGTAATGCTCAGAGAAACTGCAAAAAAACCCAAACAGCTACATCTCACACTCTCCAGGCCTCAGTTAGCATAACAAATGCTAAAGTTCATGACAGAACAATTAGAAAAAGACTGATAAAGCGTGGTTTGTTTAGAAGCGGTGCCGGGATAAATTTTCTTCACTGTAAAAAGAACATGGCAGCAGAGCTTAGGTTTGCAATGTTACATCTGAACAAACCACAAGACTTCTGGAACAATTTCATTCGGACAGACAAGACCAAAGCAGAAATGCTTGGCCATTATCCACAGCACCGTGTTTGATGGAAACCAAACACCGCACATCAGCACAAAATCTCATACTAAATGCCAAGCACAGTGGTGGAGGGGTGATGCTTTGGGCTTGTTTTACAGCCATGTGACCTGGGTACCTTGCAGTCAATGAGTCAACCATTAACTTCTCTGTATACCAAAGTATTGTACAATCAAACGTGGCCGTCTGTCCAGCAGCTAAAGCTTGGTCCAAATTGGACCATGTAACAGAACAATGAACCCAAGTGCAACTGCAAATCTACAACAGAGTAGTGTAAAAAGAATCCAGGTGTGGCAAGTCCAAATTTCAGCCTCAATAAAATGCTGTTGAGTGCCCTTAAGAGTGCTGTGCATAAATAAAACCTGCAAACTTCAGTGAACTTCATAATATAAAGTATTTTGAGGTGACTACTATTGTGATTTGACACTATATGAGTAAAAATGAATTGAACTGAAGCAACATTGTTAAGAAGGGTGCTCCTGAGAGACTGTCATACAGAAATTGATTACTTCAAGTTAGGCTGAGGGTGGTTCCACAAGCTATTATAGCATCTTAGCACAGTTTTTAGATGCAACAAGTTGGTATTTTCTAGGATAAATAACTAAAACCTAATTGCATGCAAGCAGTTACAGACCTAATTAGCTATGAACAATGTGATTTAGAAGCCAAAGACCAAGAGATTTTCCCAAAGGAGTGGGTGAAGATTTTGGATTAGGGACTACCGTGACAGAATTACCAAGGTGTACTCATAATTTATAGGCTTAAAGGGCTTCAAAAAATTAACCAACCTGAAAACCTCAACATTTAACTTCTTCGTCTTTTTTTTATTACAACATATAGAGTATATCCCACCTTTCACCAAAGTCTTCAAGCCCCTAATAATCAGCATTGGATTTGTTTTAGCATATGAGGTTGCTGTGTGGCTTAAATGAAGTCTAGTCCAATACTGCATACAACTGGCTATCAACAGCTTAGCAAATTAACAAATTAACATAGAAGATGATGACTTCTCTGACTTTTTACTTTTAATTTCAGCTGCTTTCACGTGGGCCAAACAATTCAGAGGCTTAACCAAACCAAACTGGACGTCACATATGCTGTCATACTGAAACAATCAGAAGATACTGAGAGCTGTGCAGGAGTCAGCTGCAAGATGAGTCAGGCTGCTGGGTGTACTGCTGGAGTCGTGCATGGACTGTTTGGTTTGGCTCCTCATGCTGTCCAGTTTAGTTGTCCATGATGGTGAGTAGCTATGGGCCTTTTTTTGGGGGGGGGGAAATATTGAAATTATAAAAAGCTCAAAAATGTCCTAAAAGAGTGGTATACAGGAAACACAGAATTTGAAAAATGTAATAAAGGTTCAGTGTGAATTCACTACAATTCAAACCACTGTCATCCACAATCAGGCCTAAATTTATTTACTAATAAATCATGTAGTTAAAAGCTGCTGTGAAGTGGAAATTCTCACAAATAAATGCTGCCTATTTTCCAGCATAACCACAAAATTCCACTTTACCTGCCTCGTCTTTTTTCCTCCTCCTCTTCCTCCCGATGATGTTTACCGCAGGCACTTTACAGGCT
Source organism: Pundamilia nyererei (assembly GCF_000239375.1). NCBI lineage: Eukaryota > Metazoa > Chordata > Actinopteri > Cichliformes > Cichlidae > Pundamilia > Pundamilia nyererei. The sequence goes on along the minus strand of NW_005187403.1, from coordinate 8,676,644 downwards.
ATGTGTTTCTCTCCCCTAAATATTTTATTTTGAGCACATTCATTGTCTTTCGTTCACATGTACACACCTACACACATGCACATTGCATGACCAAAGAGAGCGCACGTGCACATGCGAAGGCACATACTTGTGTGTGCGCACTTGCACGTGTATTTTGCATTATCTTGTATGTGTTCCTGTGTAAATGGAGACCAGTTACAGATAATAGATGTCTGTGTTTAATATTGGAGGAGTTTGAGGTAACCGCAAACCTGCAAACCTGGGGTCACCGTGTGTGAGGCTGGACACCTGATCTGCAGCGCTGCTGAACAGCTATTGTAAAAACAGCAGACTCGTTGACTGATATCCTTAACCTGATTTTTGTTTCATTTATACTTTTTATGTCTGTGTGTGTTTTATTACCAGTGAGTACTGCTTTTACTATGTGTCAGAATTTATTCCTTAGCATATGCTAAGGAATAAAATGCAACGCTGTACCTGTCTTTCAATAAATGGCATACACGTTTGCGGGAATCCCATAAACACCAACTGACTTTATGAGTCAGCAACTAAAGAAATATGAGGTGCTGCTTACATCTGGAGCAAAAGATGGAGATGGGTGGGAGGTGTGGACAGCTAAGAAGAAAATAAGCAGTTCCAGCCAGGTCGAGGGATTAGTATACACATATAGTATAAACATCTATATTAACAAGCAGCTGCAGCATTTGATTTTTAATGCTAAGCTTATAAGAACGTAAAGGTGCCATAGTCCATACTTGCATGCATGTTTTTTATCTCACTAGATTGGTTTTATGTTCATGTAGTTTTTACTCTAAAACTATATTATAAGTCTAACTGCAAACAGGAAACTGACCTTTAATAGTCAGTGAACCAGATATTTAAGAATGGGTGTAGACAACATGTAGATCAGACTTTGCAGTATTAGGTTGAGGTTAGCTTTGGGTTAGGTCACCTGGTTTCATGACCCTTAACTTTTTGACCCTGGCATCATGTCACTGGGAAAAAGGTGGAGGTATTTCTTTCTGATAGCCCAGGCTTTCTGGGTTTGGCCAGTTAAAGGAAGAGTGGTATCCGAGCTGGGGTACTTTTGTACTTGCTGTATCATTAATGGGCCGCAGATAAAGATACGCAGGACTCCTGGCACTTTGTTACAGGTTAGGAGACGGGCTTAGAAAACCGATGCGTTTATCTTGTCCTTTCTATCTAGGCTTCGTTTTGGTCCAATTCACATGTGGGCCTGGCAGTAACCGATACATCAGTGAAGTTAGAGATAGCTGTATGTTTTGTTTTGTTTCTTAAACCTATCTTAGAAAGCTCACACATAAAATATAATATTTCTTACTTACTGAGCCTGGTTTCAAAAATCCAGCACAAACACGCCATTTCAATGTCACATCTCATGCACTCATATTTTTTCCACTGTGAAATGATTTGCGGCATAAATCTTCTTGCATTAAAATGTTTACACGAGCTGGTCAAGAGGCTTGACAAGGCAGCACAGTCCAAACGTAAATCAGCATAAGTGATCGGATAGATTTTTCTGCAGTAATGTATCGTAGCCTTGGCATGCACAATAACTCAAGCCAAGGGAGAAGGAGCAAGTGTATCCAGCACCCAGCCCTCTGTTTGCCAAGCCAATGTGGTTGGGTCATCAAATCGACAATGTGATTGACCCATCAATTGACCCCGATGACCTTTCAGGCCAATCAAGCTAATGGTGGCTAGTGGTCCGAGCATTACTTTACTAGTTTCCTTTCACTTGAACCATATATTTGTGAGTCTGTTTACACAAAAACATGCAAACACAGGCTGACATCCAGTCAGATCACACATCCTGGGTTTCTAACCCATCTCAGTTTGTCTGTATCGACACATCCCCAACTCAGGGGCTCTCATTAGTGCTGACCTTTTTCTCTTTGCAAGCCTGTTAAAATCAAGAAGCCTTATGGCAGTTTGCTTTATGGCCAAAGACTGTTCCTCTGATTTGAAATCATAATGTTTTTTGGTCTTTTTAACAATTCCCAGGCATATGGGTGTTTGTTCATATTAATCATAACAATAATAATGACTCCCCACATACAATCCAAGCTACCTCATCTGGATCGATATGTCCCTGTAGACTAAATCTCCATAAATCAATTATATAGTAAAATTCTTAGACTGGGTGTGTCCAAATGTGCTGACTGGAAGTGGGAGCTGTATTGATCTGATCCAGTATGTGGTCACTGTATCAGGTTTCCAATTATTTGATGTAATGATAGTGTATGGATTCTTAATTGACAACAGTGTGTACATCAGAGATGCCGATGTGTGGTGGACAGGCTTGTTGACTCAAGTAGGGTAACAAATGGAGACAGTTCTAAAGAGTCAGTATAGATGGCCTGTAGCAAGAGTTTAAAATGACTGTCACCTCTTCACCACCGCCATATGACTATTTCTGACACTTCTACTTTCCATTCTGGTGCCAGGAAAGCTTCATTGTTGAAGTGCGATCCCCACAGATTAAATAACAGCCATATAGCACACAGTAAACAGAGTTAAACAGCAGGCAAGGAGGAGGTAGGAGACATGTGGCAGTTATATTACAGTCAAACTAGGGAAAACTAAAGCAATTAATTTCTATTAGTTCTGTGATAAATTGACAGAAATTGCAAATCTGTTGCCATCTACATACTAAGAAATTCAAATATCTACATTAATTACTTAGATTAAGAGTCCAGACAGAACCTCATAATTTTGAAAAAGAAATTCACATGCAAATAGTGACGTAGAGGCAACTACGTCACTGTGGAGGAATTTCATAGTGATTTAACTGCAATATGACATAGCTTCTCAGCACCTCTGCATTTATATAGGAATCTAGCTAGAATACAACCAGCTGGAAATCAGTTGAGCTGAGTCCCCTCCTATAAAGGGGTATGTTGCGGATGATTTTTGTTCATCATTGCAGATTGATACAGCAGTGTGTTGAGGATGTGTCTGTTTATAAATTCAATGACAGTTATTTACAAACCAATCTCTCTGAGAGTGTTTGGAGATTGTTTGGAGACAGGTTGCCTTCCACTAGGTGACCTGTGCATTCGTCTTCAGATCAAAAGTCTTTTCCCGGGGTTTAAGGGCACTTTTGTGCTCACTGCTCAACCCCGTCACACTGTGGCACGGTGAGGCATTTTGATTTTGTTTCATCTGGACATGCACTTCTTGATTTTTGTAATCTGTCATGTTGTGCCACTGCTAGAGCAGCTGGATTGAAGACACAAGTGCATGGCTGTGTTAGGTTTTACAGCCCTTTTAATGATGTATCATTAGAGAAGCTTAGAGATTCACAGAGAAAGATGTTACAACAGATTGAAAACACGAGACTTTATGGAAAAAACTTTGAAATACAAACACTCTGCAACGTAATCCTGTTTTAACTTTTTCCTTTCATATATCAGTCCTCATGTGGTGGTATTGTCTTAGTGGCAACACCTATCATTTAGGGGAGTTCTGCAGCAGCTTCCACCTGATAGCATAAATATAAGTCATTGCGTGATGACGTTAAGGCAGCACGCAAAAAGACCAGTGCGAAATGTATAATGGTGTCCTAACAGCCTTGACCTTAACCTCAGTCTGCAGCCATACAACTCTAAGCATGTGTTGCCTGAAAAAAAAAGCTGAAGATGGGTGTGGTAGACACACAGTGTGAAATCAAATCCAACCAGTTTTCTGGCTAATTTTAAAATTTTCGTTATTTCTTTCTTGTTTTAAACTGTTCTCCTGACTAAAAATCAATTATGACATAAACAAAGGGACTCAACATATGCTCAAAATTACCAATCATTTATTTAAACCAGTCATTCTTATGTTATTTCTGCTTTGTCCACCTTCAGAAGCCAAGAGGGTTCACACAACCATTACAAGTCAACTGTTGGCTATAAAAATAGATACATTTCAGTAAAATAATGGCCATCACAAAATCATCACGGATATTGTGGCGAATGTAAAAGCCTTGTGATAAGAAAAGCTCCCAGTTTAACTTGCTTTTAAGTAAAAGTAAAGTTCACCCTACATCAGCATCTCAGCCCTCACTGTCCATGCCAATCAATTCTGTCTCTCTCCCTCCCTCTCTCATATCAGCTGAAATGAACTGCACATCTTTTCCAAACAGAGCAATTTCTCTGCCATCTGTTCTCCAACATAAATCAGGGCTTGTTGATGTAAACCTCCTCCTTCCTCAAACTCTCCCAGTATGAAGTGAAGCGGGCCTAATCCCTCCAGTCTCCCCTGCTCTCTAAATCATCCATGCATATTTATGTCTGTGCATCACAAGCTAGATAGAAATGTCTCTATATGCTAAACACAAACCCCAAGGACGTGGTCTCATTGAAGGTTTGTGATGAGCGAGGACAAAAACAGATTTTTTTAAATAGATGTGTATGGTAGAAAACTGGTAATATAGTTTGATTTGTAATATGCAAAATTTCAACATTAAAACATCCTTTTTTTCACTTTGGCTCTTACAGTTATCCCGATGTTTCCAGAAATCTGTTAGTTCACACAGCAGCTGTTAGTTCACTCAGCATAACAACACTGGGCTACCACACCACTAATTTTATTTCATAATATCATCTAAACTAGCTGCTTATCTCATGACGAGATAACAGTTAACATCATGTTAGCTAACGATTCCTTTGTTTCAGCCATTTCATTAGAACTAGAGATGGACCGATCCGATATTACGTATCGGTATTGGTCCGATACTGACCTAAATTACTGGATCGGATATCGGAGAAAAATAAAAAATGTAATCCGATCCATTAAATATCACAAAAGCACCTCACAAAACTTGCAACACGCCGTAACTCGCCTCAGAATGTTAGCACGTCGGAGCAGTATGCATCACGTGATAGAGCGGCTGTGGCATGCGGGACCTGTCGGTGGTCTGGATAGCATGTGGAGCTTCGCTAGCAACCCGGCATTTCATCTCCGACAAAGTTATCCCCGAGAGAAGTAAAGCAAGTGTGTAAGTCCATCTCTGAATGTTTGTAAAGCATTCCTGCGTTAAGTTTAACAAACGATATATGGAGCGACTGCCTCTTCTTGCTGCTATTTCAATCATGAAACTGCTTAATGATCAGCTGATCGGCTTTTCTGCATTTTTTTTTCACACTGCATCAAATTAAGGTTGATTACATTGATTAAGCATCATGAGGTGGAGCGTGAGGGGTGGTTCCCTATTTTTTATTTATTTATTTTTGTTGTTGCTGGGAGTTGGAACCCTATTAGTTAGGTTGCTTAATATTTACGCTAAGTACTCTTTAAAATACCAGAATAAGGAGGATGGTGTAGGTTTGAGTTTATTAGATTGATCAGTATTGTTGAACTATGAAATATTTTTTTTTGCATACAGGTATAACAGAATAGCTTTAGTGTAGTTGTTGTTTTAAACTTGAGTATGAACTTATACAAAATGCAGCAAGATATTTTAAAAAACAGTTTTGTTGATTAAAACACACTATATCGGATTCATATCGGTATCGGCAGATATCCAAATTTATGATATCGGTATCGGTATCGGACATAAAAAAGTGGTATCGTGCCATCTCTAATTAGAACCAAATATTATTTATACTATACCTTGTACAGCTTGACTAAAACTTTAAAGCATTTGTGTATGTGAAATAGATTTTTTTCCTTCAATTAGACTCTCAGCTTGTGAATAAAGGCTGAATGTAGCCACAACAACCACTACACCAAGAATTCTTGATCCTACTTTTAGAGCAATGGCATCTAGTTATTTTAGAGTAAGAAGCATTGACAAAGTGTTGTTAACACAAAACCACAACAAGTATGCAAAATAGAAACAGTGGGAGGACAATCAAAACCATTTTTAGACTTGAGGATGCTAATTTATCAGCTAATGCTATCTTATTTGGTTAGCAAGATGCATCCACTGATAGCATGTTCATTACAAAGTTACAATATAGGAAAATGCAAGAATTATACTCATCAAAACTGTAAAACACACCTCCTTGTATGTGTTATTTGTATTTTCTAAAAGGTACCAACTTCACAAATATGGTGGAGTGGTCCAGACTACTTATCTGAATTAGCTGAGGTAATGCATGGGCTAGCAAACAGCTATTAGCTTAAAGTAGCCACCTAAAACAACTACATGACTAATAATGCCAGTGTGTAGTGACTAGTGAGTTAAACTCTACTGTTATTACAAAGGTGGGAAATACTCATAGAGACTAAATCCATTTTTGTGCCAGTTGTAGACATGTTTATTGCTATTTAGAAAATGGATGCATGGATAATAACATGGACTCTGAACCTAGCCTTAGGTAGCTATTTAAGGAATTGCTGTTCTTTGCCCTTGCAGTCAGCTATATTTTTATCAGTTGTGGTGATCAACAACTCCTTCCTCATGGTACATTAGTTTTCATTCACGCTGTCATTTTTGTCCCAATAATTAATTAACACAGAAGCGATTCTACAATCTGATTCTCACTTTCCCTCCACACACACCTGACGTACCTTCTGGTGCTGTTTCACCATGCCCCCTGCAGGTCATCATACATGCAAGAGAGCCCTTTTTTTCTATGTCTGAGCCTCCTGACCCTCTCAGTCACCCATACAGATGTTTCCACATCCGCTCATAATCCAGCCTAGTACACACATGCCAAGGATTAACACCAGCCTGGACCAATCCAGCCACATGTGTCTGAGGACAGAGAGCAGGACAGGACAACAGAAAGGTGTCAAAGTTAAACAAAAACACTGCTTCTGACACATTAACTTTTTAGTGGTTGCGTTTTGGATGTTTGCTCCAGTGGTTACGAAACACAACTCACACAACTTTGAGATACAATAGTTCAAAGTAATATCTGGCCAAATAAATCTGTACCGCAACAGGAGCAGGTTTTAATGCTAACAGATGGTTTGACAGGATTATGAAAGACACAAAGGATGCATGCACTTAAGGGACACACATGCACAAGAGATGATGAAACACCGAACAGGCTTGTAGCTCCTTGCTTAATGGTAATAATTCATCTTTATATAGCAAAGCAACTTGGAAGCAGCCGTGTGACCCAGCTGCGTGTGTCATGTTTTATTTTAATTGGTTTAATTGGGTAGTTACTTTTTTCTCTCTCTCTCTCTCTCGCTGAAGCTTGGCATCCTGTACTGTCCTGGAAGTCGGTCGTTTGTTAGGGCCTTTTATCACATTTTCATTTATTACATTTATTTATTTATTTATGATTTGCATTTTTCTAGAACTAAATGATTACTCAACATAAACACATCCTCAGACCAAGGAACAACTGCACACACATTTTGTCTATAATATGTGGCCAAACTTTCATCTGACAGGCCCAATAGATCTTCCTATAGAAGATCCAATGAGCTTCTTCATAACACAGCACAGTGCAAAAAAATGGCTTTGATTAAACTTTCACTAATTAAAGTCTTCCTCATCTTATAAGCCCGACTAATTGATTTAATTTGTCTTAGCCCAAACTATTGGCTGTGACCTCTACTTAGTTAATGAATTAATTGATTTAGACCAAGAAGTCAAAGAGGATTTTTGACATGTTGCCCCTTTAATCTTGCTTACTCTGGACACTCTTTGGGTCATAGAGGCAGTGTATTGGTGGAAGGTTTTGAGGGTGGGAGGTGGATAGCTTCAGCTGTGGATTATTTTTTCCACTCCACCAGGATGCAATTACAGAGTAGATTGGGCCTTCTGCAGTTTGTCAGTGGATGAAGGAGTAGCCAGAGCGAGGACATTTTAAAAGCACCATCCCTCAGGTACTTGTAAACTTAGAGGGGGGGGGGGAAGCAGAGAATATTACCCCTGACTAACCTCCACCCTCGTGAAGAAGAGGCAGCGCTCTACCTCTTCTTCGTGGTTTGGAAGAGAAAAATATGAGTCAGTAACATTGCCATAATGCAGCAAACATCCATTACAGAGGCTTTTGAATGTCCTAAATCAGTAGCATCTACTTTATTGACATCATTTTTCTTGGTAATGGTAAGATACATCGGAGCTTCCTCAGCACATGGGAAGTTATTAACCAGATGCGGGGGGAAGCCAACATCTGAACTTGGCACCATTTGGTGGGTGGCATTTGAAGCTGTAATGGCACTAAATGTACTAATTTATGAAAGAAGGCAATAACATAGGAGGTGGGTTTGTTCAGAAGAGCCTCGAGGAGGAAAAGAAGAGATAGCTAAGTGCCGTGCCCTTTAGTCAGCCATGCGAGGGGAAACCTGGAGAAATAGCTCCCTCCAGTGGTGGTAAATTAAAATGTTTTCCTTCTTCGGCTGAAATCCAAGCTGAAAAGTCTCATCCAACAAGGAATAAATGTTTCAGAAAATAAAAGCAAAGGAATGAAAAGTGTGACACACATTTATGTAAAATGATCAGAAAAGGTTTCCAAACTAAAACTCTGCTTGCTCTGTTTAGTTTGATTTGTAGTTTAAGTGACTGATATCAATTAAAAATAAATGTAAATTGCATAAGAGTGAGCTGAATAAGATTTTGAGAGCTAGTGAACGTGTTTAAGATGCAGTATACTTGGTTTTCCACTAATGAAAGTTTTATTGTTTTCATATTTATCTTATTCTGCACTTTAGTTTTCACACGTGTCCCTTTCTACTGGGCCAGTATTATTTATACCCAAGAACAGGATATGTCTCGTTGCTTTCAAGACCTTTTTTTTTCTAAATGTTCACAATTTATCTTTTAACAAGAACCAGAGAACCAAAGCGCATTAAAAGTTTAAGTCTCAAGAGGAGTTAGGGAGAAAGATAGGCAGGAAAGTTTCTCACCAAGTGGAATCAGTCCAATAACCTGTGCTGCAGGTTTTGTCCCCAAAGAGATCCAAAGACCCATTTCAAAGCTTGGTAAAAAAAAAAAAAAAAAAAAAAAGCATGTACAGCTAAAGGCGAACTATTGGATACTTATATGACTGGGTTGTGATAAAATTGTCCAGGAAGAAAAGTGTGGATTCAGCCTCTATCCCTAATGGGAATAACATGCAGATTTAAGGTTCACATTTCCAGGGGGTAACATTTTTTTTCTATTAAAAATGAGAATTATCCTTGTTTTTCACCTGAAGCTTGCACAGAAGTTGTCTCTCGCTAAGCCAAAGGTCACATTTATACATTAGCGCTAATGATTACATGAGCAAATGATGATGAAATGCAGCATTCAAAGCGTCGCTTCCAATAAGCGCTACGGCAACGACGACCCTGAGCTTTTAAGAGCTCTTTAAGAGAAAACGTTCTTGGTAAATATCTCACTGAAGGAAGCAATATAGGCATCTGTAGAATACAACAATACTGTCTGCAACATATAGAATATGAGTGGGTTTAAAGGCTGCACTAACTTATCTATGCCCACACACAGTTGTGATACAGACGGAGATTATACACAACAACTGAAATGCAGGTTTTGATAAGAACAGATTTTATTGTAATTACAGTGTAACTTTTATCAAATATGCGCACCATGGCACCTTGAAGAGTGTGCTATAAAATGTATGGTGCCGTTTTAGATTTATTAAGTAATACAGAGAAAAATTGGGGGAAAGGGAGATCGGCGAGAGACATTTTTTGATTCAAGGAGTGAAGAGAACCACTACAAACTTATAATGGAAAGCGCTCCGATAACATTTTGTGCCAGTGAGCACAGAAAATACTCATTTTAATAAGTATACGGCCGTTAAATTTGTAAGGTCAGAGCTGACTTCAGACTTTGGCTACCACTCAAATTATTATGCTATGGATTTCATTACTAAAATCAATCATAATGCAAAAGAAAAGCACACAGATTCATATATTCAGCCTCGGTGACAGCTTAATGTTTGTTTGATTAAATATTATAGGTTTGTTTTTCTAATGTTGCATAATACACCTTTAAATTCTTAGCAAAGTGACCCAGATCCCTATTAACAACTGTAATAAACGCCTTTAAAAAAAAAAAAATACCCCTGCATTTATTATGACTTATGGTCACCTGCTGCCATCTGGCTTGCTGACAGATACCAGAGATGTAATCCTTGGGCTGACCAATAAATCTGCCCAGTGAAGGTTACGTGATATACAGAGAGACTTGACCATGTTTATGTGGCACACAGCTTATGAGGACGTCCAAATGGACACGCATAGCAACAGTGTGTTTGGTTTGCAGACTGCCCTTTACAGCGTCTTTTTACTAAAACGGCCGAAAGTCACAGGACTCCAATTTGGCTTCTCTAACACACACGTAGGTTTAATAGGTCAAGGTAAACTAATGCAGTCGAATGCAACAGTCCTAAATGGTAGCTTTTATTGCATTTGGTGTGGTAAACAACACACCAATCAGATGTTATTGTGATTTTATATATATATATATATATATATACACACCCAGCACGCCCCTGCGGGCGGTTTATCCTTCAAGCTCGGGTCCTCTACCAGAGGCCTGGGAGCTTGAGGGTTCTGCGCAGTATCTTAGCTGTTC
>NW_005187403.1:8648838-8665368 GCF_000239375.1 Pundamilia nyererei | reverse complement strand
TACATATATATATATTATTTAGCAGTATTCAGAAAGGCTGAAAATGCTTTTTTTAATGCACTAGCTGTGTTCTTGCAGTTTTATATTTTCATTGACATTACATTACTCACATTGTTATAACTTTGATTATAATAGGGGGGCATTTGTCAAGGGCAAGATTTAAGGAATTCAGAATATTTGTGAACGGATCTGATTAATGAGACATCCAGGTGACTGTGAACACACAGTTAGATACAGCATTTCTTGCAGTTTTGCTCTATAAACCACCACAGTGGATTTCAAATCATACACTATGTGACTGTGATTGAAGTGCAGACTTTACGTGTTAATTCAAGGAGTTTTATGCAAAATTCTGCATGAACTTTTTAGAACTGCAACCAGTTTTATACACAGTCCTCCATTTTCAGATGCTCGAATTTAATCGGCCAAACTCACATCAATGTTTATCTCTTATGATCATTTTGGTGTTAGTTACTCTGGGTTTCATCTGTCCAAAGTTTGTTTGTTTGTTTTTCAGAACTGTGCTGACAATGTTTCCGACAAATACAATCTTACCTACTTCCTTCCTAGTCTTGAGTGTAACCAGTGGTTTGCACTTTGCTGCAAACCCTGTGTATTTCCATTCATGAAGGCATCTCTCGACTTTAGGCATTGACAATCATACGCCTACCTCCTTGTAGGAGTTCTTGACTTGTGCAGTTGTTTTCCTTAACCATGGAAAGAATTCTGTCATCATGCACTGTAGTTACCTTCTGTGATCTTTCACATCTTGAGGATGTACTAAAAAAAATTTAAACTTGGACACTCCATATATATATATTTTATGTAAAAAAAAAAACCAAAAAAAACCCCACCTTGAATTAAAACCAAAACACTGCACTTCAATCACATATTATCATTGCTAACTTACAATCCATTGTGATGGTGTATAGAGGCAAAACAACAACAAAAAAGAAAGAAAAACATAATAAAATGGTAATGTGATATTTCCTGGATCTTATTTGCACACTGTAAGGACTGAAACATATCCAGGAACTGTGTGCTGCTTTTCTAAACGTTATTCATGCTGAAGAAATGTGGTCTAAAGGCCAAATGGTTGTGAAACTCTGACCCTTGAAGTTAGCTTAAACTAATACTATTAGCCTTCGAGTTGTAGTAGGCCTACACACATATCTACAGTCGACATATTGCGCAAACCATACGTAATACTTGCCTAATACGTGGTTGCTAAAATAACTGCAAAGCAGCTGAACATTACATACGAGCAAACAAGCACAAATCTAAACCAAGCTCCTTTTATTGAGGAGCACTTCCCCTTTAAGTCGGCTTCTGCCGTCACAGCAGGATGACTCGTATATTTTGCGACAGGACGTAAACGCGCCGGCTCGCTGCCGCCTTCACGGTTTATCTTGAGAAAGAAAAAAAAATAGGAAAATAAAGCTTGTATGCATGTTGCTGGAAATTTTAAATAATGTGATGCAATCCTCTGGACGTATGCGAGTCAAACAGCCTTGATATTTTGTTTCGTTGTGGAGGAAGACGTCTCGGTGTTTCATGTAAGATTCTGCACTGTTACTTAGCTCTAGACCACAATATGAAGAAAGGATGCTTTGGGGTTGCATATACTATGCTGTGGCTATGTTTTAATCATCCAAAAATGATCACTAGCTTAAGTTTTTTAAATATACATAGGTCTTTTTCAACGTGCATATCTATGGGTATTGTTTGCATAAGCTTGCCTTTCTTGTAGGTGTGTGTGCCGTTTGAATGTGCATTTAAAAGCATGTTAACATCTTAATTTCTCCACAGAGCCTTGTTCCATTTTTAAAGAGAACCCCTGACTGACAGCAGAGGGAAGCGAGCACCCTGGATCCCCTCCCCATGAAGCTGACTGCCTCCCCTGAAGCAGCTTTCACATCTGGATCAAGGACTCCAGTGCACTTTGTTGGGCTCCTGTAGCCCATCCATGCCTGTGATCCCCATCCCACGGCGGGTGCGCAGTTTCCATGGCCCCCACACCACCTGCATGCACTCGGCCTGTGGGTCGGCACACACTTCCAAGCTAGTGCGGACTAAGTACAATAACTTTGACCTGTACCTGCGCTCACGCTGCATGTACAGCTTCCTCCGCTTCTTGCTCTACTTTGGCTGCAGCCTGCTGACCTCTCTGCTCTGGGTGTCGCTTTCTGCGCTCTTCTTCCTGCAGTACATCAGCGTGCGTGTGCTCCTGCGCCTGCAATACAAGCTGTCTGTCATCCTGCTTTTGCTGGGGCACCGGCGACTGGACTTGGGTGTGCTTAATGACCTGATTATATACAGCATGCAGATCACCATGTTTCTGGTGGGGGGACTCGGCTGGTGCTTAATGGTGTTCGTGGATATGTAGCTCTGTCATGAGAAACATGAGAAATGTGGCATGTGATGGGAATGTTTTGCACTCAAATACTCTGTTTTATATTTGACTCGGCTGTAGTCAGAAAGGCGCAAAATCTCATTTGGTTTATTGTAGATACGGTTAAAATCCAATAAGAAGCATCAGAAGCATTGATGCGATCTTTAAACCAGCCTGCGTGGCTTAAACAGTTAAATAGTTGTTCTTTTAAAAAATGTCAGTCCTGCATACTTCAGAGAAGTTAGAAATGTCAAAAATGAGAGTGAGACTTGTGACTTTATATAAGTTATTCTTGTATTTTGTGCCATTTGTAAACCGTCTTAATGGACTTTAAAGGACATCTCGTCTAGGAATGTGTTTGTTTAAAGTCTGTTGCATGGAGGAGTGACTTAACAGATGACTGATGTGCATCGTGACTGTGGATGCACGTCAGTGATCTGTGCCACAAAAAAGTCATGCTGGAGCACAAAGAGGATGTCATGATACTGTGTATGAATCAGTGCATTTAAATGATGTTGTGTATAAATAAAAATACAATGTAAAATAGAAAGCACAGTTTTAAAAAAAAAAAGAAGTTAAATGACTCCACCTGATGAATTAAAAAAAAAAAAACTTCCCTGGATTCAAATTTGGCCACTGTCTGTTGATTTGGTGCTTGAAGCCTTTGCACACTCCTGTGATTTTCAGAATGCTCCCTGGAAGTCTTGTTCCCGCCCGAATCTGGGATGTGCACTGGATCTTCTTCACTGTGTCAAAACAGTGACGCTTTACTCTGAGTTAGAGTTTAAGGAAGTGTTCAAAGTAATAAAAATCCAAATCTGGTGAGGAGGGCAGATGGAAAGCCACAACTGTGTTGGTATGACCAGAAAAAACCCCAGCTTTGAGGTTGCTTGTGCTGAATGTCCTCCCTTTAGACAGTCTGACTCCTGGGGGAGGGGAGAGGAGGCGAACTGATGGTGCACAACCTCGTGAGCGACAGGAAATAAGCAACACCTGTGCTCCTAGTTGCAACCAGCCTTCAGACTTGGTCTCATAGCTAGATGACAGATGATGACACAGGTATTGACGTTCCCTTTCTGCGCGAGTTTAAAGCCCGTGGAGGGGGCAAGTGTTTAAAACACAGGACTTCCAGAGAGCAATCTGAAAATAGCAGAAGTCCTGTAAGTGATGGAGAGGTGAACAAGGAGATGGCAGTGGCCAAATTAAAATCAGGTAAGATGTTTTGGGAGTTTTTTGCCTTGAATGTGCTGCATCAGAAAGTTTTTGTTGTGTTTTTTATATGTTTTGGGCAAAATAGGGCAAAGGGTATAGCCTGAGTCACAAACATTTTTTTTAAAGCTGTTTAATAAATTCTTTTTGTCCATGAGCTGGTTTGTGCTTTACAATGCATGGCCAAATGAATGTGTTTACTGTGTAGTCTAACACTCATGACGGCATGCCTCGAGCTGTGTCATAAGAGTGTGTGACAGTTCAAACTGAAAACGGCTTTGGGTCAAGTGTTCCATCAGTCGTTCTTCACATGGTCTCGGAGCTGCTCTGACAGACTTCTCTGTTTAGCTTCCTCCAGCACGCAAACACCAACCACAACTAGATCCTGCTGTTTGTGCCAAGCATAACAATGGAGATGGCTGTGCCCCAATCACCTTATATAGCCTCATTTTCACATACCATGAAGTATGCCTTACTGGAACTAATGAAGGCACTGAAATGAGTACTTTAATTCTAAACCTGGGTTTGCTTTGAAGATTTTAACTATTTTTTGTTCTTGTCATGCATAAGCATCAGGTTGGATAGCTATGATTAGGAAAGCATGCAAAAGAGGCTGGAAGTACAGAGCGCCAACTTTAGATTTGAACTTTCAACACAGTGGCTGGTGGGCTGACTGAGACATGCTTCAGACCCACAAGGCCTATAAATGGCTAATCAGAGCAACAATAAGCTTTTGTTCATTGGATCAACACATCATATGCCTCATGTTCTGAGCCAGGTCAGTGTGACAGCCCGAATTACACAGAGAACTAGAGAATATGAATTGTCCCATGATGCCAACATACTCTTTAGGTGGGCTTGATGATTAAGTCATTCACTGTTCAGTTTCATTTCTTCATTCTGTATGAAAAGCTGATTTATTTATTTATTTTTGCTTAGACTGAATGACTTCTCAGTTTCGCCGACATTTGCATTTGTTTCTATTTTTTCAGCTCTTATCTTGAACTTTTAACCCGGCCTTTGTGAGAACCGATAATATGGAAATGCGTACGAAACACAAGATCGGGTTTTGTTGTCGGTGCAGAAAGTAAAATATCGTGTTTCAACATTCAGCTTTGCAAAATGACAGTTTACTGGAGCAAACAGCAAAAGCTGTCATTTAATTAGGCTACACTTAGGGCTTTTACTGGTTTGGCTGGGCAGAAAGCCACAACTGGGAAAAACAAAAGTCCTTGTAAAAATGAATGACAATAGGTGTGTGCTTAAATAACAAAAGATCATTATACCCCTAACCTTAGGAATATTAAAGTGCTACCACAGACTTTTATAACATATATAAACGTATATACCCTTATGCTGAAATAACACAGGACTAAGTTATTTGTCATCATGGAATAAGTTAGTGTATGTAGCAATGATTGTTAAGGAAACTAATTGAAATACGTTTAAATACTTACACTAACTGTCCTCTTTACTAGCTAAATCTTGCTAGTGCTAGGTTGGGCCCCGTTTTGCCACCAGAAAATGTAATTCTTCGCAGTACAGATTCAACAAGGTGCTGGAAACATTTCTCCAACTGTCATGAGTACAGTACAGCAGTCATGACTACTGCCCTATTGTGCTCATGAAAGTGAGTACAGTGAACTCATTGTCATGTTGAAGAAACCAGTTTGAGATGATCTGAGCTTTTGACAGCGCTGGAAGCTGCTTCCAGCAGAAAATGGATACACTGTGGACATCATGACCAATAATACTCGTGCAGGGTGCATCATTTAAAGCATGCTCAACTGGTACTAAGTGGTCGGAAGATTGCCAAGAAAATAACCACTGCCCTGTTAAACCACCACAATTTATACATGATAGGATAGATCCATGCTTTCACGTTGTTCACGTCAAATTCTGACTCTTACATCTAAATTACAAAGCGAAATCGAGACTCATCAGACCAGGCAATATTTTTCCAATTTTCTGCTGTTTAGTCTATGCCTCTGTGCTTCAAGGTCTGATGTGTTGTGCATTCAGAGATGCTCCTCTGCAGAACTTTGTTGTGACAAGAGATTATTTGAGTTCCTGTTGCAGCTCCCTCAGCTCGAGGCAGTCTGTCCCACTCTCCTCTGACCTCTGGCATCAACAAGGCATCTTCACCTAGAAAGCTGCCGCTCGCTGGATATTTCCTCTTTTTCAGAACATTTGTGTAAACTCTTAGGAATGGTCATATGGAAAAATCCCAGCGGTTTCTGAAATACTTAGACTAGCCAACAACTACGCCATGTTCAGAGTCTCTTAAATCACCTTTCTTCCCCATTTTGATGCTCAGTTTTAACTTCTGGAGATTGTCTTGACCGTGCCAATATGCCTAATTATACATGTCATGTGATTCGCTAATGACATTTGCATTAATGAGCGGTTGTACAGGAGTACCTAACAAATTGGTATATATATCTATATCTATATATAAATACATACAATACTATCCCGTAAGAAAGTGAAAATAAAAAGAAATATCAAATGTTAAATTTACAAAATGCCTGCATGGATAAACATAAAGAGTTGGGTTGATAGAGATGGGCAAAAAATGGGGAACGGGTAAGCTGATTTACACCTGTAGATATTTATACAGCTGGAAAAAAATGCCCAAGTGCTGACTAATTTAATTACGTGTACATTTTTGTTATATAAGTATAGTGTAAGATTTTACAATTAGTGGAATCTGGTCAAATGAAATGTGCCTGGTTGGTATTCTTTCAGGTTATAGCAAGCACATTTTCCTTAATGATTTATTATTGAAATAAATAAACCTTTGGTTTCCTATGTTTCAGGTGCATTTTACTCAAAATTATAGTTTAATGTTTATTAAAGTTGACAAATCCATTTTTGAGGGCAGCAGTTAGATATCTACACTCGTTCTATCCAGTTTCACAAAGACACGTACAACTACTGCATTAATACTTTTAAAAAATGCGTGAATATACAAATCAAAAGGGAGAAGAACGACTGACTCATATGTATTTTGTAAGTAAATGTAAACTCATTTTACATCATACAGCCCTCTTTGAAGTGGACCAGATCAATAAAACTAAATGATGGTGGTTGAATTGAGGAAAGAGAATATGAAAAAGATAGTTCCAAGTAGTTTGAGATATTTATTCATGTGTGGGTTATCTCTCTCATGCTACAGAGGAAATACAAAAGACACAGCCTCTCCACATTTACATTTGTACCCACTGTTGCTCCATAAATCTGGTACCACAAAAGGTTATCTCACAGAGAGCCTCCTCTTTGCTAGGATCCTCCTGACCTGTACTCTCCCAGTGATGCTGGTGCCATTACAGAAACAAATCTGTCATGTATGCTCACATACAATAACAGCTTTATTACAAAAAACAGTACTATATGTTGACCCTGCAAACATGGCCAAAGATAGAAGCTCTTCATACGTCCATCGGTATGTGCTTGGCTCACATGTGTGTTCAGGCCTGTGTCTATGCTGTGTTTGCTGTGCCTGTGTGAGGTTATGTGTGTCATGTCTGTGGAGTGTATAGATGAGGTGCACGTCTCGGTGGCTGTGTGCTCATGCCTAGATGAGGTTATATATGTACCTGTGTGTGTTTATCTAAAAATAAAATGTGAAAGAAAACTCATCCTCATCCCTTTCCACATAAAGGGTTCTGGTAGATCACTGCACAGACTAATTATACTATCCTGTAATTATAAATTAATATATAAAGTTTTCATTAACTCACAGAAATGTCCTTGGCAATCGGTGTGGGGTCTTTATCATTAGGAAAAGCTGTAAAACTTGTGAAAATACAGTTAAAAGTTCAAAATCTATGCAGTCCTTTGCATTTTCTAAAGAAGTCTAGTGGGCCGGATTGTAGTCTGTGCCAGGCCAGTTCTAGCCCCTGTGCCTTATGTTTGACATCCCTGATATATGTGTGTATGTATAAACTACAGTTAAAATCACTAAAATGCCCGGTAAAATCACTGATTTTAATTGCTATTGCAGTGTGTAAATTTACAAGTGAAAAGTAAAAATGTGATTGGACGATCATAAAATAACTCAAATCAACAAGGTAAATATAGTATAACATTGTGAAAAAAATCTAAGTAAACGAATATGGCGATTTCATGTGGTAGACTGGAGGCTCCTGCAGTGATTTATCGTGCTGTGACACCGTGATACAGGCCTGCAGTAAAGAAAAGTTGACTTGAGGTCACACCGCCAGCAGTTGGCGCTTATAATTTAGCAGAACGGCACACATGCGCATCATGTAGCCCGGACTGTCATCGCATAATGACACGTGAAGTAACCACACATGTAGACGACACCGAATGGGGTCTCACTGAGCCGTGCAACCCTCCCCTGCCCTACTTATAGCCCCCCAAATGTGCTCCCAAGTGTGTTGTCTTTTCAGGAATACGTTAGTGGCGGGGTGGAGGCGCGCGAACCTGTCCGGTGAGCTCGTTAAAAAGTGTTCCGCAGCAGTCTACACCTTTAAAGCCCGCAGAGTGCAGCGAGTTCATGTGTCCGTAAAGGCGCACGATATGACCGACCGCTGCTGCCGACTGCCCGTTTGCCGCGTAGACTACAGTAGGACAGAGTACCTACAGTAACCTGGCGGGTCCAAAAATGTCTGTGTCTTTAAAAAGAACTATTTGCCGAGTGCTGCATGATGTCAGGCTGAATGCAGTCCGTATACTGTTCATGTGAGCTGCGTTTACTTCCTGCAAAGGGACAGAAGCGGGCAGAGAAAGAGAGAGTGGGATAGAGATGGGGAACGAGCGGCCGGAGATAAAGTGAAAGAGTGAGCCAGCGGACGAAAGGAAACCGGGGCCTGCTTCTTCTTCTTCTTCTTCTTCTTTTTAAAAAACAAAACAAAAAACAAACGCCTTCCAAACTTTATAGGCTATAAGAAGAAAAAGCCTGCCACATCTGGGCCAGCTGATTTTATGGAATAGCGACGCATCGGGTAAATATACACCCCCCCCCCCTTTCTGTGTGTGTGTGTCTCTCTCTCTCTCTCTCTTGGCTTTATATTTACTGAGCCTGATTCGTATGACGCATAGGTTTTACCATGCAGTACTCCCTCGTTTCCCCCTCTCTCTTCATAGCTACATTTAAAAAATATTTTATCTATTTATTTTTGCCAGTCGGAATTTCAGTTATTTCGGCCACCTAAAACTAAGTTAGCGCCTTAAACTTCAGTCGGAAAATGTGTAACCGTACCACGCGCCTCTGAAGGAATTTAATCAGGTTGATAGTAGTTGTAGTTTTTCACCCTAACCTCTTCTACACCCCCCCTCCCTCCCCCCCAAAAAACCCACCCAAAATTTGCAGTCTAATGATAATTTTGGCCATTGCTTTTAACCACAGGAACTGGTGTTGTCATTAGTTTCAACTGTACTGAGTGGTGAAAGTGGCAAGCTATTATCGGTCTTGCGTCACGATGAGGTAAAAAAAAAAAAAAAAGGAAAAAAGATAAATCTCCACCCATAATGCATCTATTGTAATGCTATAGATTTGAGAAGCACAGGACGGATATCGAGGTACTGGTGTTGCAGACATGATTTTATTGGTTGTAGTCGCTAAAGAAAAAATCTATAGGATATCAGCTTACATTTTCATGACTGTTGTTTCAAGGTTTTCTTTTTGGGGGTTTATTTTTCGGGTACAGTCTGGTTAACACTTGGCCTCTTTGGCTGACTGACTGGCTAGCTTAGAAAAGTACATGGCTGTTAAAAAAAGGTGGGGATGAGGGGGCTCTGAAGTTTATGTTTGGCATATATGGATTGAAAAAAAATATATGTTTATATGTTATTTGTGCATGCTGTTGAATCAAATCTGTCAGCCGTGGTTCCATTTACCTTACTTGAACCCCCAGCAGGAGCCATCTGGCTATACATACAAAACAACACCACCCCCCTCTTCTCTCTCTTCTCCTTGTGTACATGGGTGCAGTGTGTGGCTACCCGGCATGTAGCTTGTGGTAGTTTTCTTCATTTCCTGTCACTTTTCCTCCCCCAGTACACACGCTTTCTCTCTGTCGCTGTAATTATTATTGTCTAGTCCACTGGTGAGTCAATTGTTTGTTTCTTAAGAAGACAAAATGCTTTTTTTCTTCTTTTAAAAAATCTTAGATACATTTTATCTTACTTTTATGGTAACGTGGCAACAAGTTAAGCAATGCAGCCTACTTCATATTAAGCTTCCATGTCCTCAACAGGTGACACTCAGGTGGGGTTATTAAGTGAATGAACCCTTTCAAACTGCAGTGTAACTTTATGTTTTAACACCCATCTGTTTCTGTGTATATATAAATATATAACCTGTGGATATAAGAAGGTGTGAAGGTGCATTGCACTAATTTTAAGCTGCCCTTTTAAATCATTATGCATCCATAGGTGTACCTGGTTGCCCTAAGACAACACAGAGACAGATTTTTATGAGGGCAGTTCATCATACCCTCCCTTCATTACGAGGAAATCGGTTCACAGTAATGTTAGCTCACGCTGACAAGTTTTTATGTCCAGGCTTTAAGATAACATACATGGAAAATGGGAGCCTCGCCCCCCCTCCCCCCCTCGTTCTCTATTTCTCTGTGAACGGAGGCCCTCCGACACCAGTGGTCTTTGATTTGGGCATCTGCCAAAGGGTTCTGATGGCTCTCAACAGCTGTATTTGTCTGTGTGTGTATGTGTATGTGTGCATGCGTGTGTGTGTGTGTGAGAGAGAGTGTGTATGTATTTGCGTGTGTCAGTGAGTGGGTTAGTGTATGTATGTGTGCCTCTGTGTGTGCTCTAGCTGTGTCCCGGGATGCCCTTCCTCCATAGGCCTCTCTCTATACAGCATTCCACAAGGGGGCCGGGGGCTGTGCGGGTAGGGAGTGTCAAGGAGACAGCGAGAGAGATTCAATAAATAAAACTGATGTGGACACGCTGGCACAGAAAAGGCCGAAGGAGAGGGGAAACGGTGAGACTGTTTCCTCATCGCTTGTCAGACCTTTAAATTAAAAGGTCCTCTGCAGCAAAGTAGACGTTCCCAGTAAATTCTTCTGTAGATTTGCAAGAGATTTGGGGGTGGCGTTAACTTCATCACTTGATCAGTGTGTAAAGCAGTCGTAGAAAGCCACCTGGAGGTGATTTCCCCTGTTATTTCTTACACAGCAAATATTTAAGTAGGGTTAATCCCAAATGTAATTTACAGTAGCACGCTGGTTATCAAACTCTGCAGCTGCTGGCTTTAAAGATCATCTTAACTGCAGATTTGTACCCTGGCTTTAATAAAGAATAACTAAACAAGGGCACTGTCGACTGCATGAAAAATCAGCAACCATCTCTAGTGCGGCTTCATTTACTGTGTGCGTGTGCGCGTGTTCACCCTCATGCTTGGCGCACTTTCCTCTGTATATGCGTGTAAACTTGTGTGGGGAGTGTGTTTATGTGTCTATGATTTTCCTTTCCTGAGACAAGCATGAGTCATTGCTGATGGTATGCGATACCAACAGTCATACATTGTATTCTCATAGGTTACTTCTGTGCTTTCTTGGTAACACACATGCTACTTGTTCGAGTTAAACCCTGATGGACGAAAAAAACCTGCTCCTACTGGTATGTTCAGGCATGTAGGCTGCTGTTCATGGAACTGAGGTTTAAACAGTTAAGAGTAACTGTGAAGACATGGCATTTCTAGTAAGCGTTCAGGAATTCTGGGAAAGATACGCATCGGGTGGTCACATATACATTTTTCCTTTAGCTGAATTTATCTACATACACCAGCACATGGTGACATGAATTAAATGTGGAGGTAAGCTTGTTTGTGCTCAGACTTTAACATTCATGCGTGTATTTGGATCTTTCTGGGGAACATGCAAATATTTTTGCCATGTAGTTTCTCCTTTTTGTGGTGTTTCTAAAGAATACTGGAGTAAAATGACTCCTTCCTCCCTAACCCAGTACTGCTAACACTGTAAAATTGACTTTGGTGTTTCTTGCCAACTAGATGTGCATGTAGAGGGTAAGTGAGGAAAATAATGTCCTTATGCTAATAGTAAGTGCTTTAAAATAAGCAGTCCCTCACACTGATTCAGTAAGGGAAAGCAGTGGTCTATTTAGGGGCCGGTTAATCCCCCCCTTTTTTGGTTTTTGTTCAGATTCCCTATCTGTTTGGTAAGTTTTATCCATACTTGCTCAGGAAAGGAATCGCCTGTAAAATTGTTGGTAGTTAGATGCATCTTATGTTAGACTGCACCCCTTCCTCATTGTCTGACTTAAGATTTCACCCTTGATGCTGCCTGACCTTAGCAGGCTCCTGCTTTCAAATGTAAAGCCTCAATTAACGTTGCACACTCCAAAATTATACCTCAGCTAGGATGACGGCATAAAATGTGCTGTACGGCTAAACAATTTAAATACAGTAGAGGAAATTTAGCATTCGCTGACTTCTGCAGAGGCAACTGCCACATGGTAACTCGCTCATTCAGTGTGCCATCCCTCTGGTTTTTAGCTCTGCCCTGATACAGCTGTCAAAAGCAGCATGGGTGATTAAGTCAAAGCAAATAATAAAAGTAAGCCTGTAAAAACAGGAATTGGGGAAAGACGTGGAAATTCTAAAAATACAGGCAGGGCATGTATGGTTTGTAAAGCTACGTGTATACGTAGTGTGAACTTTGTTCAGACACGCCGGTGCGATCCGCCAAATGCACTGATTGTATTGCCACTCTGGATCAGATGACACCATAAGATGTGAAACTTCCATCAAAGACGTGTAACAGCCTAGCCCGTTTTGACATCACGACCGGCTGGAAAACAACACGGCTCATTCACAGGCACTCCTAATTTAAAGGAAAGAAGCACGAGGGACAGGATTTTTTTTTTCTTCTTCATAGCTTGTGGGTATGTAAACACATGTGTATGTGACAACTTATTTTTGCTAAAAAGAAAGCGGGTTATGTTCTCTTTTAGGGATTAAACAGAATGGCAGCAAGGCGATGGAGCCAGGGTTTATGTAATGTGCGCAACTAGCGCAGATAGTGAGAGTAAAACGTGCCGTCACAGTCAGCGCAGACTCGAATGACAGAAGTATACATTCTGAGTTCACGAAAAGCAGGTAAATGCTAAGCAAATTTGTTGGCCCCAGTGACCAGGCTTTGTCCGCATACTTCCTCATCGGGGAGAGAGTGAAGTTGGGAGTTTCATACATTACGGTGTGTTTGCTGTTAGCTACAAAAGGTGTTTGCTTAAGTTGTTTTACTCGTTATGTTCGCTCCCAGTGCATGTGAAGACCTTTAGACTTCATGCTAAAGTGGGCACAAGAAGGTTCACATTTCTTGTCTTGCTTCACCGCTGCTGTTTTACAGCTCAACTATTAGAGTGCCACACGTTTGCAGCACAAAAGGTATTTGCCAAACCCACTAAACAGGGTTGGGCAGTTCCTCGAATCTCCTGCTCATTTCATATGTAATGAGGCCAAGTTTTTTTCTTGGAAAACACCAGTAGGTTTGGCAACCTTCCTGCCTCTCTCGAGGAAAACAGATTGACGGATAATATATATCTTCTGGAGGTATGTGTGGCGTTTTTCTTTCTTTTGTTTTTCTTTTGTGCTCTATTACTGTACTAAATTTATTTTGTTATTCTCAAAGTGCACACAGAAGTAATAATGCAGCTGAGAACATTTTTCCACACCTATTGTCATTTCCTGTGAAATTACACAACATGCATGTTCGCACAGGGCGAAATAATGCGGGACCAAATGCGAGGGAGAGAGGATCAGCGAAAGGCATTAGGAATCTTGAAATGTTAGTGATTTGGGCTGCTCTGGCTCACTAACTGCTTTTCAGGAAGCCTTCCAAGAATTTAGACAATGAACAGTAAACATGGCATGTTCCTTAGAACAATTCCACATTAGATCTCAGAGATCACGTGTCTGGTTTTTTCTCAGAATCGACTGCCCCCACACCGCACTACACTTGCAGATAACTGTAGCAGCTAAATCTCCTGCTCCCTGTGTATGCACTGTACTTACACTTGACAAGGAGCTCTCACAAACTGACAAATGTGCACAATTTCTCCCTCTCTCCCTCTCTGTGTCTCAGAGATTTCTTGTAAGTGACATGTTTGGCCGTTGGCATAATGCCTAGCAAGATCACATGGCATGAATGTCGTGCTTGTGTTGTGTATATGTGTGTGTCTGTGTGTGTGTGTGTGTGTGTGTGACAGAGAGAGACTGTGCATGTGTGTGTGTGCATTTGTTCTTGAGTAGAGAAAAAAAAAAAACCCGAAAGGGAGCATGTGCACATTTGATTGTTCCAAGTATTTTCAGCATGAATAGAAGCACGTAGCCATGGCAGAGAATTACGGAGTACCAAGAAGTATGACGAGGATGTGTTTCTGAAACGGTCATGGGATCACATTCTCAAATAGGATGGAGAATCTGATTTTTTTTCCTTGATGGTACTTCATAGTGGATGCACTTTTTCACTTCACTTGTGGCACTGGGCCGTTCAAAATTCATTAAAGCTGCGTAGCCTTGTAGGGAGGCTTGTGTGGCGAGACCACTTGTATGTTTTCGCTTACAGTATCTCAAACTTTTTTTTGAGCCACCCCACCACCACCACCCCGAAAACCTCCGACCCTAAATTCTCTTTGAAAGTGCTTCATTATAACTGGAGACAGTAGCAAAAAAAAAGGATTGAAAAGGATTAGAGCAATTTTGTCAGATTCTCAGACTCCCACTGAGGGTACATTAGACTTGCTGTGAAAGTTGAACCTGTAATTCAGAGGGTGACGTGCGTGCGCACAGTCGCATGCATAAACCCAACAGAATCACACACTCGCACAGGAGTAGACCAGACTGAGAGAGGGAGAGCCAGCGAGAGAGCACCGTGGATGGCATTTATCCTCGCAGCCCCCCACCCTGCACACACACACACAATTTTCCATGCTCTTTCACTGTGTGCTGCGCATAATTAAATTGCTGCAAACTTCAAGACTCCTGCCTGTAAACAAAGCTTGCTAATTAGAGCGCAAGGTAATAAGCGAGGGGGAAAGCACCCCCCTCCTCTGTAGTGATGACCTGTCCTGCATGTGCTCTTCATGTCTTAACAGTCGGGACCGAATCCTGGGAGGGGCCAGTGGAAAAAGACAGCAATCCGAGGCGGGTCGTTTTCACAACACAGCCCACCCTCACTCCCTCCCTTTTCCAAAGATAACATGTGCAAGCAATTACTGCTAAATCACAACTTGACTTACCTGATGATTTCACGACATTGGGCAAGATGTAGAAACCCACTTTTATTTCTTGACTTTTTTTTTTTTAGGGTTTCAGCTCAATTCAGTTCAATTGTAATTATATAGCACCAAATCGAAAAAGCAGTCACCTCAAGGTGCTTAATATTGTAAAGTAAAGATGCTGCAGTAGTACAGAGAAAACCCTAATAATCAAATTACCCCCTTTGAGCAAGCACTGGGAGACAGTAGGAAGGAAAAACTCCCTTTTAACAGGAAGAAACCTCCAGCAGAACCAGGCTTAGGGAGGGGCAGGCATCTGCTGGGACTGGTTGAGGGTGAGGGGAAGATTGTGTCAATTCTAGGAATTCCTCTTGGCTTGTGCTTACAATGACTGTAACGATTAGCCAGTGTTAGGAAACGGAGTGTTAGAAATAGCCGGCTTCATTTTAAAAGTCCAAAAGAAAAGGCCATCCCTTTGCATCCGTAAAGGCCAATCATCATCATGTTTAGCTTGTTTTCCGTTCATACAAAACATGGGACCATCATCCAGCACATTAGCTGAGATATATATAAGAGCTTGACTTTTTTTTTTTTTCAAATGTTCATTGAGTCAAGGTGACTATTTCCTCATCTTTGGCCTTGCCAAGCAAGACTCTGGCATGTATAGCCTCGACCTACCAGAGTGGTTTCACTGATTGTTATCTAAACCTCAGCAAAAAGCAAATGCTCTAAGCCCATTGGTTCTCACAGCGTGCTCTCTTAAAGCTGCTGCAGGTTGGCTGCAAGACATCATTTGCTGCAAATGGATAAAACGGTTTAAGATAAAAGTTACAATCAAATATAACTGATACAGTTGTTACTTTCAGAACTAATAAAACAAAGGCCTGGGGTTTTTGTTACACATTATCCGTCATTGCTCTTGTGTGATCTACAAGTGTGTGTGTGTGTGTGTGTGTGTGTGTGTGTGTGTATATTTTGTGAGCATTGACAGGGAAAGAGCTAAAAATGGGGGCTATAATAAGGGGAGAGGAAAGATGCTAACGAAGAATCGCTCTCGACAAGCAAGCCAGTTAAAGATCAAACTAAAACTGCTAAAACGCAACTAGTCTGGTGGGTTTATTGAGATTTCTAACTGGGCTGCAGGATTGTGAAGTTTGAGAAAGGCTGATCTAAGGAGGAGAAACACTCTCTACTCATTAACAAGCCTCATGTCCATTAACATTGTGAATAACTGGGCAGACAGAGAAAAGTATTTTGAAGAAAAAAATTCCAGATATGATTTTTCTTTTTCTTAATGCTGTCTCGAGGAATTATATAACAGCATGGCAAAGGACCCATGCATCAAAAGGCAGATCAAACTGATCGGTTCCTGGAAACCTTACATGATGTAAGCGCATTTCCTATATCTGCGTGGCCAACACCTATGCTTCTACACACATTATGTAAACTCCAGGGGATTTTCATGATGCGAGATGGTTATTTCAACGTTCTTTACTCATTTCTTGCCTGAGACAGAGATAAACAAGCGTAGGATCAGCCACAGCCCACTTCAGTGCTTTACTAGTGCGATGAGGTTACCCAAGGTTACATGCTATTTGAGCACATGTGTGCTAGGCTTGGTATGGTGCTCACTGGAAGGTTCTTAGGTCACAGGAAAGTGTGTGTGTGTGTGTGTGTGTGTGTGTGTGTGTGTGTGAGAGAGA
>NW_005187403.1:8647498-8648772 GCF_000239375.1 Pundamilia nyererei | reverse complement strand
TTTTTTTTGGCATGACCTGTGGCCTGTGCTTGGCTTTCCTGATTCTGTTATCAAATGCATTTCAGTCCCCTGCTGCTTTATATATTTATTTTTGCCTCTTGTTTGTTTTTTGGTTTTTTTGTTGTTGTTGTTGTTTTTTTTTAAAGTTATCATTCGGTCTGCTCTAATTGAAAAATGTACTTGGGGCACTCAGTCGTTGCAGGGACTGCTTTCTCTGTATGCCTTCGTCTGCGTGGGTGTGTTTGCGTGTGCATGTGTGAGTTTGTATACTCCTGTGTGTAGACAGTGGGGCACTGATGCTGAAAGATGCGTCCTCATTTTTGCATTGCACTGGGCTCCTCTGGCAGCCATGTTGGGCTTCTCTGATGTCACACATGTGCCACTGTAGTCAGTCAGCTCAGACACAGCAGAGCAGTGTGATCAAGACGCTGTGTTTTGGGGTTTTTTGTTGTTGTTGTTGTTTTTTTGTTTTTTTTCTCCAACCCTCTGTCTACCTTTGTGTCACTCTCTTCCTGTCACTCTGTGACTCGCTGGTTTGCTGGGAACTTTTTTCTTTTTTTCTGCTATCGAAGATCCCTCGTAGATTACAATTTTTTATGTAATTGTTTTAAAAAAGTGGTGGTTTTACTAGGTAGGAGGTTTTTTCGTTTTTTTTTTTAAAAACAACCGCTTTTACACTTAAAGGTGTGAAGAGCCTTCCAGAGACCTGATCGCGTGTGTTTTAAATTTCTCTCACTTTGCATGCCCCTGCTTGATTGACACCCTTGACGCAGCTGTTATCCACAGTTTTTTTTCTTAATATGTGCAGAACCTTTTCACTGAAATTGTCTTATGCAGTATGTCGCTTGTTTCCAGCAAGTTAAAAACCAGCCTGCTATAACCTCTGAAAAGAACATTTATTTAGACCCTTGCAGACAAGTTCATATTTGAAATCTGGAACTGGTCCTCAACCCTTAAATTAGAGTCTGGATAGCGAGTTGTAATGTCAATAGCAGACCCTAAATATGTCCACATTGCTTCTCATTTATCTTCAGATGATCTTGGTGTTCAGCAATGCTTGGATCAAAGATTCATTGATTCTGTTGCATCAGTTCAAACACTGTATTTGTATCTGCTACTGCGCTGAAGGCCAAAAAAAGGATCGTAGTCAGTAGAACCAAAAGGAGTTCCTTGAACTAAAACAACAAATACAACTCCTTTTTTAAACCATTTGGCTTTGCTGACTAAGAATATTTGGAGACAAAGATGATAATAATATATGTGGTTTTTTTATT
>NW_005187403.1:8637410-8646365 GCF_000239375.1 Pundamilia nyererei | reverse complement strand
TACCCATCCCTACTCCTAATAATAGGTTGGACACCCCACCACCACCACCTCCCCACCTTTTTTGTCTACAGAACAACCTTAATTCTTTGTGTCATAGTTTCAGCAAGGTGCTGGAAACATTCCTCTGAGATTTTGGTCTGTGTTGACATGAAAGCATCACACAGTTACTTCAGATTTATCAGCTTTACTTCCTGTGAATTAGGGCTGGGCGATATGGCCTAAAATTCATATCGCGATATAATTTGAAGCATGTGCGGTAATGATATATATCGCGATATATTCTTTTCTTCTGTATAATGTATTTTCCACACTATAAGGCACACTTAAAATCCTTTAATTTCCTCATAAATCGAGAGTGTGCCTTATGTATGAATTCTGGTTGTGCTTACTGACCTTGAACCAATTTTGGCGTGCAGAAATCTCTGCTACCACTTCAGATAAATGAAGACAGAAAACTAAACAGCAGTGGCATTTGCAGGGTTACTGAAGTTGGACTACCTGGTATATAATGTTGTGCTACGTGATTGCTAGCGACACAGCTATGTTAGCATAACATTAGCACAGTGAAGCTGGAGGATGAACGCCAACTTTTTTTTCCCACTCGATAAAAGTTAACGTGAGGGATTCTGGTGGTTAGGGACAAATGCAATCGCATAGCAGGGTGCTATACACGGGCCAAACTTCAGTCAGGAGAACAACTGAGATTATTCATCCACAATACGAGGTTAGTTATTAATATACTGCAACAACATGGGAATAGAGCAGCTGCGAGAGAATTCACCATTAATGAATCAATGTTACGGAAGTGGAGGAAGCGCAGTTTTTGGCTTTCCCCATATTTCAAAAGTGCTTCATCTCTTTGCTATGACTGTCGGCATAATTTGCAGTTGATAATGGTTGTAGCTGCTGCGATGCTTTCGACCAAAACAGGCGCCGCTTGATGACATCATCAACACGCGCTATCGCGATAGCAAAATCTCTATCGTTGGCCAAATTTATATCGTTTCTATCGTATATCGTTTATATACGATAGAAACCCCACCCCTACTGTGAATCGTTGTTTTTTTGTTTGTGTCTTTTTTATGTCACATCCCAAAAGTGCTCTATTGGATTGAGATCTGGTGACTGTGGAGGTCATTTGAGTACAGTGAACGCATTATGATTTTCAAGGAAATAGTTTGAGATGATTTGAGCTTTGAGACATGGTGCGTTATCTTACTGTTATCAGAAGATTGGTAAGTGTGGTCATAAAAGGATAGGCATTGTCACCAACAATATTTGGGTAGGCTTGGGTTGCGTTAAAGTTAATGTGTGCCAAAGTTTTCCAAGAAAATATCCCCCACACCATTATGGCACCGCCATCTGTCTCTACTGTTGATATAAAGCAGGATGGAGCCATGCTTTCATGTTGTTGACACCAAATTCTGGCTTCAACATCTTAGCTGATGGGAGAGCCACCTGGGGTGGTCTTCTGCTGCTCTAGGCTATCTGCTTTAAGGTATACCCTTCTGTATACATTAGTTGTAATGAGTAGTTATTTTAGTTATTGTTGCTTTCGTATCTGATCAAAGCAGTCTGAACATTCTCCTCTGACCTGTGGCCCCAACAAGGCCTTTTCACTAAAAGATATTCACGGGATATTTTCTCTTTTTGGGGTAATTCTGTTTAAACCTTATAAACTGTTGTGTCTTCTGTCCCGTCTCCCTATTGTTTTGCTTTTTGTTTCTTGTTTACCCTCACCTGCAACCGGTTGCGGCAGATAGCTGCCGCTCCCTCAGCCTTGTTCCGCTGGAAATTTCTGAGGTGACTTTTGTTGTGACTTTTTTGTCAAAATTTCTCTCTGAAATGAATTGTAAGAACAACCGTGTCACATAAATGACATTTTCTTTCCCACTCTGATGCTCAGTCTGATCTTCAGCAGGTTGTCTTAACCATGTCTAATGCACTGAGTTGCTGCCACGTGACTAGCCGAATAAATATTTGTGTTAATGAGCAGTTAAAAAAGCGTACCTAATAAAGTGGCCAGTGTGTGTACATCAGAGTTGCACATGTATGCTAATTTTGTTTGCAGTATATGCAGTGAGTAAAGGAGTACCAATCAGTCATCTAAGAGATACTTTTTTAGCTACAGATACTTTTTTTTTAAAAAGCATTATTGAGCAAAGAAAAAAGAAAAAAAATTAGCATCATTACCTTTATTACAAAATGTGGAAACAAACCGGAAATAAAAATAATATCTCTCATCCCTTCATTCAGGATCTTTTTCAAAATGTTCAGGATCGCCAGTCATGATCTTTCATGTCCTGCTGTTTTCATTTCAGTATGGAAATCAAATCATGCCCTGGAACAAATGCATAGGCAAGATACGCATAGACTCACAACCATACAGACTTCCTGTGAAATCTAACCTAATAATAGAGCTTGTGTGACAGATGGTGACACTCAGCAGGACATCTTATGGCGAGTGTATCCCCAGACAATGGTCAAGCTAAAGAGAATATCCAAAGAGTATCTAAGGCAAGACAGCTGGCCAGGTGGGCAAAAGTGAATTATGCTGCTTCTTATATACAAGCTGGCATAATAGATTCCCTCTAAAAGGTCCTGAAAATGTCCTTAATATTAAGAACTGACAGGAGAAAACAAATATGTTAACATTTGATTTTGAAATGAGATATGTTTGATATTGATGATTGAATACTAAATGTGTATTGGCCTATAAAAATTGTTCCCATGCCACCTCTAAAGTAGAACTTTCGGGATTTCGGGATATATGAGGAAATACCGAAGCTATCCTCAGGCAGTATGTCAATAACCACAAGACTTTTGGTCAGCTTGGCAACAAAAGAAAAAACTCAATAACCTCACATGCTCCAGAGGGGGATGGTGCTGCCGTTTTTAACTAACTTAAGGGCAATTGCATAAATCCAGTGTACTGAATTATCTGGTGCCTTGTAGCCAGAAGTGCTAGCACAGCAACGGTGGCAAACCTGATTTGTAATTGCACTTGTAAGAATAAATTACGGTATCAAAGCGCTCTCGATGCAGGGATCAGCTATAAAACCAATTAGCTCCTTCAGCCAGTACACTCCCTGCCATGGCACAGTTATAGTTTGTAAATGAGCACATTAGAGATGCCACAAACGCTTGTCCCGAGAGTGAACTGATGTCCTTGTCAAAGCAGAGTCACATGGCAGGGCTACAGCATCCCTATTGCGAGGCCAAGGACAAATTGTGTTTCTTTTATTTGGTATTCACTTCTGTGAGCTTGAGCAGCAACACGCGCATCTACCTTGATACGCTGAAGAAAAATGTATTTTTCAATCTGCTGCTTCACTGATAAAGCCAGACTAAGCCATCCACAGATATTGCAAGTTTTAGGAATACTTAGCTAAAAGTAATTGTGTTTTTACTCACTCGTAGACCTTTGTGGACCTCGGTGTGGTAGCTGCCCAGCAACAGGTCCTCCCTTCATGTGAAAACTAACTTTAGAGTTATAACTTTATAAACTTAGACTTATTGCTTCCCCAAAAAGTCAGATTACCCTTCCTTCAATCAAAGAAAAAAACTGTTTTTCTGAGCAGTAATTGTCCGATTGTCTCTAATGGCGTTTTTAAGCTGTAATTGGAGATGATTTGCATTCCACGGTTGACACCAAAGTCACTTTGTTCTCTGTCCATTGACATTTTTCCTGCAACGTCTTGGCAATCGATGAAATCACCAAACAAGACAGGAGAAGGAAAAAAAAAATCTGCCTGAGCCCATCAAAACAGACACTTTGTTGGCAGGAGATCAGTCTGTGCCAGTGTGACATGACGTCCCTCGGGCTCATAGAAAACAGTCCCAATAGTCACACACTGCAGCTGCAAACCACTCCCAATGTAAAGGGTTTCTATCCCAAAGACAGAGATATCACATGACAGTCATAAGCGCAGTATACTCTATCCTAGCGTTTACACATTCAAGTGTTGTGACTTAACAATCTCACACTGAATCATTTCTTGCTTTGTCGCGCCCTCACTGTCTCTCTCTCTTCCCTACTTTCTTCTTGTGCTGCTTACGTAGCTTCCTTTTAAGTTGGAAATTGGGGGAATTTTTGGTCTTGTGTCAGTATTTGGTCAAAATATCTCCGTCTTGCGTGAATATAGTTTCCTTAGCACACTAACGTCACACTTATATGTTGCTCTAAACTGGAACGGCCCGCGGGCTCCTGTGGTTGTCTAATATGAGTTTATTCTAACTGGAAAAAAATCCAACCTGCCTCTTTTTCTTCCCTTTCTTTGTCATTTAAGGATTTACCTTGCTAGAAAATGACAGTCTGGGAAGCTTATACCGTGAAGCTGACATTTTAGAGTGAGTAATGTTGAGCGAAGGTTGGATCTCTTTGGATTGGAACAAAGTGACAGTTTATCCATATGGCCTGGCTTTGTCTGTTGCCCTGCTTGGAAAAATCGGGGACCAAGGCGCATGAAATGAGATTACACAATATGCTAAGTCTGCTTTATGGCTGTCACAGTTTAAATGGGAATATTAATATTACAGATGATCAAGTCTGCTGCTTTTTTTCCAACTTTTAACTTTTCGTATGCCTTTTCAAGTATTCTGCAGTTTTCTTGTCAACTCGAACACATTCTCTTTTCGAGCTTTACATTTCTGTCAGTTTAGCTCATTTCCCTATTCCTCTCTTTCCCTGTGACTGTGCTTTGTCAACTTCTCTCTTGTTCTTTTCTATTTGCATCTTTCACACACTCGCTCTATCTCTCCCTCTCTCTCTCTTTCCTCTCCCCTTTTATTCATTTATCCCCTCACCCCCCGGCCTTTTATCATCTCTTAACCTAAAACGCCGTTGCGTACCCGTCAGTCTGCCATATTTATCTTTCGAGCACTCCTTTATATATCTATAAGCAGTCCATGCAGTCATGTATATTCAAGGGTATGTGGGTTGATGTTTGGTATACACAGCCGGTCTAGTGTGCTAGTCACCAGAGTTTGGTGTGATGTAGTAGCCACTGCTACTGTTTGTTTACCTCCCACAGCCACTTGGAGTCCATTAGCAATGCCTTTGCCTCAGGAGGATTACACACACACACACAGATACTGTATATGCTCTCTCTGTCTTTCTTTCCCTCAGTCTGTCTGGTTATCACAGCGACTACAGGCTAAACTTACAGGTATCCCCCCCCCCTGTTACAGGAGTTATTTGTCAAAGCTTTTTCCTTAATACTGTGCTCAACCACTGGGAAATGTAAGCATTAACTTCATTCATCGCTGGCATCTTCCCCTGAAGCGGTGCACATGATTAAGATATGTACATTTCTGCGAAGGTGTGTCCGTGTTCGTGTTTACCTCCCTTGATGAGAGTCGATTATAATGGATGGAGTTGTACTTATCATAATTGACCCTTTAGCTGTTAGACTCTGGAAGAGAGTAAACAGTATCTACTAAATACAGTAGCAGCCGGGAATGCAGTTGGCAGGCTTGATCCGTAGATGCTTTCATTTTGTCTCTCTTACCGATTTTACCCATACTTAATTTTTCAACAAATGCTAGCCACAACAACCCTTTGGGCAGTATGTTTTTTTTCTAAAACCTCTAGTCTAAACAACTGACAGTTAGAGCCATATGTGAAAATTTTTTAACACACCTCATTACCTAGAACTCCTGTTGTTCAGTCCAGCTCCAGCTGCTTTGCATTGGCTCTGATCTTTTTGACAGCAGTTGTCAGCATATATTTGTGTTTCCAAAACCCCAGAAGATTCAGAATAGTCTCACCTTTTTGCTTTGAATTTGGTCTCTACCATCCCATTAAATGTCTGCATTGTGGTGGAAAGATGGCGGAAAGATTTTAGCTAATTAAGGCCTCACTTACACAGGCTTAGAAACTGGTTGGCAACTCTCTGGCAGCCTCCAGGTGCTGGGGAAAAATGTGTAAAATGTACCAACCAGTTGCTGAAAGTTGCTGGCTGTTGCTAGATGAAATCGAAAACTGGGTGCTGGACCAAAGACCTGGTTTTGACTGCTAAGATCATTAGCAGATTGCCGTTTGCATGGAAGACATCGATTTGTCTGCAGACACTTGCTAGATGAGCAGCAGTGCAACTTTAAAGTGCGATGTGGCTTTTCGAAAGGCACAACTTTTAATTTGAAGGAAAATGTTTCTTTGCCACTTGGAGAGTAGTTGCAGAGTGTTTACTGACATGTCGGCATCTTTCACTGGCAACCGCAGCAGTGTGCTAGCAAATAAAATAATTATAAGCAGCACCATGTACCACAACAACCAGCAACTGGTCAAGAAATACACATTGTTCCCAGTGACATATCTCTTGGCATCACTGGGGCTTTAGCAATAAGTTTCAGAGCAACTACCATCAAATTCCAGCAACCACCCACCAACTGGTTGGAGAGTACACATATCTCCCTCATGACCAGTTGGCAGATGGTTGCCAACTGGTCTCTAGGCCTTTAGCAGACCAAAATAAATGACTGCTTTTGTCAAAGCAATGCTGTGAGTAGGGATAGGGGACCAAATGAATAGTCTGTCTGTCACTAAATCTAGTAATGATAACAGTTATTAGATTTATTTTTCTCTTTTTAGACACATTAGTGCATCTTTACTGTAAGTGACAAAATGTGTGTATACTTCAAATTCTTCCCGTCATGGTAGTGTTCAGCAAATCCAGTGTAAAAGGGACTTTACTTTGAATACAAAATCATCCAACCAAAAAACAAAACAATGATTATTAAAAAGCAAAGTGCGAAAAAGTACTTTTTAATATTTAATTTGACCAAACAATTGTGATATGTTATATTTGGTTACATCATCCCACCCTCATATTGGCTTGTTCTGTGGGACTTTTTGCTTCACACTATCATTTCTGTACAACATTGCAGTTAAAAACTGGAATTCACTGCTATTTTCTCCTTCGTCAGACCACAAGTTACGTTATTAGTGCATATTGAGTGAGTACAAGTGGAAAGATACCAGACAATATTCAGCCCACAACAAATCATTTCATATTTGTCTCTTTGTTACGTAACTACATGAATCATGGGGAGATTTTTTTCTTCTTCTTTTTAAGAAAAGATGATTTTGATCCTGACTATGTGCAGACAACTTCACCCAGCGGGGTCTGTACACAGAGAATGATGTTGCATTATAAGCAGTGATAAGCAGCCTCTCTCTTCCTCTCTCTATTTCTCTCGACATCCCATAATGATACTCAGACAGACTCAGGCAGACACCCGCTCATTCCCGATTGGTAGAACTGTTGCCAGGGAGCGTTGCTGTCTCAACGTGGATAGAATCTGTTGTCTGGTACACTTTAAACATGAGAACAACTGCAGGATCTGAATATTTATAACGAGGGGACTGTTCATATTGAGATTGTATAGTGGCAACATAAGCAATGGAGTACGGATGTGCTCCTCCTCGGCTCGTTTCAAATTTTTGACTTGAGGTTCCTTTTTTTTTAAATTTTTTTTTTTTAATGAATTTCTTTACTTCCAAAAACATGTTTAGCAATGGTATTACTTTTCTGTGCCTTGACGATGATGCTGGCTAACGTATTTAAGTGAGGATTTTCGTGACTTGCATCATGTGAACCAACTTCACTTTAAGCTTAAACTGTTCCACAAAGTAATAAAGGGTTAGTGCATTCAGGGTTGTTTGTGACTTTGATGGTTTAAGGTTTGAATCTTACAGCATTGTCATTTGGTAGAGAACTCTAGTATAAGTAGTAGTTAAAATCGGCGTGTGTGTGTGTGTTTGTTTGCCATCTGGCGAATCGTCTCATTTCTTCATATTATTCAAATATGCCTGGACCTGCTGCTACAGTTAATAACACTGTGCGTAGGTATGAATTCTTGATTAAAATGGATGTAACACATTCCAACAAAAAACAGACAAGCGCCATCAGAACAGCATTCGAATCTCATATCTAAACTCACAAACTGTGCCTCACACGCACACACACAGACACACACATGCGCCTGATATGAAGTGCCAAAAGTCACAGTCGGATATATTATGATGACTATAAAAACACGCCTTGGTATGCAGGTAACTTTGACATGGAAATGCAAACATACGGTAGCAAATGAGGACACAATGTACGGAGAAACACACACACACACATAGTGACTCGTTTGGCAAACAAGTTGAGGGAGTCGGTGCCTTATATTTTTTTCATCAGTGATGTGCAAAGTCTATATATAAAGCAGCCATAAGGAGGTTGGAATTTGCATGCATGTTTGTGTGCGAGTGCATGTGTGTGTGTGTGCGTGTTCGCATTTGCATTTCTGCATACTTTTGGGCTGTCATGATGCACATGTATGTGTGCCGTGCCTTTTGTTTCATATTCATTCGTGCATACATTTTCACAGACATGCGGCTGTGTATATGTGCAGTGTGGCACTCCACCGTCCTGTCTGCCTGACTCAACATATTCTCCGCTCACTCTCTCGCCCCCCTCCCCATACTCACCCACCCACTTACCCGCCCTCCCTCTTCCTCTTTTCCCTCACTCTCACCCCCTCCTCTCCATCCCGCTCTGCCTGGCTGGCACGTACATGCATGTCTGTAGACTCTGTACTGTGCTTGCTGCCGTGGCACGCGCCAACCTCACTGCAATGCAGCCCTGTGTGCATTAATTGGCAGAGAGACAGTGGGTACGTGGTATGCAGGGCGGGAAGGATAGAGAAGAGAAAGAAGGGCGGTGGGGATGCGGGGGGGACGCAAGAGGCGATGTAAGGACACAGTAGTTACAATAACCGGTGGATGGATGGGCCAGTGGACAAGCAGTCTGGCAGGTTCACAGAGGGACAGACAGACAAACAAACAGAATGTGTATTGCTGAGTGTGCACAGGGAGATTACCTGTGTGTGTGTGTGTGTGTGTGTGTGTGTGTGTGTGTGTGTGTGTGTGTGTGTGTGTGTGTGTGTGTGTGTGTGTGTGTGTGT
>NW_005187403.1:8623177-8637390 GCF_000239375.1 Pundamilia nyererei | reverse complement strand
GTGTGTGTGTGTGTGTGTGTGTGTGTGTGTGTGTGTGTGTGTGTGTGTGTGTGTGTGTGTGTGTGTAAGAAAGCAGGAGAGTGTTTGCAGATTTGTTTCTCCTGCGTTTCACTGTGCTTTTTTTGTGTGTGCTCACTCATGTGTGCCTATATGTGCCGTGCAGATATCGCACTGCTGGGCCAAAGCTCTGTAAACCAAAGTCTGACTCACTGCATTCAACGCTTTGTGATATCCTCCCTTTCATATTTCCGCTGCAACTGAAGAGTAAAAGTTTGCTCAGTTTAGCGCAACTTTCTCCACTTGAGGTTTCTTTGGCAAAGAATTGAGCACAATGTGCCTTGATAGTTTTTGTAGGGGGGGAGAGAGACGTGCTCACTTTCAGAAAACCTCAGCATCAGCTTGATGTTTTTTTGTTTTGTTTTTTTCTTTAAGATAAGCGACATGCGCTGAAAGGATGTCTTCATGTCTCGTCACCTATAACGCAGCACGGCACTCCGAGAAAGCTGTCTCCTTAGTGTTATTTGTTGTTTTTATATTTTTTTACTCTGACATGTAAAAATTACACAGCATTCGTTCGTGTGCGTGTGTTTATATGCACACACATACTGTAAAAAAAAACAACCATTTTCCTACTCATCCGTTATGCATTTATACCCTCCCACACACATCTTTCTGGAACTTATCCTCTGTGGTAGCTGTTGTCCTTCTTTTAGCGGTTGTCCTGTCGCAGGCAGTGACATCTGGCTCCTGTCCTCCTTCATCCAGATCAAGTAACATTTAGGGAAGCGTTCTATGGGCTGGCCAAAAAAAGTACCCAAGAGAAAGCAGAGAAATGTCACCTGAACAAGCCGAGCCACCGAAGCGGAGGCGTAAATTAATCATTTAATTCATCAATTCATGTAGAAATACAAAATAGTCTTGCGTGAAGACAGCACTTCTCTCTGTTTATGTGTAGGTGTTTGGCAGAGATGTCCTTGCATGATTCAGAGAAAATACACAACACTTGCTCAAAAGTAAAGCCTCTCTTTTCTTTTCCTTTTTTTTTTTTAACTATTGTCTTACAAAGATGGTACGAATAATGGGAAATACCCTGACACTGGTGATTGTTTTTCGATCAATCTTTTCAGTTCTACATTTAGAAGGATTTAAGGATTCACTGCATTGTGCACGCTATAGTTCGAGTTTAATAAAGCTCTGCTTTACTGAGATGTGACGCATTCTTTCCAGACTTGCGTCAAACTGGGCGCTCACAAGTTTCGCTATTCGATGTCTCCTTAATTAATGGTGGATGTGACCCCTGTATGTGCTTCTCATTTCTCTTTTTTTTTCGTCTTAGTCATTCTCCCCCTCATTCTGTTAGACTGTATATACATGTCTGTGTCCAAGTAGCAGAAGTTGCTTCAACCTAATTGTCTTTCTCTACTCGTACTGTCCTCAAATGACTTTCTCTCTGTCTCAACTCTCCCTTCCCGCCCTCCCTCCCTTGATTCTCTTTAGCTCTGCCCAGTCTCTGTCTCCGTCTGTAACTGTAGCCTGTGTTTTTCTCTCCCTCCCACTCCCTGCGACGTATAGATACTGCATTGATCAGACACACGCGCGCAGACACATGCACGGGCGTGCGCTTGCGCACACACTGAGCCTCCCACTCCTTTCATCATTGATTCGCTCTGCTCTGCTCGGTTCTGCTCTGCTCTGGCCTCTCTTTCTCTCCCCCCCATTGTCTTTCTCACTCCCCCCCTCTCTCTCTCTCTCTCACTCACACACTCCCCCTATCTACAGCGGCACTTGTTGAATTCAACCCTTGGAGAACAGGGAGAGGGGGAGAGAAACACAGAGAGAGAGCGAGATAATGACAAGGAGGCAGAGGGAGGCTTTGAGACAGTGCTAGAGCAGACATTTAGCAGGGAGAATAGGGCTTTGGAGGGTATAGAGATTGTAGATAGGCCGAGAGAAAACAGACAGAGAAAAGTCAGTCAGCAGAGAGAATCATCTTTGAGTCACTAGGAATGACACTTTAAGTGAGAGAAAGAGTCGACCAGACGGAGTACATCTGAGTGCTCTCCCTCCGTCTCTTAACTGCTCCTCTTCTGTCCTGGTCCTGACTGCTGCTGGCGTGTTTTGTGTGTGTGTGTGTGTGTGTGTGTGTGTCAAGGCTCCATGGTGTGCTTTAACCAGAAGACTGGCTTACTCAGGTCAGAACTGTCTGGGATAACAGAGTGAGCACTCTTTTTGTGCATTTGTGCATGTGTGAGAGACTGTTAGCAGAGGAAAAGGCATGTTCTTGTTTCTCCAGGTGAGTGCTTGCGTGCCAGAGTACACAGTAATTTCCCTGTGCAGCTTTTACTGCATGTGCGTGTGTGTCTTCATGCATGCAGGCTTTTATGTAAGTAAGCCACAGTGCATGCCTTTCTGTATGGAGTGCATGAAGTGGGAGAGTGTGTGTGTGTGTGAGAGAGAGAGAGAGAGAGGCGGTGACATCTTTTTCAGTTTGTATTCCTGGAAACTGTTCTGCAGCATTGCTCAATAATGAAACTAGTGCGTATATGTACGTATGTGTGGGTTGGTGGGAAGACAAAGGCAATTATAAAAGGTTCAGGGCTGGAATGAAGGTGCAAATATATCTGGAGAGTGTTACTGAAAAGGACTTTTTATTTGTTTTGTTTTTTAAAGTTGTCTTTCTTTGGATTGTTGTCTAGCTAGATCTGAGAAAGAGAACAACTGCCACGGTGTCAGCGAAATCCAGGAAAATCTATGACATGAAAAACAGGTTGCATTCAGTGTGGGGTTTATTTCTGAGAAAAGTTAAGGCGTACAGGCTGTCAAAGTCCATGCTGTGGGTAAATTGTTCTGGATGCATTAAGAGCAATACATGGAAGGAGTGCAAGGTTCTTGGAATTTAAGTAATGTAAAACAACATAGCCTAAAGGTATTTCACAACCTTCTATGCACAGTAGGCGCAGCATTGTGTTCGTGTTTTTTTTTTTTTTTTTCTGTGGAGTGACTCCTCCTTTCTCTCTCCTGCCTCGACTCTCTCACCCACTATCTCTGCATATCCATCTTTCTTTCGCACACCTCTCACTTCTCCCTCAACTGTATGCGTGTTCTCACTTCATCGCAACTCTATTTTCATTCTTACTCTTTGCTTTTTCTAAGAGAGAGAAACAACCTGAGAGGATCTATCTCTCTCTTCTCGCCCCTCTGCCTCCCTCTGGCATGTCTTTTCATCTTTCACGCGTTTGCTTTTTGCTCCTTCATTTGTCAGTGCCTTTCTCCTCTCCAACGCATTTACCATACCTTTTTTTTTGGATTCCTTCCGCTTTGTTATTACAGATGCCTCTCTCGGCGGCAGAGTCTGCAGTGAATATCTGAAGCCCCATCTTCCTTCCACTCTGTGGCCATCATGTCCCAGCTGCTCCATGTGGAGATCCCAAACTTTGGAGCTACGGTTCTGGGTTCCCTTAATGAGCAGCGCTTGCTGGGACACTACTGTGATGTATCCATACTGGTTAAAGGTCAGTTGGCAGAAAAATGTTAATGTTGCTCTGTTAATCACAGATTAACTTGTACAAAGTGCTAACTGTCTTCGTCAATGTTCTCAACTTCTTTTTCCCTCAACCAGGCCAGGCTTTCAAAGCCCACCGGGCTGTTTTGGCCGCCAGCAGCCTCTACTTTCGTGACCTCTTCAGCAGCTCCACCAAGACCCAGTTTGAGTTGCCTTCCTCAGTCACACCTGCTTGCTTTGAGCAGATCCTCACTTTCTGCTACACAGGGAAGCTAACAATGGCAGCTAGTGAACAGCTGGTGGTCATGTACACAGCTGGCTACCTCCAAATTCAGCATATAGTTGAAAAAGGCATGGACCTAATGTTTAAGGCAAACTCACCTCACTGTGACTCGCAGACAATGGGGTCCTTAGAAGAAACGGTATCTGAGCCACAGAGTCCTTGTAATAATGGCAACGGCCTGGCAGTGGCTGCCCTTCTAGGGACCCCGGGATGGTCTTCGACTCTGCTCATACCGCAGCGTAAGATTAAAATTGAAGGAGGTGAGCCCTTGCCCCTGACTGTACCTTCAACGCCAAGTAAGACTTCGCCTTCAGAGCTTGGAAGTAGACTGGGGAGGGCCGGGCCGCTGTTCTACACAACAGCTGGAGGGACCCCTATCCCTGGTATGCCTGCTTTCAGCCTCCAGGGGACTAGTGGCAGTGGAGCTGGAGGAGGAGGAGCAGCCGGCGGTGACAGGTCCAGCCCCGGAGCTTCCAGTCTGCCCACAACCGACAGTCCCACGTCCTACCAGAACGAGGATGAGGAGTTTGAGGAGGAGCCCTACGATGGGATCACCGAGGAGACCTACAGTCATCTTTATGGACGTTCAGCCAATCCCTACGGGAGTGAGTATTGTGTTAGATGTTTCTAAAGTCCTTAACAATGCTTATTAGTATATGAAACAACAGTGGCATGCCATAAGGAGCTGTGCTTACAACACACCCCCTGATTTTACAGCACTTCGATCCTTAAAGCACATACTATCAAAGTCCAGGACTCTGATAAAGTCTCAATGGCAACTTTAAATTTGTAGTCATGTCAAGTCTGATTTGGTGCATTACTTTCTCAGCTGCCCTCGGCTCATATGGAGGAAATTAATTTGATAACAGAGCGATCTCAAAGTAAAACTTGAGAGGACTTGGAGAAACTAAATGTGGGGTTTATCCAGACCTCTTATCTGTTACAGGTTGTGCAAAAAATTAAAAAAACAAAACAAAAAAACTAGAACCTGATGCACATTCATTTCATCCCAATTACCTTATTTAATCTTTTATGCATCGTGTGTCCTGTGCATCTTTGAAAAGCAGGTTGTTGTACTTCCAGTGTGTGTGTTTGTGTGTGTGCATGTGTGTGTGGGGGGGTTCTTTCAGCTTAAAGATAGCTTTATGGAGTTATGATTGAAGTGCTTCGTGACCAACAACATCTTCCTTATCGCAGCTACAGCAGCCGGACCGTACCGCTTTTCATTATGGCTTTCTGCCACATTTTTTACACTGGTGTAGATTTTTTCAATACATGCAGGTGTAAATGGTTTGCATTCACATAAACACACCGACGGGGTACCTATGGATAGTGATAAACTCACACATGAGTACACATACACACAGATTCCGCTCTCCTTCATTCTTCACATCCTGCAGCTCAAAGGGAGGTTTGTCAAATTCTAGGGTTTCACATATTTATGAAATCCATTCTATCTGCAATCAGTCAGAGCACCCCAGGGTGACATTGTAGGATATTTGAGAACCATGCACATCTTTCCTGTGTGTGTGTGTGTGTGTGTGTGTGTGTGTGTGTGTGTGTGTGTGTGTGTGTGTGTGTGTGTGTGTGTGTGTGTGTGCACGCGCGCAGATGTGTCTGCACATACAAATTGATTAATCTACACCTTTCGCTATGTGCATGCGTGTGGCAGTTATTGGATTAATTTCTTTTTGTTTCGTGTGTGTGTGCGTGCAGGACGAGAATGCATGTGTATACACTCACAAGCTGTCTTAGAGGTTTTGGGGTGAAAAAAAGAGTTTTTGAATAAGAACCCAACACTCAGCTCTGGACATGTTCCCCCCGAGATCTACACTCTTTCCCTACACGACGCTCTTCCGCCCCCCAAAACTAAAGATGCTGATGCTGCACAGTGACTTGTCTAGGATGCATCTGCAATGCTCTAAAACATTCATGAAACACAACAAACTTGTATGAGATTACTCCAACCTGCTTTACTAATTAAATTTCATAGCTTCTATTTTGGTGTGGATACACAGGGGTAGGCGTGGAAAACAACTTTGTTTAGGGTGTTTTTATTCCAGTAAAGTGACGGATACCAATGTGTTTTTGTGATGTGAGATTTTAAATAAAGTTTGCATTTCGGTTCTTTGTATCTTTTTTTTTAGTCCAAGACAAGCCGGAGATGGCGTCGATGCCCTTGTCCTTGGAGAACCGCAACTGCGTGCTGATCCGCAGGGACCTTGTGGCGCTGCCTGCAAGCCTCATAAGCCAGATAGGCTACCGCTGCCATCCTAAGCTCTATACTGAGGGGGACCCTGGAGAGAAGCTGGAGCTGGTGGCGGGTAGGCACGCACAAAGCAATCACAAGTCACTCACAGCACATTTAGATGCTAACATCTTACCCCTGCAGAATTTCCAAGGATTCGCTTACACACCAAGTGAGTTTGGAAGATATCGAAATTGGATTTAAAAATGAATTTAACTAAATGAATTTAAAGTCATAAATTCAGGAGGATGGAGAGCTCATTGTCAAAGTTTAAAGTTACCGAAATCTTTTTAATGAGACTTGGGCAAAGAGCACCATCTATTAGAGAATTTACCCACAGCCCTGTGACCTTCATTCATAGTGAATGTAAGGGTCAACTGCATGTAATCAGCCCTCTTTGTCTGATATGAGACTCCTACCAGAGAATTACTGCTCATTCACAGCAACTTGACTATGCATAAGTGCTAAAAAAATTTGATTAAGAATGTTTAGTTAAATT
Organism: Pundamilia nyererei; assembly: GCF_000239375.1. Taxonomy (NCBI): domain Eukaryota; kingdom Metazoa; phylum Chordata; class Actinopteri; order Cichliformes; family Cichlidae; genus Pundamilia; species Pundamilia nyererei. The sequence continues at coordinate 8,630,858 of NW_005187403.1, read as the reverse complement.
ATGTTTACAACTCAGTGCTGTTTAATTGAATTCATATTCCTAATTAAAAGGCTGTTTGGGAAAACATTGTCTGACCCATGTTAATCCACGGATCAGGCAAGGGTCAGGAAGCCGGTGCCACGTCTCTGTCTGTCAGACTGAAAGTGCTAAAATAAAGCTGCAAGTTTCTTTGCAGAGATTTAAGGCTGAGACAGAAGGACCATCTCTGCACCCATCCAACCATCTCTGCAGATATCATCAGTCTTTATGGAAGAGTAGCTAGACAGAAGTCACTCTGGAGTAAAAAGCATATGACTGCCTGCCGGGAGTTTGCCAAATGGTCCTTACAGAGCTCTGCGAGTATGAGGGAAAAGTTCTTTTATTTATTTTTTATTTTTTTGGTACAATGAGACAAAAATTGAACTCTTTGGTCTGGCTCCCACATCACACTCTTGGCACTTCAAAGAGAACAGGTACAACTCACCGTGTAGGTAATACAGCTTCCACAAAGGAACGTGACAGAAAACCTTAAATCGATTTGGTGCCGAATCTCTCCAGACAAAAGAACGACATCTGAGTACTTCCCAGCGTAATTCACAGAGAGCTGAGCACAATAATGCGCAAGTCGTGGTGAATAATCCAAAACTCGATTGGTGTAAGGGCTCATGCATTGCTGAGGAAGGGATGACGCTGGAAAGAAAGCAAAACCAGAGTCATTTAATAGTGTGCTGCTTTTGTCACCGTCTGTTCCTCTTCTCTAATTTCTGACTCCATTTTGTTTAAGTCCATTAAAGATCTCCTTAAACTTTGACTTCAAATGTAGAAAAAGGCCTCAAAGTGGAGTAAAAGGTAAAAGAAGCAGAGAGGAGGGCCTTCAAAGATAAAGGAAAATGCTGTAATGTCAGCGTGTTTCACACAAGATTTTTTCTTTTTTTTTCTTTGTTTCCCACACAGGTACACAAGTGTTCATGACTCGAGGCCAGCTGATGAATTGTCATCTATGTGCCGGCATCAAACACAAAGTCTTGCTCCGCCGTCTCTTAGCCACATTCTTTGACAGGTGAGCAGAGAAATGTGCAAATAATGAACAAACTGTTTAAGTATTTCGACTCTTAGGCTTGACTTGTGTGTATGACTCCAACACTACTGCTGTTGTCACAAACCAACTTTCACACTCCATCTGTGGCCATGTTGTGCAATGCGGTTTGTTATGTGTGCTCCCATGTTTATCTACTGTATGTGCCTGTTGCTGACTCTGCCCCCTGGTGTTGACTTTGCATCCCTGCAGAAACACTTTGGCCAATAGCTGTGGGACGGGCATTCGCTCTTCTACTAGTGATCCCAGCAGGAAACCCCTGGACAGCAGGGTCCTCAACGCTGTCAAACGTAGGTCATACTTGATAGAAGTAATGGAAGTTTCAAAGGGGGGCAGTTTGTGCCACGCTGACTTTTGCTGTATTCTTTCTTTCTTTTTTTACAGTCTACTGTCAAAATTTCAACCCTAACTTCAAGGAGAGTGAAATGAATGTGATTGCTGCTGACATGTGCACAAACGCGAGGCGGGTCCGCAAGCGATGGTTGCCCAAGATTAAGTCCATGCTGCCCGATGGCATGGATGTGTACCGTGCAGGAATGGGCATGAGCGCTGCTATAGGTCTGGGTCTGACGCTGGGTGCCCCTCAGTCAGGGTTACCCCTCACTTTTGAGGCCGACTTCAAGACCTTAGAGCAAAGGTTGTATCCTGATCGTAAGGACCCTCTCAGGACTCACCCACCCCTGACAGAAGGCAGCCCCGGGTCTGGGGCGGCTGGAGCAGAAGCTGAAGATGAAGGCGAAGGAGCAGTCCAAGAGGAACAGGAGGAAGACGAGGATGAAGCTAGGTTAGAGGGTGTAAACAGATCACTGGGGGCGATCCCAGGAGCCGAGGCAGGCAACTGTGGCGACACGCCGGCTGAGCAGGAAGCAGAAAATTTTGGACATGGTGCGAGGGTGAACGGACAGTGAATGTCCTTTTTAGGCTGTCTCTTACATTGTGAGAGACAGCCTCTTCTCTTTGCTTGCTCTTTTACAACAGCTCGTCCGCCACTCTTCCTCCTCTGTGCTTCCTCAACGGGAATTTCGCTCAGCACAAGAAGCCGCACTCACTGATCTTACTATACAGGAATCTGTCGCACATGCATGCGCACACGTGTGCTTGCGTGCTCCCATAATTGCCGCTAGTGGAAGCAGAACACTGTTCTTAGAAGTAGACACAGGCATGGCATTAGCACTTTGAGAAAGTCGACTCTTTCTGCTCCGCCCGTTTCTTGGTACACTCAGTATGTACTCAGTGTTTTGGCATCCGCAGCATTATTACAAAGGCCTGGTAGCAGAACAAATGGCTGTAATGATTCATCATTCAAGTGCAATACAAAAGCAACAGCTGCTTTGCCGGTGTGGTACACTGATTTGTAAAATGATTCCATTTTCTTGGAAAGCTGCATCAGAAACTAACCCGTGTAACCTTGGGGAAAACAGATCTGGAAAGAGCAATGTTGACCTTTATGTTACTTTACTGTATTTTGAACGTGTATGAATGTATAACAACAACAGTTTTGCAATTTAAGGCCATGTACTGTGGTAGCTTTAAGCAGTCATGTCTATAGTCCACAGTCTAAAAACAACTCTATCACATGGAGTTGTTTATTCGCGCATATTTGCCCATGACATGTTGAATTAGGTTGTCAATGTGATGCCTGTGTCTGCTCCAGACCACTCCTCCCCAACCAAACATGCATACAGATAAGACATATTTCCTAACCCGTGGATAATAGCCTTGAATATCTGCGCCAATGTATTCAGAATACATGGTCTATAAAAACAGTGCTTTTTAACTCTGGGTGAAAATCATTCTCTTGTGGAGATACAGAGAGAGACTTGAACATGAACATGCACTAAAAAAAGAGAGAGAGAGAAAGAAAAAATCCGAGCTTGCATGCATTCATACAAACAGTGGATACAAAGAATTCTCGGAAAAAAAAACACCAACAAAGCCACAAACCTGCATTGAAATAAGATAACAGCTGCCGTTGCCTCGAGATACGCTGTTAATGCTCAAAGAGGACTCTCTCCGTTTTCCGCTGGACCTGACCGCAGTCTGACGCATGTTAGAACTGATCCGGCTGTGACCCAGGATTTACACAGTAACAGTTGGAATTTCTTGTTGTTGTTGTTTTATTTGTTTTTTGTTTGTTTGTTTGTTTTAAACTAAAGAGTGTGCTGTGCCCATGAGCAGAGGAGACTGGATATATGGAGTAGTAAAGAAGTGCACTACACTGGGCAGTAGAAGAACGAATGTTAGAGAGAAGCACTGTTCCACCTCGGTGATGTTGTGGTGGTGGTGTGATATGCACCGATACTACGCAGTCCTGCTTCCTACCTGGCTGTTTGTTTGTTTGTTTTATTGTTTGTTCTTTTTTTCTTTGGGAGGGTGGGTAAATTATTGAGTCAAACTTATACGAGCAATTTATGCTGGCTTATTGCATTTGCACTCAAAAGAAGGTAAAGAGCCGAGACGCTGAGGGAGGTAACGTGGACCTTTTTAATTGAGAGGCTGTAACGACAACACCTGAAACGAGTCTCTCTGACAATGACTGTTTCTACGTTTTGGAAGGGGGGTGGGGGGAGCAAAGCAATGTCCAACAGGGACTTTAAACCTGCATTCGTCATACCTGATTTCTTCTTTTGATATCTGTTTTTTTGCCACACAGCCTTTCTTCATTGTGCAATGCATAGATCTTCCCTGTATCTTTTTTCCCCCCCCTATCAGCAAACGAAAGCACAGAAAAGACCGTTCATTTAAGTAAAAGAGAAGCCACCAACATTTGGGGGAAAGTGGGTTGTGATAGGTTAATTTAAGAACTGCTTAGTACTAATACTATTCTCAAAATATATGCTATGCCACTTCATGAGCGGGGCCAGAGTAGTCTCTGTTTCTGCTCTTGTTTCAGCGTCTGTTAGGGGAAGTTTTAAGATGGCCCTGCACAAGAAACGCAGGGTTACGATTGCACTAGGTAGTAACAAAAGGTTCATAGCGCGTTTATTTTCTTTGGGAATAAGTGCGATCTGCCGTAGATAAAACAAGACTGTGACACGATGGCTGGGATGATGGATGAATGTAATCTGTAGCACTGCTGTGGTGAGGGTCCAAGCTTTGATTTGAGTATAGTAAATTCTTCAAAATATGCCATAATATAAAATTAATACCGACTGTGAGGCTGGGTGGTGTTTAAACCTAAAGCGATTAGTGATTTATTTTATTTTATTTTATTTTATTTTATTTTTCAAACTGCGAACAGGTCTTCCAGTGTAGTGAACATCGTTATGTGCAAAACTGAGCAAGGTTCACATGCAGTGCAGGCTTTTTTTCCCTCTGTTTGATGTTTTTTTTAACACAGAGATTTTGCAAATTGTACCTTTATATCATATGTTTATTATTCTTACAGGTTTTTCTCGCAGTAAAAAACAAACAATATTCAGTTGTCTATTTGAGCCACTTAAATGTCTGATCACTTCTGGTTATGCCAGTCAGAGTAACAGACTTGAGAAATGAATATGTGTAGCCTTTATTTTGGAAAATATAGAAAGTAGCTGTTATAGCTTCAGAAAAAAAAAAGAGAGAGCGAAACCTTTCTACTCAGTTAGTAAACTGGGCAATGAGTGTGATATTCTTTGTATTTAATATTTCTCTCTGTGTGTTTTTGTGTAAAATAAATCTTTGATCCTTTTGAATAGGAGGACTTTCGCAGAGATACTAAATACATGGGGAATATGAAATCAGCTGCAATTAAAATAAAGCAGTAAATAATAACGGGTGGGAAACATGGATGTGTTCCACTGTAGTATTAAAGGGGTGTGGAGCAGTGCCTTAGACTGTGAATGTGTGGGTGTGGATGCGTGCCATTACTTTGTGTTCAGAAGCAAACAGGACCAAGGATCTACTAAATATAGCCAGATAACACTTTTTTGGCCATTTTTGAGTTTAAAATTAAAAACGAGTAATCTTTTATTCTAATAAATGATATTAATAACATAGTCATTTATTCACCTTACATTCTTGCTTTATGTTTTCCATCATGTTGGCTCACCAGCCCAGTATTACATATTTACAGCACAGCTCTTAAGGAATCTGGTTGAACACCCTTGGAAGAAATTCAAATGAAATCTCATTCGTAGTATAGTCAAGTATAGTCAAACCTGTTCATCAGTTAGTCACATTTAAGGTGTGGCGGGCTTTTGTTGTTGTTGTTTGGGGGGGGGGGATCTTTCTTTTTTTACGCACGATTTCCTTATCACGCGCTGGTTTTGACCAGCTCATTCACTTTTTCTGCCCCGCTGCAAAACAAAGCCATCAAAAACCCCCAAAACAGAACAATAATCCTTTAAGACCGCTTGGGGTTTGATCCTTTTCTTGTGCAGGGTAAATGAACGATGTTGCACTATAAACGGAGAATGTCATGGCTAACCCTTGGGAAGATTGACGTGGCCAAAAGAGAAAAGTCCAGTTACATGTATGTCATGTATCGGACGTGTTTCTCATTTATATCAAACTTTTTGTTTTTCTTGGATGGTTATTGAATAGAAGGTATTTTGTTGCAAATAACTTCTTCCTCACTTTGCATCGGGCTCTGCTCACCCCCACACGGACACTGTAGTTTTTTGTTCCAGTGACTGGCTCATCATGAAAAACAATACATTTATATGCAAAGAGACACTTGTACCATAAAATGCATGCCATTCGCACACTCACCGCAACCCAATGAAACCTCTGATCTTTATGCACCATGTATTTTATGCTGAATAACTCTTGTCACTGTTAGTAAACAAAGATCGAGGTGTCCTGTGGTGAGCAGGGCTGGATTTTTTTTATTATACAACCTGGCCTTTCGCTGAATGTTTGCATAAAGCTGAATTTCTTGTATTAATGACAGCAAAGTAGTGACAAAGAGTGGAATACAGAGACTAAGTACACAGTTCAGTATGTTCACAGCTCAGCACACTCAGAAGAAAATGCACTGAAGGTTTGTTTGTGTATTTACGTGTCCTTGTACATAACGCCAGCACTTTAGAACTACTTGGAAAGGTGAAAGGAAAAACACTGAGAGCAACCGGGTGTTAGGCAAATGAGGAGTAAATGCAACTTTTAAAAGCCATGTGTTCAGAGCGCTGACAATCAGAATAGGAACGAGACCCAACGTGCACTACGGGACATATGGTATGACTTGCTATGTGCTCTTGCTGTTTGCTTTGTCTTTCTTCAGCTTGCTTCGGTCTGTGCTAGCTTCCTTTCCAGAGTGGAGGGACATGGTGATGTTATCTCCAGCCTTCTTGGTTATAAGTGTGTGTCTTTAAAACCAGGACTGAGTCAAACTTTGGTGCTTTGCAAACAGAGCTGGACACGGACCATATCTGTCATGCTCTGGTAAGCATGTTCTGGATGTGGTCCTGAGCCCAGGTTTTGTTGATAACCCCCTTTGATGGACAACAACCCTACACCGATCATGGTAATGTTCTTCACTATCAGCTGGGTTTGGATCAGGCAAACTGGGATGGGACAATTTCAGTGTTGATGCCGCTTTATGTTTCAAATGAAAAAGATGTTTATGCGCCTTCTGCCTCAAGCATCAATAATATATACAACAGAAATGCAAGTTGCCACTTTTGATGTAATCTACCTTTCATTCCCATCATATTTGCCATCACCAGTTTTAAGTTGTATAGTCCAAGAGTACCCAATTTCTTTAAATGCAATACAGAAAAATCTGCTTTCTAATAAAAGTCCTTACTTCACCATATACTGTCTTTTGTCTCTCTTTGCATTTGCCAAAGTACCTACATAAGGATGCACTTGAAATATATTTTTCTCTGGAAGTTGCGATTTATTGTAGATCTGCATGGCTTCAAACATGTAAGTAATGAGATTCCAGCAGAAAGAAGACAAATTAGTGACAATAATAATTCTCACTGTCTGTGCCACCGAGCTGTGAAATTCTTGTGTCATTAAAATGGTGTTAAATTTTGCTGGATGAGTCACTGGAGTTCCTTCAAAGATGAATGTAACATACAGTATACAGCCAGTTTTATTTCATGAAGGCACAGGTTTAGAATTGCAGGCAACACTGGATCGATCCAAATCAACCATATTAACCTAAGCATTTCATCTATGATATATAAATATATGTATGGGGGGACTCTTATTAAGCTACCCCTCATTCTTTCAATTTTTTAAAATTTATTTTGCTATGAAAATGAGAAAGACTGAAGATGCAGCAGTTTATTGAAACACGCATGATTATATGGTATGTGAGGTGAAAGAATGTGTTCAACTCTAACAAGATTGAAAGTCAGTATTTGGTATAACTACTTTTATCCTCGAACACAGCCTGAACTCTTGTAAATTCTTGAACTAGTCTTCAAGGATAGCTCTCCAGGATCCTCAAAGGACAATCAGAGCTCTCCTTTGCTGGCTTTTATTCCATTCCCTGATAGCCACCAGTCCATTTAGATCATTTATGCTGAAGCTTCGAACAGTAGAATTATAGATTAACTATTAGCCAACACTTATAAGTTTGGGTTAATGGCTCATGGAAATCACTTTGTTGGTGGAAAAAATGTTATTCTATTACTGTAAAAAGTGGGACCTTTTTAATAGTAAGTAAAAAAA
>NW_005187403.1:8620803-8623157 GCF_000239375.1 Pundamilia nyererei | reverse complement strand
TTTTTACTTACTATTAAAAGGGTAAAATATATACCTTTAATTATATCTAAATAATTCAACCTTTAATTGCAACTCTTAAACATACTCGACTGTATGAGCTCGTGTTCTCTCAAGCTGCTCTGGTATCTACTCGTCATCCTAGCTGGTTTTTGTTTTTTCAACGGAGAAATCGCGCGGCGTGTGTTTAGTTGTCCTGATGTAGCTAACCTAAACTTTCTGTGGTACATACTAGCAAGAAATAAACGAACACAGCAGGTCTTTTGGAAGAAAAACCCTCAAAATTTCACAATGAGTGACGATGCGGACTCCCCTCCTGAGAGGGAAATGAAGGTATGTCTCTGGTAAAGTTGACTTCACAGGTTAGCATGTGTAAGTTACCGTGTCAGTTCACCCTTAATGTAGTGGCTAGTTTAGCTAGCTGGCTAGCTAAACAAGCCACTTGTCGTGGGTTATGTTTTCTGGTTTAGGTATCCTTATCCTCACGATATTTACTGAACTGTAATGACTACTTTGATACGATAAAACATTAAAGACTTTCACAGCGGTTTAAAAGCGTTTCAATTAAAAGTAGTTACTGCAGTTTTATTCATGCCTTATTTTAGCCCGCTACTTAGGGTTAGCACCGTAGCCGGTGTGATGTTGTGCTTGTAAAGTTAAACGCCGCTGTGTTTGGTGGATTCGTCCTATTAAATTATGCATTTGTAAAATAACGTGTTCTAACACACATTGCATTTTTTTTGTTTAAGTTTTATATATTGCTGTAACATTACAACAAGCCTTGCACCGATTGCTAACACGATACGTGTTAGCATAGTTCTAATTGAGAGGCATTACAAACATTTGGCTTTGAGATCACCCTTCAGGCTCACCAGCTATCTTGTCAACAATGTTTATTTAAAGTGTGTATTATTCTGTCTCGAAGACGCTGCGTTTGCATTTACCGAAGTGGACCCACAGTTAACAGTTCATAACAGGTCACCATGAAATGAAAGTGTTTGCCTTTTGTTTTAGGATTTTCAGTTTCGTCAGATGAAGAAAGTCAGAGTGTTTGACCCCACCTTAGATTTGCCAAAAGACAGATCCAGCCTCCTTGCCATCTCAAATAAATATGGCTTAACTTTTGTGGGGCTTGACAGAACTCTCAAGGTGTACTTAACTCGAGATATTCTGGCTGCTGATAAAGGTGATGGCAACTCCAACGAAATAGGTATGAATACACATGCAGTTTTAAATAGTGCAATAATGACAGGTTAAAAACACAATGTAGTCATGACGGATACTTCACATGTTTCATGTCATTAATAATTTTTGCTGTTTCACTGTCCACTAACATCTTCCTCCCTATTTTAGTCAAAGGAATACCAGCACTGACTGAAGTGACCGTGGAACTAATTTTGCACCACGTGGCTCTCAGTTGTGATGAGCTCACACTGTCCATGTGTGGCATGTCTGAGGAAGCTGGCTTGTCGCTCACATTCTATGATGTCCGCACGTTCATGAACAAGGTAGTTATTTCAGTCTGTCTACCTAATGTGTTAACACAGTCGAACACCTGTTGCCAAATTTCACCTTGTCTGGTAAATGTAATCATGTTGTCTGATATTTGTTTTAATTTGCATTCCTTGCTTTTCCAGGGAAAACTACAGAAGCTACCATTTGCATCGCACCAGCCAGCTGTAGCACCTGACGTCTTAGTGCAGGACCTGAAGTGGAATCCTGCGCAGGTGTCTGTGTTGGCTGTCTGCCTCTCTGATGGCACTATAATGATTTTGGATGTTACTGACAGTGTCAATGTGCAGGCCAGGCTGCCTTCTTCAAGTGGAATTACCTGCAGTGAGTGACACTCTTGACATAATTGCTAAATTTATCTGCAGTCCATATCGCTGATGTGGTTCAGTAGTTGTTTACTTGCTTTGTTTACCACAGTTTGCTGGAGTCCAAAGGGAAAGCAAGTTGCAGCTGGAAAAATGGATGGTACAGTCACACAATATACACCAGTAAGTTATAATAAGAAGAATTTTGAATTAAAAGCAAATTGCTTAACAGTCTTTGGAAGCTACAGGAACAGATTTTTCTCCTCTGTTCTAAAGGGACTGGAGGAAAAGAAAGTTATCCCATGTCCACAGTTCTTCACCCCTGGCGAAACTGTAAAAGGTAAGGTAGCCATACCTATGTATAGGGCTGCACGATTTTGCATAAAATGAGAATCACGATTTTTTTGGCTTAGAATTGAGATCACGGTTCTCTTTTCCAGTATAAATATTTATTGCGCTTATTAACTGCACATCAACTTTGTAACAGTTGAGACTGAACATAAAAACAATAAATAAACATAAAAACAACAAATGTCTCAC
>NW_005187403.1:8613114-8620419 GCF_000239375.1 Pundamilia nyererei | reverse complement strand
CCCTTGTCATTTGTTGAGCAGGAAGAGTGAGCGCTTGTTTTCATGCAGATTACGTCCCGGATCAAAATGCGGTACAATCGTCGTCTTTTTTTTTTTTTTTTTTTTTTAAATCGTTGTCATTTGGAAATGAGATCGTATGAATCGAGATCGCGATTTTCTAACGATTAATCGTGCAGCCCTACCTATGTATATAAAATTAAACTATGAAAATGGTCCATACACTAAGGTTTTTATCTTGGTGGTGATAGATTAGTAATAGATTGCAGTGATTCCATAAAATATTTCAAGTTGTATAGGAAAAGGAGGAGCTGAGTCTTGCTGTTTTGTTGATGTTCCAATGTCTTGTCTCTCTTTCCTATTTGTCTCTCACAGCTGTGGATGTGCTGTGGCTGAAAACCTATGTGTTTGCAGTAGCATATGCTGCTGGAGATGGCTCACTTGAGACCCCCCCTGAGCTAGTGTTGATCTCACTCCCTGTAAGTATGCCTGGCATCGTTTTTTAGATAGATTTTTATCTGAGTTTATCAGGTTTAACAGACTGGTTCTACGGTCGAACTGCTGATCAGAGTATGAGGCTCAGTTAAGACCATTCATGGGTATCGGGGGGGAAAAAATCATCACTGCAGCTCAGTTTTGGAGAGTTAAATTTATTATCCACATTTTCATCTTTTACCAAACTTGAATTTTCCTTGCTTGCGTTTCTAAGTTTTATCACGTAAATTTTAAAATTTATTTATTTATCAGTAACTTGACAGTGATAACAATGCAAGTAACAGAGTTAAACACATGTATCTAGCAGATTAGTTATTGATCTGTGAAGTGTGTGAAAAAGATGATCCAGGTTCAAACTGTAACAGTTCAATTTATACTTAAAATATAAATGCACAGCAGTTTTTAAACATTGCTTACAAATATATTTGTGTATTTATGCTTGGCGTAAATACATTTAGATTATGGTTAGGAATTCATTACAGCTGCTTTTAAGTCTGAAAATCTACAAGTCATTTGATCACAGTCATCTTTATTCAGAAATATTCACATCATCCCCACATGAAGTGAAAGAGAGCAAGAATGATCCAGCAAACTGATCATCAGAACATCTAATTGTTCATCATTAGTGTTTTATGCCTCCAGAGTTTTATACAGGTTTTAATAATTAAACAGGGATTAATACAGAAATGTTTCAGTGCAGAGAAAATGACCACAGAAAAAAAGCAAAGAATAACAGTGTCGAATGTTTTCAATGGTTGCCATTGGCAGCCATAAGTACCAAAAGAAACTTCACAGCATTTTTGCATACAGTATTCCTGTATGCCTGGCACAACCAGTCTGGAGGCATGTCAGTGCAAGTGGGTCAGTCAGTGGAGACATTTCTATGACACATCTGTGAAGGAACATAGATTTCCAGATGGTAGAAACAAAGATTTAAAACAAAAAACTTGCTTATTCCTATGAATCTGTGATATATTTATTTATTTATTTCTTAGGCTTCCCTTGGGTTTCAGTGCATGTAGTTTTGGTGCTCTGATGACATCACAGCTGTGCATGCAGTGACCAGTGCTTTGACCATAATTGGGCTTTTGTGCTTTCTTTTCATATTTACACTACTGTGTAAAAGTCTTGAGTCACCAGTCATTTCTTCATATTTTGTTCCCAGTCAGCTACACTTGTAGTTTTCTTTTTTTTTTTTAATGACAGAGAAAGCGTTATGCAGGCTCTCTGAAGGTATTTCAAGGTTTTTCTTTGGACATTGGCTGCTTTTCCACTATTTTTTTTTTCCTGTCCAGTCCTTGTATCTGACCATTTTCAGAGGAATGTTTGTTTGTGTAAATTGAAAAAGGCAACACTGTATCAGTCATGGACCTCCTCAGTGCCCATTAACAGTGTGGGATCATCTTAACAGACAATTGAACAAAACGCAACCAACATCCAAAGAAGAGCTTTAAATGGCCTTTAAGCGACTACTTAACCTCCTAAGACCCGAACTTTTCCATGGCATGCATTTTTAATTTCTCTTTGATATTTGGGATGATTGGCACCTGATGAATGTAAAAACAAAGAATTACCAGATTCTTTTTTCTTTTTTTACTTTTTGTTTGAGAAAAATGAGATCCACATATGAGCATATTTGTTTAAAATTTCAATAGAACAGTGGCAGTATAATGTCCTCGTAAGTGGATATCAGGCCCTTGTAGAGCAAAATGTAGTATTTTGGTCTAGACAACCCAAAATGTGATGTCCATATTGTGGACGCCAGGTCCTAGGAGGTTAAAGAAATTACAAGAAAGACTACATCAGAGAGTTCAGGCTGTGATGAAGAATTAAGGTGGTAATACCAAACTGTAAACCTTCAAGCCTGTTAAACTTGTACAAAGTTTGTCATATGCTGTATTTCCATTTCTGTTTGCAGATGTTCCAATAAATTGCTGCACCTGTTTCCCATGGGTAGCTTAAGGCATTTTAACAGTGTTAATGTCCAATCAGTTTTATTTATAAAACTCAAACTTGTATGTGTGTCAGACAGCTTTACAGTCTGTATACCAAGACTCTTGAGGCCCACTCATCCCCCTTAAATTTGTTTAACAGAAAGCAGATTTAGCACCCCCCCTCCCCCCCCAACCCTGAGACACAGTTTGATGTCACTAGCTGACAGGTTAATGCACATAAATTACTGTATGCATATTGGGGTTCTTTTTCTGCAGCTTACATTTTTGACATAAATTACAGTGCTACTGAAGTGTGCCACTTCTCTACTCTAGATTTATTTATTTATTTATTTATTTATTTTACAGAAGAAGGATGAGAAAGTGGAGCCAAAGTTTCTGAACTTTGGTGAATTTGTTTTTGGAAGCTGTACGGAGCGTCAGCACCACTACTTCCTCAGTCACGTAGAGGACTGGTAAGACTGATCCCAACTGATAGATTTGCTCCAACAGTGACCTGAAAGCCTGATTACTTATAAGCTAAAACTCATTGTTTATGCCCTGAAAGTTTTGCGCTTTGTTTGATGTTAAGGTCATGGTAAATTGAAGCTTTGTCTCATTGATTTTATTTTTTTTCTTTCATCCAGGGACCTTGTGTTTGCAGCATCAGCAGCTTCCATTGAGGTCAGCGTCATTGCCAGACAAGACGATAAGGTAAACGCTAAAATGTGTGAAAAGGTTTTAGGTTTGTCTAAATGTAGAGATAAATGAAAGTGGTCTTGAATGTATTGTCATTTTTCTACTTTGTCTTTACATCTGTTTGTTTTACTCGGTTAAAGTAAAATGCTTCCAAAAAATCGAGGAGGGTTGCATAAGTGTTACAGCAGCTTCTACTCAGTCACAACACTTACCTTCTAAATAATTTAGATTAGCTAAGCTCCCACCAGGTCAAATATCCAATGCTTACCTGACTTTTTTGGTGACAGTTGAGCAAGCTTGTGCTTTTGCTGAATTTTTATCAATTAGGTAAACCAATAATTTTATCTGAGTGCTTCAACGTTTTAGTGAATTAGACTTGATGCTTTTAGGAACTGTAAATACCCCCACCCGCCCAAATCTGTTAATTTTCCTTGGATTTTGTTTGAATACTTACTCTCTGTAAATGGTGATGACCATGTCTTATTTTTACCCCTTTTAGATGTGGGAAGTTTGGCAACTAGAAGATTCGAGCAGGGCTGAGCTTCGAGTGACTGAAACAAATGAAGACACTTTGCCCCTTGGCTTAGCTATAGACTACACCAGCCAGCAGGAAATCCACATAAGTAAGTGAATATGACTTTTTATGTATTTAGTTGCTTCACTTGTCTGAGCAGAAGTTAATTTCATATATAAAGATTATTACTGTTGTTGTTGTTTTGCCTTGTTTTTGTTTGTTTGTTTCTCTTTTTGTGGCATAACCTTCATAAGGACTTGGGTTATGATTCATGTTATTTCAGAATATATCAGACTTGTTGACTGTGTCAAATAAGCATGACCAGTCTGCGTACAGTACAATAAAGGTGATCTGTCTGTGCTACAGTTGTTGACAGAAATACTGCTGTCATTTGATTGAGCAAATGTTAACGGACATAACAACTGTAATGCCTGACTCAATGGAATCCCAAAAAACAAAGCAGGGTAGGGCTGCTCGATTATGGCAAAAATGATAATCACGATTATTTTCACTGAAATTGAGATCTCGATTATTTGACAATAACAATGTATTGAATAATGGCTTTAAAGATTGTCAAAAAATAATATAAAATAGTGTGCAAATACTGATAACAGTGCAAATGTTTGCAATATAAAAAATAAATGAAAAATGTAAACATCTATGTTTTAGTGAACTTTGCAGTGTTGCTCTGTGGTGCAGCTATGACACCGTAGCAAAGTTTACACACTATGTCTACTTGGTCCACGTCTGACTCCGCGAACCCATAATGTTTCCACACCACTGAAGTTTTTTTTTTTTTTTTTTTTAACCTCTCTTTTCAACCAACCGTCTCCAAATAACTTCTGCTTAGCTTTCCGAGCTTCCCTCGGGTCCTCTTAATTGCTGTGATGCCTGTTCGAAACGCAGAGAGGTGCGCTCGATTTGTCACACGGAGCAGCGCGAGAGTAAAGCACGAGGGAGGTGCTAATAATCGGCTCAGTCATTTTTAATGATCGTTGAAAGCCCAGATCGTAATCGAGATTAAAATTCGATTAATTGAGCAGCCCTAAAGCAGGGTTTTAAAAAAATGAGTAAATAAAAAAATCGTTACAATGTTGCTGTCTCTGCTTAAAGGCACTTTGAAAAAACAAAACCTTGACCTCATCTGGCACCTTGCCACATAGATGTACACCTTTCAAAGTGCTGGTGCTAGAAATGAGACCCAACACAGTGAGATTTATAAATATCATTAAGGATAACATTCAAGTTTAGTGAATAATCATGGATCACGATTTTGACATTTTCTATCATGGTAGTCAAAGCTTCTAAGAATTTGGATCGACACTGTTGGAAAAACGTGTGGATTGTGTGGGAAAAGTAATGCAGCATTTTGAACACTGGCGAAGCAGTGCAGTGTTAGTGCTCACCATGGATTTATTGTGTTTACGCTGTGAATCTGGTGATCAGTAGTGAGCTGCCTTCTAACTTGTGTGTCAGCAGAAAACTGTGGAAATAGATGGAAGAGGAATTAATGACTCGATCGCACCATAAGTCAGCAAAACACAGAGGCTCGTGTTAGTTTCGAGTGAATTTCTTTTAGCAGAGACAGGCGCATTATATTTGGTTGACTGTGGTGGGTGCATAGTTTCTAATTCTTTTTTTCTTCTTCACCAAGACGCATAGTGACAGTCTCTTGTTAAAGAATCAGACAGCTGCGGTGTAAAATAAATGGCCTGTATTTTTTCAATCCAGGGGTGTGAAAAACATCATTCAGCCCTCTTACCACGCTCTATAGATAGGCGACAGTGCACGTCTCCTCTGCCACCAGACAAAAGTTAATTTGGTCATTTTTAAGTTTAGTTTAATTTAATTTAGTCGTGTTATCTCTTGTAGCGCATTCCCTTGCCTTTGTTTCAACTTTAAAATGTTTTCTGGTGAGAAGTCCCCTAATGAGCCAGTGAAGCTTAAATCCGTCAGGTTTCTGTGTGCATACAGCATTCACCGCAGTGCTGTATTGCAGCATGTGTAAAGAATAGTGATAAGCTATCGTCTCAGTACACTGTTTTATCTTAACTGGCCCAGTCTGCCAGACATTCACGTAGAGCTGCTGTTGCTGTCTAGTCACATCTCTTCCTGTTCGCTCTACGATTCCCTCCCTCCCCATTACGGGGAAAAAACCCTGCAATTTGAGCAACATTATGACATGATTGTAGTCTGATCAAAACCTTGATCTAAAGTTAGACATTAGGTTGGAAAAGCAAAGGGAGAGTAGGAGGGAGTTATCTGTAGGGAAAAATGCACTCATTAAAATGGCTCACACAAGCTAGAGGACCATAACAAACAACAAAGCCCAGACAATCCTGTTGCAGAATGCTGATGAGGTTTACCGTGTGCCTCTCCCGTCTGTTCGCTCCCTCTCACCCTCTCTCTGCTTGCGTTTCTAAAGCTTTCAAACTTTAGTTTCATAACAAAAAAGCATTAGATACAGTTTTTTGGGGTGGGGGTGTATGCTTTCTTTTTGTCTAAAACTTTAAATCGCACCGCTTCTTCAAGTGTATTTCTTGGCATTTTATTTGTCAGTGTGGGTGTGTATTAGTGTGTGTACATTGACACTGATTATCATGCATGTAGCTCATGGGTCAAATAGGTGCAAAGTCGGTGGATATTAATGACACAGTCAGAAAAAGCAACACTTTTTCATGCACTCATGAACAGTTATACTTGATAAATACAGTATTTTTAGATATAAAACGTGGTCATAGAGAAAACAAAGAGGACTGTGTGTTCAGTGTACTTTTTTGGCATTTCTGAAATGACTAGTATCAACTCTGACTAATGCATCTTTAATTTGTGTCGTGAATAGTCAGTTTCGTTATTTGAATGGTGGTTTAGACATGATTTGCCATTTTCTCTGCAGCCCACAGCATACTGCGAGGCTTTGGAAAGGGTAAGAAAGTGGGTGTGAGGAGCAGAAAATGTTTCAGGGTTTGGCGAGAAGAGAAAGGCATCTTACTCTTTTACCGAATTACGAATATTAGGACAGTTGTCTCTGTAACTGACTGGAGTATCTTTTTGAAATGAAGACTGGATACTTTCTTTTTTTTTTTAACCACTAGAGGGCGTAAAGCTCCAACTTCAGTCAGACAACTGTAGCGCGAACCTACTGTCTTAGTACTCAAATGTTCTTAAAACTTTTAAATATATTGTGTGGAGAACTGCTCAGTGTCTGACTTTGTTTATATCCAATCTTTCCACTCCCATAAAGCTGATGAGAAGACCTTGCCCCCAGCGCCCACAATGCTAATGCTTTCCACAGAGGGATTACTTTGTCCATTTGCTCTACTCAACCTCAATCCAGGGGTTAAGCAGCTAGTCGTGGCTCCTTCTAACCTGGCCTTGGAAGGGGAAAGACTTCCCAAACCTGGTAAGAAAAGCTGTGAATTGGAATGATGTTTGCCTAAAATATTTCTTCAATGTCCTAATAAGATAATGTATTGATTGCATAGTGTTTGAATTGTTACAGCTCCTCCTTTGGGGATTTGAAGTGACTATTTGTGCTGTTGTTTTTTTTAATTAAAGTAACTTATAACATACTGTGTATGTGGCTGAAATGCACATAGATTTGTCTCTATGCACAGCTCGGCCACTGTATTCAAAATGTCAGGGAACACAGAGACTTCCACAAACCAC
>NW_005187403.1:8599978-8604744 GCF_000239375.1 Pundamilia nyererei | reverse complement strand
GCCCGAGATTCACAGAATTTACAGAAAATGTTACATTTTTGTGATTTATATCGTTATCGGACAATAGAATTCTTATCCTTGAATGAGATTTCGGTCATATCGCACAGCCCTAGATCCAGGACATCCAGAGCGTTGGTGGGACAGAGTCACATGCTAGGGACAGGGTTAAATGGAGGCAGATCATCTGCTGTATGAACCTGTAAAGCAGCTTGAAGAAAAAGAAGAAATGAAGACATTATATGTTTAATTGAGCTAAGTTGTTTCTTGTGTTTCGGGTGCTATAACACAGTAATTTCCCAACATTTGGGATCAACAAAGTACCTTCTTATTATTCACATTAATGTTATATGGAGGGACAAAAGATAACAAACAAGTACATATTAATGCCACTATTTTATAAGGATGCATCAGATTAATTATGTGCAATAATGTGTTTCGATAAATAGAGCAATAGGCATAGGTACATTAGTTGAAAAGTTATATCACCAGCTTTAATGGTGCAGGTGTCTAGTTAGTAACTAGTTCCAAAGACTTGACATACAAAGTTGTAGGATTTACGAAAAGGTAGTGGACTTTATTCAGGACACCACATGTGGTGTCTGGCAGAACATTACTAAACATGTCTCTGACTTGCCATCAGATCGCGCACTTCCAGAAGGAATTGGATGACCTTAAGGCACGAAGTGCAAAAGCTGACTTTAAGGTTGGTGCTGATGAGGAAATGAAGGAGTTGAGGAAAGAGTCGGAAGACCTCCATATTTTCACCCTGGAAATCAAGGAAACTACAGAGGTAAGACAATGATTGAAACACTGAGTCCTGTTCACAGACTGCTCTTCTTCCTTTTAACATTTGATGTTGAGAAAGCCAGTAAAAATCATTTCGAACAACCTTAAATTCTGCAACCATAAGACTTCAACCACTGTGACTTTAGAGTCCTGTCTGAAGCAGTGTTTGGAGGATGGTGTCACTCTAGGTTGATAAATCATTTAAAACCTCCTTTCAAGCCTTTTTGTGTGTGTGTCTGTAATCTTTAGTCACTCCATGGTGACATTGGCACACTGAAAACTTCGCTACTGGAAGGCTTTGCTGGGGCAGAAGAAGCCAAGACCCAGAGTGAACTGAGCAAAGACAGAAATTACAGACAGCTACTTTACAAAAAGCCTCTGGACCCACGCAGTGAGGAACAGCTTAAGGTGCGAAATAAAATGACAGATTACCCCCAAATTGTTTGCATGAATTGACAGTTTTAAGGTTTTACATATTCTTATAAAAATAATCTCCTTAATCATGTATATTTGATCTTTTTTTTTTTTTTTTTTTTTAAATTCAGGAGATTCGAAGGCTATACCAGTATGTTATGTTCACTGTGGAGGATGTTAATGATGTCTTGGATGTGGAATGGGAGAAACACTTGGAGAAGAAGAAAAAGCAGAAGTGAGTTTTAAAGAAAATGGCAGATAATCCCACCAGCAGTTTGTGTGTTGGATAGAAAGAGAGAATAAAAAATTGGATGGAGTATAATTTGTTATTAAATAAATCTCTTTACAGACACATGGTTGTGCCTGGACGTGAGGGTCTGTTCACTACACTGTCCAACAATCTGTACATCATCAACCAGCAGAAGAACAGACTGGACCAGCTGGTTAAGGAGCTCAATTCACTACGCCTCTACAGCAAAACAACCACTCCTGCTAGAAGTCCTGTGACAGCAACGACAGCTAGGTAAGGCCTGGCTGCAGAATGTGGGGGAAAAAAACAGGGATTTAAGAGGATATTAGGTGTTAGTTATGTGGGGTAGTTTAAGGAAAGACTTAAGTTTTAAGTTAACCATTATCTATGGTTTATACGTCAGTTTTTAAGTTATTAAAAAGGGTTTTAGTCAGCTTAAACATCATGTATGGTAAAGAATGGTTCCAAGCAGCATTCCTTATAATGTGTGGATGTTCACACGCTTCCATTTGCTCCTATTGGATAAAAACACCATGTTTTTGTGTTGTTATTAGTTTGGAAAATGACCTTGAGACTTTAAGAGATGCTCTCCTGAAAACCAGGCTGGACCCTACCCCTTCTAAGACCAAATCTCCAGGTATTGATTTTTTTTTTCCTACCGCCTGCATAAAAACAGCACAGGATATATTTAATTTTTTCAGTATATTTTTCAGTATATTTCAGTATGTATGATGTCTCTGCAGCCGTCAAGATATCACCAGTTAAACAGTCCCAGCTGCGCAACTTTCTCTCAAAGGGACAGATGCCTCCTGTCCGCTCAACTGCACCAGGTACTAGAAATTTATGGTTACATGAAAGTTTTATCCTAAATGTTCAAATGATTTTGCCTTTTGAAAAAGTATACAACAAGGCTGATTTTAAAGTAAAGGGATGTTAATCAAGCCCTCTTAGTGTGTTTCATAATAAATCATAGTAAATGTGAGTGCTAATTTCATGTCGACAGTAGCTTTTTCCTCACAACTGCAAATACCAAATTCAACACCCGCTTCATTTCAGTGATATTAATATTGAAATCCCTATTCTGATGCTCATACTGTGGAATGCAGCAGCACTTCACATATTGGAATCGAAATGTATTTATTCATTTTTCTGTTTCAGCCAACCTATCTCGTTCAGCCTTCCTTTCACCTAAATACTACGAGGACTTGGATGACGCGAGTTCAACATCTTCCCTGTCCCAGTCCCTGGAGCCTCACCCGCCTCACTTGGAGCAGGAAGAAGAGGAGCTGCAGACACGGCCCCCTCCCATGTCCTCCATACCTCCATCATTGTCCACCCCCCGCCACCCTACCGTTGTGAGGACCCCCTCTATCCAGCCGGGCTTCGGAGCCATCCAGTCCACCCCTTTATCTAAAATTCAGTCAGGACAGGGTATGGGCTTTGGACTCAGCCCTATTGCCAGCCCCAGTAAGTAAATTATACCAACTGTTGCTGTTCATAAAAAATTATGAGGACGCATTCATGAATCATAAATGACTTCAAGTTATAATGCCATATTTTACTGAAAATAATGTAAAGTAATGTCGCTAGTCTTAGATGTGGATATTTTTTATAGATATTGATTACTGCATTAATATTCCAGTTCCAACAAATAAGATCAACCTCAGCGGGGCTGAGAGCACGGCTCTCGCCACAAAGACAGTCAAGCATGGAGCTCCACCAACCGAGAGGACCACACCCATCACCATCTCTGCCCAGCAGGCTGCAGCCAATGCTGCTTTACGAAGACAGATGGCCAGTCAGTTGGGTAAGTAACATTGTGCAGCAGTCAAAAATGTATTTATTTGTTTTTAAACAATGAGGAAGATGTGCACATTTGTTTTTAGCTACAGTGGGCATTTGGGGATCTTTTAAATATTATTTTGTTATTCCCTCAGTAATTCACCAGGGGGAGACAAAGACTTAAAGAACAGATAATGTGTAACTGTTAGCTCATTACCACATCCTGCCTGAGAGTAATTTGCTAAAATGTTTCCATGTAAACAGAGCAGGCTTAAATAAACCTGGAGACATTCAGTTTGATTGCTTTTGTCTCATCTGGTACCTTTTTTCCAGCTGTGAATTGCTCTAATATGCCAGCTGTGATCAATACTTCACTGACAGAGTCCACCTTGAAGACTGTTCCTCAGGTGGTCAATGTTCAGGAGTTCAAGGACAAGGGGACTCCTGTGGTGGTTCCTTCCAACATCAGGTAAAACCTAAAACGAAGGTCACTTCTCACCTTCTCACCCCCACTCCTTTAAAGGCAATTGAGGGAAAGCAGATAAAATGTGTCAAGGGTAAACTACAAATACGGCAAGACTATAGCTTCCAAATAAGATAGTAAACCCCAAGTAGAAGTCTATTTGTTTTTATTTTTGGTCAGTGTTACAAACTATTCCTCTGTATAACTGTAAACAAGATTACTGGCATTACTTAAGACTTATTATTTGTAGCTATTAAAAAGAATCAGTTGGAAAATCAGTTAATAACCAATTCCTTAAAGATTAGCAGATATTTAGACATAGGTGTGGGACACTTGGATGTACTTGATCAACATGTAGTTGAAACATTTTTGATGTATTCTTATTTTAATAATCACTAACATAGTCAGTAATATGGGGGTGATACTATAGCTTAACTGGGTGACCAGGCAAGAGATATGGTAAAGGCTGCTGCGAGGGACCCTTGCCATAAACATACCACTAAATAATGTAAATTTGATTATATTTTTGTGCCATGTGAAAACTGTGCCCTCTTATGGTTGTGCTGATGTCCCCAGCTCCTCGGTACCAGATCCAGGATCTCAGGTCTTTGCAACAGTTTCTTCCAGTCAGGCCAAACGGGTGAGTAAATCCATCACTCTCCGACCTGTCATTTTGTCTTTGACTTTCTCGTTACTGTTACTTGGGTGACATATTAATTCAAATTAAATAATCTTTACAACACAAATCTCAGTTGACTTGCATGTGAAATATTTGAAACAGTTTTTATCTATATTTTAAGGAATAAATAAAAACTTTAAATTGAAAAAAAAAATCATGTAAAAATACTTGACCTTTCATGCACCTTTCAAGTGGTTTTGTACTTTTCCAAGGAGTGCCACCACAAACAAATGTCTTCACTATATTTTTATGCGTCCACGTGCTAAATAGTAAAAGTTATTATAAAGGTATATTTAGAGCTGGGCGATAGAACGATAACGATATGTATCGCGATATAACTTTTACTCGATAGAGAAATTAAGCTATCGCGATAGACCTCGCCGCTCTTGTCC
>NW_005187403.1:8596747-8598755 GCF_000239375.1 Pundamilia nyererei | reverse complement strand
AAAAAACATATCGTGATATGAAAAAATCTCATATCGCCCAGCTCTAGGTATATTCATAGCTTTATGTTAGTCTTCTCACAACTTTCAAGAACATTCAGCATGTGAGAATTCACAGTTTGCTGACAGTTTTTCCTGTGAAGACCATTATCAAGATGGGTGAGAAATGTCCCACCTCCCACCCATGTTGATGTTACAAATTACAGTTGGGTGACAGGGGTACTCCTCGCAGAAATCCTGTTCTTGTGTAGCTCCAAGTTCATGTGCTGCACGATTACCTATAGACATTTGTTTTGTTTTTTTCTCTATATCTGCCTTAAGTTTATGTCTTAGTGGACTTGAGCTTTCACCTGAAACAATCCTGTGTGTTATATTTTTTAAATCATGAATGCATCATAGTAGTGTTGTTTTTCTGTAAGGTTAACAGTTAAGCTGTAATATTAATTTCATACATGTATTTAAAACTGTCTCGGCAGAATCCTGTCCAGGGTGTCCAAAAAATGCCTGCAGAGACTACAACCATCCCACAGAGCAGTTTTGTTTTTGGTAAGCACTGTTACACACACACGCACACGCACACTGTAGAATCTTGACATTGACTATAAATTTTTTCTTTCAGGTCAGCCGTCCAAAACTGATGCTTCTGTTGCTACTCCTAGCTCAGCTGAGCAAACCAGCAGCAAGGGTTTTTCTTTCAATTCAGTGTGAGTTGATGTTTATAAATATAATGTATTTTTAATGGCCCAGCAGTATTTTATAGACTATGTTTGTGATTATTTTTGTCATAAAAACACACTGTAATAGAAAATGTTTTAAAACACATTCATCTAAAGGCCAAATTATTTTGTAACCTGCACTCGGGGGTGTATATGAAATGCATCCTCTCACAAAGGATTTGGGCCCGCTTACTAAAGCTTTCCATCAGCTTACAACTATGCTTGACTGGGTGGTAATAGCTCCTGGAGCAAAATCATAAGTTGTGTACTGAAAGAGTTCTCTAATGTAATCCAAATCTAGCCTAATAGGAGAAGAAACTGTAGGTGTGGGTGAGCAAGTGTTTACATGGCTGTATTGCTGAGATTGGCTGGTTAATCCAGCATTTTTCACGCGTAAATATGTCTTGTTACAAAATATAATGAGCATCTCACTGTTGCTGCATTTAAACTTAAATGGTGTTTTTTTTTTTTTTTTTTCAGGTCCTCAAGCTTCAGTTTTGCTTCAGTTACACCAGGAGCTGGAATGCCACAAGGTACAAATGATATAGCAGCTTGTTAGGATAGATGTAGGAGCTGTGAGATTACTGATGCACATTATTTCTGTTTTTCTTTCTCATGTTTCTCCAGTGAAAGATGCAAGGAAATTCTCTTTTGGTGGAAATGGTAAGATGGTGTTTGGCCAGGCTGGAGAAGAGTCATTCTCCTTTACCTCAAAGTCCACCTCCCCTGGTCTTGGCACTGGGTCTCCCACTTTGGCTCCAAACGCAACAGTTGAAGGTGCTAAACCCACCTCGTCCACAGCCACTCTGAGGATAGAGCCACAGCCTCCAAAGACAGCTGGTGGCGAGACTCTGGGCATTTTTTCTGGACTAAGGGTGGGCCAAGGAGAAGAAGCTAAAGATTCCTCCACCAAACCTGCTGTGGCAGGATTTACATTTGCGGACACTGGACTTGGCAAGGGCAAGGGAGCGACACAGTTTAGTTTTGGAACAGGTCTTCCAAAATCTGGAGAAGATTCTTCAGCACCAGACTTGTCCGAAGGGACCCCGTCAGGCAGTCTGTTTAAGCCTCCTGAATCAAACCCCAAGCCAACCTTCTCCGTTCCACAGTCTAGCTCAGCCAGCTCAGCTTTCGCCTCATCTTTCAGTAGTCTTCTTGCAGCTGCACCAGAGACGCAAGAAGAACCAAAAGCTGTTCCTCAGTCTTCAGTACCTGCTTCGCCCCCTATAAAAGAACCTCCCACCAGTGAACCTGAAGTAGAGAGCACCAGTCGTCCTGTGATACCTGAACCTGCA
>NW_005187403.1:8593763-8595130 GCF_000239375.1 Pundamilia nyererei | reverse complement strand
TTTTTTTTTTTGTTAAACCAACTTTGGGAAATTTCTTGAATTCCCTTTCTTCTAGACAAATTTTTGAATTAATGTTTATCTCCCAGCAGCAGCCGTCATCTGGGAGTCTCTTTGGTTCCAGTTCAGCCAATACAGCAGTCTCATCTGGGAGTCTCTTTGGTTCAAGTTCAGCCAATACAGCAGTCTCATCTGGTGGTGGAGGATTTTTCAGCGGCCTAGGAGGCAAACCAAGCGAGGACGCTGCCAACAAGAATCCATTTGGCACCACCTCCTCCACTGGAGTGTTTGGACAGTCTGGTCAGACAGGTAGGCTAACTCAGTTCCATGAAAATGTCTACTGAGACTATGGTAAGATGTAATAAAACTGCAGATTAATTAGAAAATTTGAACAGTAGTTGCCGATTTATGTCACATTCAGAAATATTTTCATCATTTTTGTTCAAGTCTTTGTTCTGAGTCAGCGGTAACTACTTTGTCAAAGAACAAACCAAATAAACCTAGATCATTTTATTGTTGTGTAATTACATTTACCTGTCCGTCTTCTAGGTACCAACAGTCTCTTTGGTAATAGTGGTGCCAAGACCTTCAGCTTTGGACAGTCCTCCTTTGGGGAGCAGAAACCTACAGGGACCTTCAGCACTAGTGCTGGAAGTGTGGCATCCCAGGGCTTTGGCTCATTCTCTACACCATCAAAACCAGGTACAGCTTTCCTTGTAATTTTAATGCATTTGTTCTTCACTCCCTGCTTTTTAGTCTTGATATATTTTCACACGTTTTGAGTCGTGCATAGCTAGTTGTAATTCACAGGTAACGTTTTATAAGATTTATTGCTGCTGAGATTTTAAAACCAGACTTGTTTCTGTGTGCTGTTCCCCATTGCTTTGGAAAGAGTGTATTTTTGGTGAAAACTGAGAATTTTTGAGTTATGTTAATTTAAATAGATATTATAGACATGAACACAGGGCTTGAAAGCAGAGTTTAAAAAAGTTCTTGTAAAAGTACATACATCGACAATAGAAGGATCCCTTCTGTCAGACACACACACACACACAGTAGGCAACAGAGAGACAACAATGAAGACATCGTGTATTTTTCTTCCTGTTCAAGTAATATCTATCCACTAGGGGTGCAACGATACACAAAATTCACGGTTCGGTTCGGTTCGATACTTCGGTGTCACAGTTCGATATTTTTTTTCGATACAAAAAAAAATGTTCATGCCTTTTTAATTTGTCATTTATTAAAATTATAAATATATATTTTAACTCAAAAGTACAGTTTTTAAATTTAACCCTAACCCTTGTGCATGTTTTTTATTTTGACAGCGAATGCGCACCTGCGGACCACTTATGTGCAGCCCTGGTTAT
>NW_005187403.1:8590181-8591797 GCF_000239375.1 Pundamilia nyererei | reverse complement strand
CTTTTTCTGTGATGGGAACTTGTAAACAAGTGAGGTTGGAAACTATGTCGATGACAAAAGTGCAAACCAGTGCATGTCTGAAACTTTGATGTAGAAAGTCAGTCACCGTATTTCGGCTGTGTCAAAGGAAACTGACATATAACCATCCAACTGAAGCCGTGTGTAACCACACGATGCACGATTATGTGGACAAGAGAAGAGAGCTACTAATTCTACTGCTGCAAACGTTGGGCGGGGGGAGTAAGCATGAAACTGTGATTAGTTCTTTCGCATTTCTTTCCAGGCCCTGGCTTAAGGGCTCTGGTTCATTGATGTGATAGTTCAGTGATAGTTGGATGACTGTGGTTTTAATACTTGGCAGCCAGTTCTTGACATTGCTCTCACCTTTATCATCTGAGCTCTTATCTCCTCACCCCTGAGGACAGAATAAACTGTGAGCTTGTCAAAAGCTCCATTGTTCCCCGCAGAATATTATGCAGTGCCAGTCTTCTCTATTGCCAAGTCACAGTGTATGACCTCAAAGATCTAATGTTTATTTGAATCGATTCATATTTACGACACAAATGATGCGTTTAATCTACAACTATTTATTTATAATGAAATGACTGCAGGGGTACTTCCTCAATGTCTTCTTTTTTCATGGTAGTGTATCCAATCTCAGCTTCTGCATCTGACATCCCTTTTGATCACTCAAAAGCAACTATATATAGTAACTTTTCATACCTCTTTAACAACTGCCTCTTCACAAACAGACCATTTTCCCAGTGTCTGGACACTGAGGTTTTGCTCTCCCATAGGAAGAAGATGTGTCAGTGACATCACGTCTGTTAAGTAAAGGCAATAACACGTGTGAATAAGCTTTTTGTATAAATAGAAAATTTGTTATGGGTGAAAATTTTCCTATAACAAATGAACTAATCCATCCCTATACCATCATG
Source organism: Pundamilia nyererei (assembly GCF_000239375.1). NCBI lineage: Eukaryota > Metazoa > Chordata > Actinopteri > Cichliformes > Cichlidae > Pundamilia > Pundamilia nyererei. The sequence continues at coordinate 8,590,859 of NW_005187403.1, read as the reverse complement.
GATGATTGCCTTTGCAGAGTGCTGATTTCAAACGTCAGATGGTTTCTTATACTCTTTAACCTGGGTACACGATGAGTAGGACTTTGAAAAAGAAATTCAAATTTTTATTTTTCAAATCTGTCTCTCAATCAAAGCAAACAACAAAGAGTCATTTAAACCACTGCTTAACTGCTCACGCTACCTAAAAACTTTCCATTTCTAAATGAGGAGACGACTGAGGTGGTTGCTTTTGGTCGCCCCGAACAGCTCAGTAACTCGCTCGCACTTTTGGCACTTTAGGGTTTTAACCTTTAACCTTTTACCAGGAATTTGGATCTTATTTTTGACAGTGGTTTCAAATTTGACGGACAGATTAGCTCTGTGGTCAAAGCAGGGTTTTATCAACTCGGACAGTTGGCCAAAGTCAAGCCCTATCTACCTTGAGAGAGTTATCCATGCTTTTAATTGTATTTGCCCCAACTATTGTACCTCCCTTTTTGCAGGCCTGGGTCACTCTGCTATCTGAAGTTTACAGTTGGTTCAAAATACAGCTGGTCGACATCTTACAGGGGCAAAAATGTGAGAGCACATTGCCCCAGTTTTATCCTGTCCTCATTGGCTCCCTGTCCCTTTTTTTTGTTTTTTTAGAATTGATTTTAAGATGCTATTCCTTATTTTTAAGTTTTTGTATGGCCTTGC
>NW_005187403.1:8570911-8590161 GCF_000239375.1 Pundamilia nyererei | reverse complement strand
CCCCAATTTATCTGAGCTTTTAAGTATCCACGCTCCACTTAGGGCACTAAGGTCTTCCAATCAGATGGTTCTGGATGTTCCCAAGACAAGGCCATTTTGGTTCTAGGCCCTGTCTTGTGGAACCACCAACCCCAAAACATCAGATCTGTTTGTAGTGGAGAGACCTTCAAGTCTTTACTCAAAACTCACCTGGTCTTCCTGGCTTTTAGCTCGAGTTGAGTACAGACATCTCAGTGCATTCCTATTTTTATTCTATTGTTATTTTAGCGTATTTTATCTATTAATCCTTGTGTTTTGTTCTCACTGGATGAACCTGTAAAGCATTTTAGTCAAGAACCATGACCATGGGATAGTTTTCCACTTCTGCTCAATGCATCTTAAATTAAGCTCAGCCTCTAACAGGCAGCACTGCGTTCGACCCTCATTTAGATATGGTTTTTGGTGACTGATCAATTGGTGACTGATCACAGCATTCAAAGGGTTCCTGATTTCCACCTGAGAAATGTGCGCTTTCCATGCTGCGCTGCCTGAGGGCCTGAATCTGTTACAGTGTTAACACAAAGAGACAACCACTCACGCTCACTTTCACACCTACTTTCAAATTTAGAAACACCAACTAACTTAAACTCATACATGTCTTGGATATATAATGTAATTTCCTGTAAAAGTTGAATTCCTCATATTCTTTGCACTCTTACTTTGAGAAACATTTTAAATGGTTCAACACATTGGTGAACCCCACCATATTTTTTTTTTTAATCTATCGAGATGATGCGCTGATTATTTTCAGTCAATTCTTGGAGAACTCATTATTATACATTTAAAAGTGGTCTTTATTGTGTAAATCACTTCTGAATAGAGCTGGGGCGCTATGGATAAAAACCAGTGCAGGCGTAGTTAAATTCACCCTTAGAGGCCTGTTTTAAACCAGGAGAAACCCTGTCTACATCACATTGTAGTTTGTCTGAAAACATCATGTAAATTTAAAAACCGATATGCTGATACTTTGCTGCTCGTGGCCATGAGTAGTAGTAGCAGCTATTCAAGCTGTACCTCAGAGCCTCTGGGGTATTGGTAACCCTCAGCACACTAATTCTCCATCACTGGCCATGCAGGGGGAATGTAATCTTGTTACATTAGCTCAATCAATTATTTACTGGGGCATGCTGCTAGCCAGGCTGTAATTTCAGTACACTCTTTCTCTCCTGCCAATCAGAGGCTTTGAATTGGTGTGAAGTACTCATCATGCTTATAACAGTTTACTGCTCCAGAGGCTGTGCACAACAATACTGTAAATGCCCACACGTGTACTCAGGTAACTTCTGATGAGTTACAATAGGGGGATATGCAATTTTTTTTTTAATTTAAAATCAGAATCAGAATCAGAATACTTTATTAATCCCTGGGGGAAATTATTTAAAACATAGCTAAAATACTTTTTCTGTCTTTACCTAGGAATTTATTTTCCTTTTGGAAGTGCCAGCACTAAATTCAATTTATGTTTCTTCATATGAGCCCAAGAAGAACTCTAGATTAAATTTTAGTGTTAGCAGTAGCTTTGTTAAAGGGAAAAAACATCTACATGGATGTAATGCCTGATGTAAATAAGCCACTTAGCATATAATGTTATAAAAGTTACAGAAATTGCTTCATGACTCACATTTCTTCTGTATTTTCTTTGTAGAAAGAACACTGGAAACCAAGTAACTTCCTGCTCTGTTATCCTATTTCCTTCCTACAGGTGGCTTTGGCAGTGCTCCGGTGTTTGGGAGTCCTCCATCTTTTGGGGGTTCCCCAGCATTTGGTGCTGGAGCATCTTTTGGCTCAAGCCCTTCATTCAGCAGCCCCATTGGATCATCGGCTGGCAAAGTGTTCGGAGAGGGCACAGCGGCTGCCAACATGGGAGGATTTGGGTAAGCAAGACGAAGTTTTTTTTTTGAAAGGTTTGATATGGAAAAAAAATCCATCGTTATGTAATTAAAGCTGACTTTAGAGCAACCTAAAGGTTCAGCCACTTTGATTCAGGGTGGCTGAACCTTTAGCTGAACTTTGTTTACAGAACTTCTATCTGCATCTAGTTTGTCTGTAATCTATTTTCTGTGCCTGCTCTGATATTCAAGGTTTAAAGCAGCAAATATTTTCAGTAGAACAACCTTTCATTGACAAAGTAGTGTAACAAAGAACTGTTTTTTTTTTCTCAACCCACTGTTGCAGACAATGAGTATTTGAAAATGTCATTGTCATCAGGCTATTATTGTCATAATAGGCGCCTTTCAGTGTGCTCAGCACTACAAGACAAACCGGCTGAAAGCAGCATTTAACAACACTATTAAAAACCCCATTAACATTTAAGTGTGGAGAAACAAAACATTTTTATTGGTCTATAGAGTTATATGAGGCAAATTTGGGAAGTGAGGCTTAATTTTATTACTTTTAAACACACACATTTCTATCTAATCTAATTCCAGCAGTTCTGACTTCAGGCAGGATTTCCTGATTATTATGTTTTTTAATCCTCCCCTCCTCCTTATCATTTATACTCTAATGATTTGCATTAACCTCTGGTGTGTTCACATGTGCATGTGTTTTGATACCAGCAACCATGGTTGCCAGCACAAAACAAACCCAGCTCTGTGCCAGACTAGATTATTCCCTCCAGATAATCTCAATCTGGGGTCATGAAGCCTGCAGATTAAACTGACATGCTCTCTCTCTCTCTCTCTCTTTCACTGTTTTGCTTATTCTTTTTTCTCTCCCTTGGGAGTGAGTGGGCGTTGGGTCCTGTAGAAAGGATTAATGTATAAATCCCAGCCTGCCAATCCTCACATGCCAAACGAGTAAAAATAAATAAATAAAGCTAAACAAATTCACATTCACTATCTTGAATGTTCTGCTTTGTTTACATGTTTAACTAACCAATAAAAACATCTTGGACAAACTATTTGCCCACATGTATGTGTGTTTAATTATGAATTTATGACTGTCAGACCAGTAACCTAATATTGTCAAGCATTTTGTCTTACCAGCCCCATTCAGGTGTGGCTGTCTTTTTTTCAGTTGTAACTTTTGCGTTTTACAGTATCACAACCTCAGCACCTGCTCCGGTTTTCAGGTTTGCCCCACCTCCTAGCACTCCGTCCTTTGGTGCGCTAGCCGGTCAGAGCGCTCCATCATTCGGGAGCCTGGCCCAGCAGGGACCTGGGTTTGGAAGTCAGCCCAGCAGCTTTTCAGGTTTTGGACAACAGCCACAGCCAGGAGGTGAGACTACTACTTTACCTGAATTATTTTTGTTTTTATTTTTTCCCCCTTCCTCATCATCTTCAGCTGCCATCTTGCCTGCTATCACTCTAGTTTATTCCCTTCAGTGAGTCACTCAACAGCGCCATTCTTCCAGCAACTGTACAATTTTAGCCATTGTACAGTTTTTATCACAAGTTTCTTTACTTTAACTGTCTTTCAAACTTGAAAAAGGAAGGTGGCTTTATTGTTGTGCAATAGAAATTTCCTGAGTATTGCGACCAAACAAGTGTTTTGTTGTGTTAATTACACTTTTAGGGTAGATTGTGCATCACATGAAGATTTTAAAGTGGTCAATTTCCTCATTTGGCAACACAATGCAAGTTTGTGCGAAACATATCCAAGGAGTACTTCCCTCTCAAACACGATAAAGACAAAGGATGACAAAGGATGGATGAATACATTTTATGTTTCATGGGCTAATGAGACAGAAAGGGGTTCACTGTAACACACTGTATGTTGAATTTGCCTGTCCTGCACATCTATAAACTTTCACTGCATTACAGCTGTTACAGGTTTCTTTGCAGAGATGACTGGTGTGCATCCCTCTGAGTTTTCATGCATGCACGATCCAAATTATTTTTCCATGCACTCATTTCTTTGATATTTCTCTCCTTTGTTTCAGTCCTCTGCTTTATTTTTTTTCTGAAGTTTTAATGGTATTGTGGATGCACACTATACACAATATGCATACTGTACATAGGACTGTCCACTAACCCACTTCCAACACATAGGCACACAGATCATGTGACTCATGCTGTGAAGTGAGACTTCCATTAGTCTTTTTTTCCCACTTGCAGTAACAATTACCAAATTAATCATGTATTTATTTTTTATATTTTTAGGATTCTCTGGAAACACCTTTGGGTCTGCAAACCAGTAAGTGTGGTCCATCCATCTAGTTTTAATTAGTCTTTTTGTGTGTTTTTTTTTTCTTGTGTGTGTTAATGTGAACTGATAAGTAGACAGACCCACATTTCTCTGTTCCTCGCTGGCAGCACTGCATTGTGCCTGTGGTATTTGAACTCTGCTGAAGCTTCCATCTTGTACCGCAGTGCTCCCTATAGAACCTTTCAGGTTTAATACCACCTCATCTAACCTCATTTCTTTCCTCTTTTCCATCTTCTTTCTTTCCTCTGTTCCTCATAATCGCTCATATTCACCATTATTTCACTGCATTGTCTTACAGTAAATTTTGAAAGCAATTATTATAGGAAAATATTGTTTTTAGTCATATTTAGAAGATATTCTAAAAACTACCCAATGCTGCACTTGCTAAATCTATAGCACATGAAGGGTGTGTGGGTGTGGCTTTTCATTCTCAGCCCCTGTGAAGCTGGTGCTCCTTACTTGGCTGTGCATGGTTTAAATGTTCAAGCAGAGCTTTCTTACTAATTAAACCTAAAACTAATTAAAGTGATTATTTTTTCCTTCACCTCTTCTTCTCTATCTCCTCTTCTTTCCTGTCATCCTTCAATTTCACTTTCTACCTTTTTATACTGCTTCTCGCTTCATTTTCCATGTGTCACATGGCAGCCAGTGTTTCCCCGGGGTGTGTTCCAGTGGAATGCACTCTGAAGTGTGCAGGAGTGTGTGAAGACAAGGCTTAGTCTATTGGACACATTCACATTCTGTTAATAATCCTTCTCTTTCAGTCTTTTCTGCTTTTCTCTTGTGTCTGCCTTCAAAACTGTATGCATATTACATTCTTTGTACAGACAGGATTGTTGCCAAGTCAAAATTGCCTTTACTTTTATTTCTCAAATCTACAAGCGTTATAATTTTTGATTTAATAATATTAACAAAAAACCCCTCTACTACAATGATACTGGGGAAAAAGCCTGAATTAAAATGAAATCCATTCATGATTATTAAGAAATTATTTGTAGGAACCTTGGATTTGTGTTTAAACCTTAAAAAGAACGAACAGAAACATTCCACTGTTTTTATTACCCTGTGCTGTGAAAAACTAAACATCTCCATTGACAACTCTAAAACCAGTTTTGAAAAGTGTAATTATTGCTAACAATAAATCATAATCCTACAATAAAATATGGCATATCAGCGCTCTTAACAGCAGCTCTCTCCAATGTAAAAACCATTCATCATGTGCACTTGTCATTGCTGCCAAGACAAAAGGCAAATGCAGGAGTACAAAATCAGACACTTTCACTGAATTCAACGCGTTTTTTCATTTGATTTATTTCACAACCTGCCTGGAAAAATGCTGCGGAAAGCAATTAGGACGACATGATGTCAAATCTATAAGAACACTGGGTGGGTGTGTGGGTGGACAAGATGTCATGGTGTATGTGTTTTGATTTGCTCGTTAGAGGTCATTTTAATAGTCCTGCTGCTGACTTTTTAAACATTCAAAACTCTTTCTCAGTAATGTCTCTCCCTCTCTCTCTCTGATCTCTTTTTACAGATCAAATTCTCAAACATTTTCCAGTTGGAGAAGCTAGTTTTTGTCTTTTAAACCACCTTGAGCTACTGTAGATGCCACTGCGACATTTCTTCTTCTTCACTTAAAGCTCTCTGGGCCATACATTGGGAGAAGCGCAAGGCTGCATTGTGTTTGGGTTGGCTGCTCATAGAGCAGACACATGTTATAACTTTTTGTGATCTTAATATTTTCTTGGACACAGTTGAATCAAGTTTTGACATGTTTACAAGTAAAGAGTGTATGGTTGTCTTCATTGTCACAATATACACACATCAAGGGTTGTTGCCTTACAAGTACAATTTTTGCACTTTGAAAACATGACTTAAAAAAACCCCTGAGCTTTACTTTCACTCTTTAACTTTGTAAAGCTGTTAAAACAACATCCAGTCTACTTTTACGTTGCTGCCAATGCAGACTTTGACAGATTAGGTATGTGTGAAAAATGCAAAACTTGGAGGTGTGTATTTAATAGCAAAAACTGATTTTAAATTTTGACTTGTTGAACTAAGACGTTAAAAAAATAATTGTTTTTTGTTTTGTTTTCCCCCCCACTAAATCCATCCCTCGGATGTGTATTTTTACATGGAAAACTAAGAATAAACCAAATATTTCAAGTTTTTTTTTGTCTACGCTTAATGTGAGCACTGGTAATAATTTGTCTTGCTCTGTTTTCCCATGAAAATAACTGTAGCTGCCTGGATAGAAATCTTTGATGTAAGGTGGTTTCAGTGCCATTGCTAAAGGTGTGTAAAATCGAGCACCGGTCCATGCAGCCTGCCTTCTACAAGGATTTGTGAAAGAATGTGTGGCTCTTAGGAGCGTGGTGCTGTAATAGGATTCCTTTATTTTAGGCCCTCCTTGATATTCGGTGATATTCAACTTCAAGTATTATTGTTACAAAGTAGAATCGTTAAGGAGCTACAGAACCCAACCATGAAGTGGCAGACTACATAAACTTACTGATTGGAGTCACAGAATATCTAAAAGTTGCAGCGCTTTGCTGACTCAATCTTCTGACATTAACATCGGCACAAAAACTGCACCAGTAGCTTAATGGCATGCGTTTCCATGGATGAGCATCTTCTGTAGGAGTAATGTACAGGTGGTCCATTACTTGTCTACAAATTGTAATATGATTATAGCTGAGAGGAACTTTCCACTCTCATGCCATAAGTATAAAAACAGGCATCATCTGAACATCAGTCTCTCTGCTCAGTGACGTTCATTGAAATACACTGACCACAATATAATTGTGAGGAGAAAACATAAAGCTACACTTGGGTGGGTGGCATGAAGAACAACATTAATTACTGAACCATGATATGTACCTTATTTTCTTCTTCGCTTCTGGAAGGATTCCACATACAGGAGCTGAAGGTGGCTGTGGGCAAATGTTGAGGGAGGTCTGTGGCTTGTATCAGAGCCCTGATGTTTGTGGCATTTGGCCCCAGGAAGCAGAGTCACATTGTTAGCTTATGGCTGTGGAGGATGTCACTGTCACTCTGTCAGCCCTTATCTTGCATCTCTCTGCAAACGGATGGCAGAAGTCCTGGTGGGCCTGAAGTGGCATGGGAATGTCAGGGTCATGGCATGTGGCCTGTAATAGACACCTGCTAAAAAAGAAAAGCCCATATTCTGTCCTCAATAGATAAAAAGAGCAGGCTGGAGCCTTTGATGGCTTTGGCATCCACAAGTGAAGAATAAGTAGCTATAAATTGATTTTATATGCAAGTAATTGGTTAATGAACAATTGAACAATGAAGATCCAAAGAAAATATTCAGCAATTACAATTTTATTTTGAAGAAGAATTCGATTATCAGCATTACATACATGATCGCACCGAAGCCTCTTTGACATCTCAGGTAAAGATTGATAGTTGGACACGATGGCAGATTACAGCAGCACACGGGCTGTTGCAGAGCCTGAAGTCTGTAATGCTTTCAGCTAAACCGGATGAGCTTATGAGATTTTCAGCACCCACTCCACAACTGGCCTCAATGAAAGCATTAAAAGAGGAGCCTTTATTGTAATTATTATTATTTTACCACATGCCTAGCCGAAATACTCAGAGGTGGTGTCTAATGTCATTGTTCCTGGGGATAAGGAGGGCAGGAGAGTCTCACACTTGGGAGGTTGGCAGCTGTCTTCATGGAATCCGGATAAAAATAGTTTAGTCCAAACCAAACACCCACCCATCCCTCCCCCAGCCCCACCCTCATTCTCTGCTGTCTCCCAGCCCAACCCCCCATTCAGTGATGATTAGCAGCTCCTGAGCACATATTCATCATTGCTGCATGAGCCTCGGTGTGTGCTCGTTCGAGTCTTTAGGCATATCTATGAACAGAGTACTATTTCTACAGTAAATGCTGCTGATTTCGGTCACTAAAGTGGCCCAAGTTGTGCATATTTTAGCAGCTAGCCTGTTTTGAGTCCCTGTTTTGCAAGGTTAGGGTTAACCAAGGCTTTTGTGAGCAGCATCTCTACTGAAGGAGAATGCACAATATGCCCTAATGGGTAATTGTGTTTCTGCAGATAATCCAATAATCCACTAACAGACAACAGAGACCTCACTTCCTATTTCTCCTGCCTTCTGCATGCTTGCTGACTTTGTGGTGCACAATGGATTTATTCCTTAACTATGCTTTTGTGAAATTGTGAAATATTTCAGTATTTAACAGAGAAACAATCAAAAACGGACCACTTGGACCATATTCATTATGTTATGTTAAAGGGGATCTGTCTGTAACGGCTGTCATCAACAGTTCGCAGTGTTGGTGTGTTAGTCTGACATTTTGTTCCACACTAAAATATCTTGACAGCTATCCAATGAACAGCCGTGAAGTAGGGCACAGATATCAATAGTACTTTGAAGGGATTCAATCCATTCCAATCTCTGTGGTGATTCCTTGGTATTTTCTCCTGTGCCAGCAGTGACATAAACGTTTTCATCCATAGATCAGTGCCAAATTTTTTACAGACATTTAGGATTTCAAGATAAATCAATTCAAGTGAAATCTCATAATAACTATTGGATATTTTCTTTTTATAAAAATGCATTTTAGGCATGTAGACATGGTCAAGGGTAGTGTGCCTAAGTTCAAACTGCATCAGAAAGGTTGAAGAAAAGTGATTAAAGTCACTTTGAATGTGACTTGAAATGATTGGTGCCACAGGTCTGACTACTTTAGAAGTTGTGTGTGTGAAAATGACCGTAGAGTAGCAATCTGCAGGGTTTACAGACTGGTTTTAAAAAGAGGAAACATCCAAAAACCAACAACATTGCATAAAACTGCCTTACTGATGCCAGAGATCAGAAAAGAATGCCCAGACTGCTTTCTGCTGGAACATTCAGATGGTCAGTTCAGAATTTGGTGTAAACAACATGAAACATTAGTACCAGTTCATCATTATTTAAGTGCTTCAGCCTATGTGAGTAATGCTGCTGACCATGCCCATTCTTTTACAGACACAGTGTGCCTATCTTCTGATGGCTGCTTTAAGCACAAAGCTCAAATCATTTCAAAGTAGCTTTGTGTAGATGGTAAGTTCGCTGTACTCAAATGGTCTCGACAATAACCAGATCTCAATCCAACAGAGCACCTTTGGGATGTGGTGAATCGGGTAGATTCGGATCATGGATATTTACCTGACAAATCGGCATTATGTTATCGCGCCAGTATGGATCCAAATCCCAAGAAATGTTCCCAGCACCTTGTTTAATCTGTGCCTTAAAGAATTGAGGCAGATATAAAGGCAAAAAGGAGCCCAACCCAATAATAGGAAGATGTAGTCTGTGTAGGGGTGTGGGTTCTGAAACTCTGCACATCTCTCTTGTATACTCAGGAACTGCTATCTTGTACTCCAGGGTTTACTATTTGTATTATTAGATTGGATCTTTTTTTTCTTGTGTGTACACCCACTGGTACTCTTATACTTATGAGGTGGGAGTGTATGTTCCATATTGTCTTATGTTCTTCAAAAAGAAAACGGCATATTGTTCAATTTGTCTTTTGTAAAAGTGGATGCAGAAAATTTAATAAAAATATCTAGGGGGAAAAAATAATGGTAAATGGCCTGTATTTGTATAGCGCCTTTCTAGTCCCTAAGGACCCCAAAGCGCTTTACACATACAGTCATCCACCCATTCACACACGCATTCACACACTGGTGATGGCAAGCTACATCGTAGCCACAGCCACCCTGGGGCGCACTGACAGAGGCGCCTAATAGGAAGATGTACCTAAAGAAATGGCCTGTGATTCTATAAAACCTTAAACTTTGTAAGTTATTAGTTAAAAATGTCACATCCTGATGCCTTAGTTTGTGACTAAATGTCTGAAGATGATACAATTATATTTGTACATGTAACAATTTTTCATTTAAATCTTGAAGCCAGACGGACTCAACAGGGCATGGTTACTGTTACTGACAAGGGACTTTGTAAAACCAAAATAAAGACTTTTTCTGAAATCAAATCAACCTGTGACTAAAAACTGAAGAAAAGACAGCATTCTGTCAGAGATGCCTAAAGCCAGAATTCTCCCGCTAGCGAAATAAGTTGGTGAATATAAGCACTAAAACTTGTTGAAAAGTGCAAACTCTCAAAGCTGCCAGCGTGACTGCAGGCTCTTGGTCTTGTTTAGCAGCTTTTTCTGCTTATAGCTGAAAGTTGTCTCATTCTTTACCTAAATAAGTCTTGCAGTCATTGATGTAGACTGCAAGAATGATTAAGCGTTTTTTAAAAACATCTCACTGGTACAAGCTCAGCTTTTACTTCATACTCTGATTATATTAGATATTTTCATTTTTTCTTGAATGTTGTCACAGTTAAATAGTTTGAAGCGTCGGTGTGTGGAGCCAACTTGTACACCACTGAACACTCTACTCTTTGTTTCACTCTCATCACCTCCAGCTGTTTTTGTCCTGCAGTTGCGGCAGAAAGCAATGGTCGCTTTATGCCTATTTCTTAAATGCTAACAACCGCTTTGAGCACTGTAGCAGCACACCGATGAACAGAATGAGTGATAAACAATATCTGAGCCCCCCCAACCTCTCAGGGTTTATCTCTTTTTGTTTTTATTACTTCCCTACTTCAGCTCCAAATCTCCTCTCCTTTTCCCCCTTCTCTGTCTTTAACTCATTCGCAGGGATTATGCAAGGCCTGTGTCATCGCTTAATCGCTTATCTTGATACTTCAAAGGATTTTTTTTCCTTTTTTTTTTTTTAAATTCTCCAAGTTCTAAATTCATGCAAATTTCACTTAGTCTTCCAAGTACATGCAAAGTATTCAGGCCAGCGCCTTAGCCGAAAAGATCAGTAACATGTGAAACCACAATTTCAACACTTACACTGCATGTGAGTGGATTAGTGAGGAAAGGCTTTAAGCTCTTACCTAATAGACATGATCGTGGATGTCCAGTGTTGCATCAGATGTTAGAGGCACTCAGGTTTTTCAGAAAGGCCAAAAGGCTTGTAACGGCTACTTATGACAGCTGCTGCAGTGAAGCTTTCTGGTGTTCCCCTTTAAACATCATTTTGACCTCACCGGTTTTAATATATGAATGTTTTAGAAATATCCACCAAAAAGTATTCTTTATTTTTGGGTCTTTCTCACCCTCTTTTTAAAAATCCTAAAAAGAATCTTAAGATATTTTGAGGAGCCACTGCAAGTGATCTGGTGTTACAGGAATTTTTATTTGGATCATAGGCATGGATCTATCAAAATATGACCTTCTCAACACCTTTATTGAAGTGTATCACATGAAGACAGGAGATTTTTTTTTTGGTGAACTGGATCCTCATCAGATCAGCAGACATTACAAATTCATCTTCGAAGAGTCTAGAGTTCACCATTTCACAGTCAGAGATCCAAAAACAGAAACCTGAAGACCATTGTTACTCTCCCTGGGCACCCAAAATTACTTCAGATTACTCCAAGACAAGAATGTCAGTCACTTTACATCTTTACTTTTACACATTTACTTTTATGTGAAAAGCTTAACTACACATTTAGTCAGTGAGAGATCTTCATCTAAGAGCAATTTCAGCAGCATGTCTCCGTTTTTCTACATGATAAAGATGAAAGAAACCTGTCAGCATGACTCTTTCGGCTTAAATTGTAAGACATAAATGTGTAAAATTATCGAAATCAATAATTTAATGACTTTGGTTTATTATAAAGGGACATGGGGGAGGTCCTTATCAGCAGGAAAAGCTGTAAAACCTGTGAAGATACAGTTAAAAGTCAAAAAATGATGTCTTCCTTCCCCTTTGTCTAAAGCCACCCAATAACCAAGATTAGCCTTTGCCGGGCCAATACCGGCTCATGGATCTTATGTTTGGCACACCCACTTCAAGAGGAAGGTGTGTAGATCTCAAAGAAAACCAGGGTTAATTGTAAAAAGCTGTAGGCCTCTCTTAAAACACCAAATGTATGTTTTGATGGGTCAATCATAAAGGGAACACTAAACGTCTGTCATTCATACAAAGCAGAAGGCTGTTGGGGAATCGTTCTTGAGCAGATGAGACCAAAACAGAGCTTTTTGGTTTCATCAGAACTTTATACTTGAGGAAATAATATTCCCTCTAATGTATAAGGTGTTGTGTTGTTCCAGCCGGTGTAATAATGGTATTATATGTTGTAATTCTGAATTATTGCCAGCAAATACTAAACAAAGGTCACAACGTTATTCTGTGACCTGAACTTTAAAAGAGAGGACACACAAGTCATTCAAAATCGGCTCTAAAAAAGATTGAATGTTGTGTAAAATACACATAAAAACAGAATGCAGTGATTTGCAGATCTTATAAACCCATATTTTATTCACAATAAAACTCTCTCAGGCAAGCTTTCTTGTAATTTCTTTAAAAAGTCTTCAGGAATAGTGTTCCAGGCTTCTTGAATTATATTCAAAGCTCTTGTTTGGATGTCTTTTTTCTGTTTTCTGTCTCAAGGATCTCGCACAGCCTCAATAATGTTGATGTCTGGGCTCTGGGGAGACCAGTCAATGTCTAATAGTGCTCCACCGTGTGTTTTTCAATCTAGCTTTGCTGTTACTGCATTGACGGTGTGTTTAGGATCATTGCCATGTCTGACTGGCAGTGGTGCTATGAAAATTATGCCGTTGTTTTCCACATGGTCCTGCATGGTGGATGTGTACACTTTTCACATAATTTGTTCAGTTTTGACAATAGTCCACTGGCTAAAATTCAACCCCAAACAACACACGTTTCGCTGACAGTTTAAACCAGAAGTCATATATTTGGATTCATTGCTCCATATGATCTGTTGCCACCGATTTTCATTCCAGTTCTTGTGTGAGTTGGGATTCCTCTGCCCTTTCATCCTGTTTCGTTTCCCTAAGGATGGCTTTTTGACAGCCCCCTTTACACTGCTGATGAGGCTTCATTGTAGATGGCTCAACTGAAGAGCCAGATGCATCTCTCAAGTCCTGTGTTGGGTCTTTGCCTGTCCAAATGTGTTACATTTGTCATGTTTCACAGATTTAACTGAAGAGTGGGACCAAATCATGTGTTTTTGCAACAGGCTGCTAGTAACAAAATGCCTAAAGACAAAATTTAAAATTGTCTTTGCTATCCAATGTGCAAAGAAAAACTTTGAAAGCCCTATTCACCTTTTGTATTTCTCACAATGTTATCAAGATTCACTTTTGTAAGTACTATAATAAACTGTACAAGTCCAATATATATATATATATATATATCATTATATAAATTATTGTTTCTGTTATTAAATAATGCATTATTAATTTACTGGTTATAAATGAGCAATCTTGTAATAAGACCTCTCCAGACTGAGAGTCATTCCTCTGAGCGGTTCAATCATTTATCTTGTGGCGCATTGTCTATTTATTAACTGCAAATGTTAAATTAATTTAAAAATGAACGTTTCATCAGTTGAATTTTTCATTAGAACATTTTAATTGAATTACTACAAGGTAGAAAAAAGCCCAGGCCACTCACAATGTGCTGTCGTTTATAGTTGTTTATATCACCTGCCTACTGGATTTCCAGGCCTTCTGTTGGGGTCAATGAAGTTGAGCTACCGTGAGGAGAAAAATTATGCCATCAAAGCGGAGCGAGTCTCGTGTTTTATTAATGTGAGCTTAAGGTTTTAATATTAACAGAAGTTAATGATGGACATGTCTGATGAGGTGTTTAGTAGTTGAACTCGTAATTGCACAAAGGATCTGGATGCATTCCCTGCTCGAGTTTACTACAACATGTTGGAGGTGTGGGGTCTGTCACATGCTGTAATTACACAGTAGACAGTTAAAGCTTGCCCTGTACTTATGTATCCCTGCCCGGTTTATTTTATGCGATGTTCGGCACTCAAACAGCATCATTAATTTAAATGGAAAATTCCACAATGGTGTATGCTAAGCAGTAATTGTCCTCATTCAAGGCTCAGCTGGACAGCCCAGATGTACATGTTTATAAATCAATCTCTTACATAATTGTAGGGGTTGCAGTGTGTTTGTCAGGGCTAAAGCTTAGCAGTGATTTATCTGCTTTGTTGCAGCATTTTGTTTTTAAATAGATGTTATGTAATATTTTCTGGATGGTTCCTGCAGGCACTGAAAAGTCTTAAAAAGTACTAGATTAAGCTTCCTCCATAAGGGTCAGCTATATGCTTTGATGTTGCTAGTAGCAGCTAGCAGACCCCGCATCTTAAAGTGATAGATTAAAAATGAGCCAGTATTAATTGATGCTCACAAACACAGCTTAGGTTTCTTGGCATATCTGGGTCCTTGTTGTGTCTCAGCTCCTCACCCTGGAGGTTTTTTAAATATTAGATATATCTCCAACCGTTGCCCTTTGTTGTGTAAAGCCGTAGCTTTGTGGGGGAAAAATCCCAAGTAGCATATAACATTTGTTTTTATTTGTATTTTTCTTTTATTATATATATATTAAATCTGTAGTTGTTTTTCCTTAGATAAAGCCTAATAATACTGGAATCAGGCATTTTTTTTAATCGTAAAAGATAACGGGTTGTTAAACCCACTGTCCCACAAATAACAGTCCCACAGCTAAAAATGCTGTGGGAAATCTTTCATGTCCCCAGTACTTAAACCATTTCTACATCCCATTCACAGATTACACTAGGTTGTAGCTCAGGCCGTCCACTAATTGAAAGGTAGGTTGATCAATTCCTGGCTGCTCCAGTGCCTTTTGGGCAAGATACCGAACCCAAAGTTGCTCTTTGATGTTTTTATCTGTTTTTGAATGTTAAATAGAAAGCACTTAGGGGTAGGAAAAAAATTACTTTGTGTGAATAGGACATGTTTGAGTGTTCCAATAGAGTAGAAAAGCATTTAGTGTGTCCAAACCATGAGAATCAACATGGTGCAGTTGTTATAAATATGTACACCAAGCTAGGACTGGCTTTGATCCTCTTTTGCCTTCAGAACTGCTATAATTCTTTGTGCCACAGATTTAACAAGGTGCTGGAAACATTTGTCAAAAACTTTGGTCCATATTAACACGACAGCATCACACAGTCGCTGTATATCAATGATGTGAATCTTTCATTTCACCTCATCCCAGAGTTGCTCTATTTGTTTGAGATCTGGTGGCTGTGGTGATGATGCTCTTCTGCATACCTTGGTTTTAATAAAGCATTATTTGAGTTATTGTTACCTTTCTATCAGCTCAAAGCAGTCTGGCCTTTCTGCTCTGACCTCTGGCATCAACAAGGCATTTTCATCGAGAGTACTTCCACGTGTTTGTGCAGGGACGTCTCACTAAATCAGCAGTTTCGGAAATACTCGGATCAGCCCATCTGGCAACGACAACCATGCCACATTCAGAATTGTATTAATCACCTTTCTTCTCCATTCTGATAGTCAGTTTGAAAATCGTCAGGTCGACTTGACAATCTCTCCATACTTAAACGCTGGCATCGTTGGACTATTAATAGAAATGTCTGGTTCCAAAGATAAAGCGATGCAGTGATTATTTGGTATTACAAATAGGGACAGGTGGATACTGCAGCACCCTCACAGAGACTCTGAGCCGTGTAAATATAGCTGTGAATGTGCAGTTCAGGAATGCGACCGGGATAGCATTGACAGTCGAGGCTCAAACTGACTCAAGTAACTGAACACACACAGAGGCTGCTGGACAAAACCCTTTTTTTTTTACACATGGCCTTCCACGCGTCACTCTGGCGTTTCTTTAGGCTCCCGAGACCGCGTGTAAGATTTTGTTTCGTAAATGGACATATTTTGTTATTTTAAAGCTGGACAGTCAGTGTCCTCCATTGCAGAGGTGGTTCTGAGATATGGGGTCACAAGCGATGAACAGAAAATTAAAAGAATCCAACAAAGGGCTGTGAGATGTCCTGTGAGACTCGTGGCGGAGGTGAGAAGGGGAAAAATCCATACTGTTCAGCATATGTGTCCTCTTGCATACAAATTACTTGACTAAACTCGCACATTTTGTGCTCATGGGATAGAAAAATAATTCCAAATCCAATGAGAGTTTTGAATGTCAGAATTTAAGTTGATTATTTCTCTGTTAACTGTTTCATATGCTTTGAAGATGAAATCCTTTGGAATTTGGGTTATGTCTATGTATATATACCTCCAGTTTGGATGACTGAACACATAAATGAGTAAGGGTGAAGACAAAATTTGTCTTATTGACACAAAAAAGAAGGAAAGAAACCAGTAGTAACTTTTACCTGCATAGGCGACGCAGCTAAAAGCCCCACTTGTAAGAGCACTTGTGTGAACTCTGTTGTTGCACTGCATAACACTCATTCTGTCCTTGGGCATTATAGTTTATTCCAAGTCAATCCCTCATGCTGCAAAATCCTCAAATGCACCAAATATGCATTAATAAGCAACCAAAAGTAGTCCCTAACCAGTGCACTTGTTTTTCTCCTATTTAAATAACATCTTTAAAAAATAAAAAAAAAGGTTCCTAGCTGTTCTTACTTATGCAAATGCAACTATTTGACAGTGACCCATTTTTAAAGATTTGTGTGACGCAGACAGGAGAAAAGTAAAAAAAAAATAATTAAGAGATGGCATTGACTGACAAAACGAAAAACACAGATATTCCCAGCTTAATATTTTATAACTGAAAATATTTAAAAAGTGGGTTTATTCATTCATTTTGTATCTAAGATTTCTAAATCTGTGTGCAGCTGTGGTCTCCAAATCCAAACAGTCTGCATCGGAGAGCTTTTGATCTGCAACGGGAATAAGTACGATGTATACCCCTGCACACCATTCATGTGAAAATATTCCTATCGTTTTATGCAGTTTTGGAGTCTTTCCAAAATTCTTTTTGAGCTAATATTGTGCATACAAAAAGTTAGAAATATGCACACGGATTTTTCTATAGGATACATAGAGCAATTTGTAGAAAGAGCTCTCAACTCTGCAGGCTGAGAACAAAGTCCTCTGCTACAGGTTAAAAAAAAGAAAAAGCATGAGCTTCATGCACTAAACAACAGTAAAATACAAAATGGCTTGAGAGAATTTAGTACACACTCAATTATTTACAATGCAGTTTGTGATTTGTAAAATTCAGCATATTAATATGGATGATTCTGTGTACACAAAGTATTTGTGAGGTAGTTAAGAACATTTTCGACCCACTTTTTCCTCTAAATACCAGTATACGTGTGGAAAAAGGCGTACATTGGTTTTTGTGTGTATTTGTGTCTGTCTATACATCTGGCCCCAGGTGTTCAGTAGTTTCAGCTCTACTGACTGCAAAGAATCTACAGAAAACATTTGTGTTTGCTGCTTTCTTAAATCAAATTCAAGTGAAAATGATATACTGTCTGAGCACACGAGCCCATGCCATATTTAACTGCATTCTTGGACTTTATCTTTTTAAATCCCTTCTTGTCCTTTTTTTAATGTCCCATATTTACTTTGCTTTACTGCCATCAGCAAAATGTGACATAATTGCATACATAAAGTAGTAATATCCATACCAGTGTTACAAGAATCTACTGTGTGCTCAGCTGGGTATGTGAAGCCTGGGGGATTTGTGCGTATGCATGCAGGCTTTCAAGATTTTTTCAGTTCAGCTCTTAAATTCTGCCGTTCTTTGTTCTGATTCAGAGCATGCTTGGTCCTTTTGATTTGTACACATTGAAAGAAAACACCATCCATCATAGAGAAAAACACCCCGAAGTGACACACATGGATGAATGTATGCTGGGCAGCAAGGAACCATCAGCTCAGTGGTCTACTAATAAAATCAATACATTTATCAGTGGAAATAATCAGCTTCTTTTTTCTTTCATGGTAAAAAGTACAAGAAACTACACCCTCTTTGAAGTGAAGGTTTTTACATGTGAGGACTGAATAAGAATAATACTAGCAGGTCTTATGATTATGGAAATGCAACCTGAGATGAACTACAAAACTTATGTCATTACTTATTTAACAAAAAATAAATAAATCCTGCAGAAGCATTGCGTTACCTTCATAGTAGGGGCCAGGTGCTGCAAATCAAATGCACTTGATTAACTGAACCAGTGTATGCATCTCTATAAAAGCAGAATTTTGGGGACTTTGGAGTATTCAGGAGTGTGTTAACACAATACCAAGGAGGAAAAACATCAGCAATGATCTTGAAGAAATAGTTGTTGGTGCCCATCAATCTTGGAAGGGTTATAAGACCATTTCCAAACAGTTCGACGTCCATCATTCTATAGTGAGGAAGATTATTCACAAGTGGAAAATATTCAAGACACCAAATTTCCCAAGAGATGCAGGCCTCAGTTAGCATCTTAAATGCCGAAGTTCATGACAGCACAATTAGAAAAAGACTGAATACTTTTTTTTTTTTTTGTTTGGAAGGGTTGCCAGGAAATGATTCGTTCCTCCAAAACAAACCCATCTTACAGCTTATGTTTGCAAAGTTGCATCAAATAAGCTACAAGACTTCTGGAACATTGTTCTCTGAACAAGTGAGGCCAACGTGGAAATGTCTGGTCTTAATCCACAGCACCACGTTTGACACGAAAACAAACCCAGCATATCAGCGCTATAAAGCACGGTAGTGGAGCGGTGATGATTTGGGCACCTTGCAGTCACTGAGTTGACCATAAACTCCGTCAACCAAAGTATTCTAGAGTCAAATGTGAGGCCGTCTGTCTGGCAGCTAAAGCTTGGCAAAATTACAGCAGAACAAGAATCCCGAACTGCCAAACTATAACAGGGTGGCTTAAAAAAGTCCAGATCTCAACCTGATTGAAATGTTTAAGAAATTTGTATAAAGTGACATTGTGTGATGTGTGTTGTTCATCTCAGGTTGTATTTACCTTATCGTAAGACCTGGTAAGGACCAGATAATCCTTTATTAATTCCTTATATATCAAACTTTAAGGTGTCCTTTCTTTTTACCGTGACTATAGGATTCCTCACTGAATTAAAATGTATATAAAGGTTATAATTTGCAAATAAGTTTTCGACATCTGCAGGTAACGAATAGCACGTGTAAATAAAATTAAAAAAA
>NW_005187403.1:8548752-8570816 GCF_000239375.1 Pundamilia nyererei | reverse complement strand
TTTTTTCTGAGGGTTTGTTTCCCCAGTGGTGTGCATTTTCACAGTTTTAAATATTTTACCAGAACTGACCCATTTTCAAGTATTGGTGTAAAAATCAAAGCAGAACAGAACAAAATTCCCAAAAAACACATTCGGCCTGAACTGTTTCAGTGCTGTATTTCCAGAAAACAAACCAAAAAGAAAGGAGGGACACACTTAGTTGCTCCTATTATCTTTTGGGCTACATTTAAAACGACGACTTATAATCGCTGACACGAGGAGAACAGCACAATGGAGCAGCACCTGTGGAATACTAACTTTCGTGGGGTATGGCCAAGAGTAAAAGCCGGAAAATGAAGGCAGGTGGTCCTGAGTGTGAACTCAATTTGAATTTAGTTCACTAGATAACTAAATAAGGAAATGAAACAAAGCTAGCAGTCCTCACAGGAACTGTAAAGGGTGTGGGTTTAGGAGAGGAAACACTCACTTGGCACAGCCCTACTAGCATGGCTATATTCATAATGTTTCTCTGGAAATACAAACGTGCATTCAATAAAAAAACAACCAAAGAAACAGGTCTGTCACTAAGTGCCAAGAGCTTTTTGAGTTCACATGTCTCTAAAAACAATGCATAGTTTTGGCTTTGTCCAATTTTGGCACCTTTGTTTTTTCACCATTTGTACAGCAAAAGTACAACATTGTGGTTTTGTTTTTCTGTGGCTTAGTCAAGGAAGCACATACAGCATTTTTGAAGTTTCCGCACAAACACAAAACACATTTTCATCTACACAAAGCTCAAAAGATTGAGACACACACAGAAGACAATTGGTGCCCTTTGCCTTCAGTATTACATAAATGCTGTTGATAGCTGGCAGGCACCCACTTGGTGAGCCCAGTACTTTAATTCTCTCGGATCTTAATACAATACAATTACAATACAATGTTTACATGCTGCGAAGCATTTCCTGTTTTCTAGTAAACAGGCATGCTGCTGAATATGGCTTGTGCATGTGTTCAGACGGTCCACGTGCCGGGCTGATAAATGAGTTCTCACTGCCAATGTGACACTGCTGTGACAAACAGATACCAAGCCAGGCTGGTCCCTTCGCCTCGGGGTGATTTTGTGTGTTTGTGAGGGCAAGCTCATTTTATGACAAGGACACAACCTTCCCTGCCCTCTGCTTATGTGTGTGAGTGAGATGGGTGACTAGAGAGAGAAAGACAGAGGGAGGGTCATGACTCAACAACAGCATAAGCACATGAGTGAAACTCCTCATCTTGCCTAAATCCTCCCAGCGGGAATTAAAGCGCACGCACACACTGAAAGTCAGTGACTGTGTGTCAGCACTTAATTACATTACACGTGGTCCAACTTGAGTACGATCCATGGTGTCCACCGGTCATCGCGCGGCTTTCCGCGGAGCAGACGGGCCGCTTATTGCCCGAGAGAGGTCGGTGGGTTCGCAGCATGAGCGGCATCACCTTCACTACAAGCCACAAGCTGAAGCAACTTGACATCCAAGTTCTCTGAAAATGCCAGCGTTATTTTTAAGCTGCTGCAAAGATCTAAGTTGGATCCGGTTTGTTGTCACCTTCACATTCAGCGTCCCCCGCTCCCCACCCCTCCACCCAGCCGCCTGCTCTTTGCTCGAGGTAAACGCAGATGTTACCCGTCACCTTAATTAAACTCCGCTCCTATGTGGAACAGATCGTGATTATTTACGTTTGTGTGTGCCTGCTTTCTCAGTGAAAGTGGCTGATGTAGGGCCACTGAAGGACCGGACCAAGTCTGGTGGTATACAGCGTATGATGCTTGGACTCTGAAACAGCAGCCCAGTGACCTTTGTGAAATGCACGAGCAGATCAGACTTGAATGCAGATGATTTCTTTAGTTGGCGCTGAACACACACAGACTGGGGAGGGGCGGAAGGAAATTGCAAGATGCTTCGAACAACTGGAAGTGAAAAACTGTCTACACAACCCATAGTTTTTTGGGATACCATTGATAAGTAAATGACCCCCGTCCCCCTCCTCCCTTATTGCCAAATTTAGCCTGTTTCTTCACGCTTTTGCAAGCAGTTTCAGTTCACCACCAAAGCCCTTCTCAAAGATTAGCACTTAAATACGCATCGTTTCATCGACCGTCGATCTTTAGCTGACCAGAGCCACTTCCTTATGTGTGTGTATGTGTGTGGGGGGGGTCGTGCACCAGCGGTGAAATAAAAAAACACGGGCCCCACATTTCTGCAGCGAGAGCTAAGGAGAAGTGGGTCATCTATATGCCAACTGAGCATCAAACTCGCATGCCTCCTGCTCTGCTTTTGCAGCCTCGACAGCAGATGAAAAAAATAAATAAAAGAGGCAGAGAGGAAGTGAGCGAGTGGGAGGAGGAGCACTGGTGGTAGATAAAGATTAAAAGTGATTGAGGGTGAGGGACGGGGGGGGAACAAACAGAAAAATCTGTTAACATAGAACAAATGATTGGATTAAATTAGATGGAAGGCAAATTAATGGCAGCAGCAATAAAAACGCGATGACAAAAAGATTGCAGGAGCAAAAAATAAAAGACAGACTGCTGTTTTCATTGACCACTTATTAAAAAATATTTCCCTTCTTATTTATAACAGATATTGATTGCTCAATGTGAGCAATGTGATAAGGAGGAGGCGAGACAGGATGGGTGGAAAAAAAGATTCGAGAAGGGAAGGAAGTAACAAGGGGCCCTGAGATGGTGTAATATCGAGAAAAGAGAACTTGTTTTCTGCTACTTTGCTAAAACAGTAAAGGTTTGAGTAAAATAAGTGAAATGAGGTGAGCTGTGGAGTTTTTTTATGCTCAAGTTGTTATTGCATGTTTTTGTGTTTATGTGTGTGTGCTGAGGGCTGCTGATGAGACTCGCCTCTCTGTATGTCCATCTGCACAGAGCATCTCCTCTCTTGCATAAAGCACTTGAAACACAGCTCAGCTAGTTAGCTCAGTTGTGTAACTGTGTCTGTGCATAATGCCAGTTGCGTTTGTTAAGACAATAGATTCAGCAGGTAAATGAAACCCAGAAGCCAAGATCTGAAACCCGAGTTTTTCCTCAGTGCTGTGGTTCCTGTCCTAAACCCACACGTGCCAGCGCCAACAGTCTGGAAGGAACGGGCATGAGTTTACCACATACTGCATTGCACTTTGTTTAAGGCTAAGAAGTTCGCAGTGGAAAGCAATGTAATGTAAGGCAGCATGGATTGAATGTCTTGCATGTTTTTTTTTTCTTTAAAAAGTACTAAAATCTAGTATGTCACCCAATGCAATTTGTCATGTAGAGAACACAGCAATAACATCAAATACAATTAAATACGCTTCTCTTCCAGTCCATAAATTAACAAAACAAAACAAAACACAACTGATGCTTGTTCATGACCTTTGTGCATATCCACCTGCACACGCACGGTCATAGAAAAACTTCAATCTGCCCTGGACTCCCAAACCCTACGTCGGTTGGCTCAAACAATTATACAGTACTGTAAAAAAACAAAACAAATGCTCTCTTTCGTTTTTGCAGTTTAGCACAGTGAGACCCGACCAAGTCTGAAGGTAGAATAGTTGCATTTTCTCCGGTTTCAAAAGTGCCTTTAGAAAGTGTTCAAGCCCGTAGCTCAAAGCAACAGCTGGTCTTTTGTTTTGTTTTCTGAGAGCTGGTTTCATTTTCAAACATGAGAGAATATAGAGACAGAAAAAAAGAAGAGTTAAAGCAGTGAGAGCTGGTGAGGAGCAGGAGTAAAAGAAAGAAACTGAAGAAGATGATACTGTTAAGGTATCCAAGGCCAGTCAGTGAAAGTCAGAGGGAAAACAGGTCAGTATTTAGGTGGGATGACCACCACAGGGTCACCAGTCTTTGGCCGCCACATCAGCACCTGGGCGTCGTTGGCATTGGGCTTGACCATGGCGTTGGGGGGGATGGGCTCATTCTTTCCCAGAATCTGTGGCTGTACCTGGGCCACGGGCTCTTTCAGAACGGCCCTTTGACCCAGCGGCTTCTCCGGGTCCACTTTTATGTCCAGCCGCATCCTCCAGCGGATCGTCTGCAGGACCAGCGTCTCTGAGGTGGCCTGATTGATGGCCACGAGCCAAGTCGTGAAGCTCTGGTCGCGGAAGATGCTGCTGAGCTGAGGCACATTGCTGTCGCTGACGGGCACTCCCCAAGTCACGCTGGGGTAAAAATTGTCATTCATACTGACTACGAATTTGCTGTCCTTCTTGGTGGGGCCTATGACGGTGCAGGTTTCAGTAGTGTTTCCGTACCACGGGTAGTTGACGCCGTCTGAGTCGCTGATGGCCTGGATCTTGCCGTCACGCAGATCAGGGAGTTCCCAACTTGACCTGGAAGTTGAAAGGAGGCACAGATGAGGATTCACAGACACTGGTCCTTTATTTAAAATCATTTGTTTTTGAAGGGAAAACTGGATGTAAGCACATGTAAAATGTTATATAATAATGCTTAACAGGGTATGAAAGACGCAGCACAGTAATCTGACCTTTTATCTTAGGTCATTTGACCCCTTTAAAACACTGATAAAAAATGATGAAGAACAGTAAATACATAATAAATGGAACCACAAGTGTGGCCTCCTCAGTTGATAGATTTTCCTGTCTATCTACCAAACGCAGGACAGGAACAGTAAATTGGATCAAAGTCTCACAGTTGGATGCTTCCAGCAGTAACGTCCTGCTGAGCTGGAACCCAATACAGTGATGAAATATTTTGACATGCACAGCGGGCGACACCGAACGACTTAAGCGACCCTGCACCTCTGCTCTGTCCACCTATCGATTTTCCTCCCGCAGCAGGAAAAAGATTACCTTTCGTTCAAAGAAACCGAGGCTCAGCAGAACAGAGATAACAGTGCGATCACCAGCCCGCATGACTTACTAGCCTGCTACGCCTGGCCTCACATTGTGATTTATGAATTCACCCAGGGGGGTTGGTGAGATTAGCATGTCAGGCATGCTAATAGCAGGCCCGTGTGTGTCTGTGTGCAAATGTGCATTTCTGTTCTGAAGGATCCCTTCATCCTCTAATACGATGCCTCCCAAACATTTTGTAGCAACTCTCCATTTTGTCATGAACTCACACATTTCCTCAATTCAAATTATTTGACACCTTTCTGTTGAAAATTCTTCCAATTCATCATTTATGACTGTATGATTTACGGTAAACCTCAAGCTTGTGTTTCATTGAGTGTAAAAAGAGCACATGTATCGGAGGAGGATTAACCTAGAGCTGCGGGCTCATCTACACGCTGAGGAACTTTGATCACGCCTGGGGAAAGCACTGCAGAGATAGGGCTTACTTCCTGTTTGCGCCTTCACTGCCTGCTTTGTCACAAGCAAATGGCCTCCCATAGGTCGTGTTTGTGACACAACCGCAGACACGCTGAAATGATTCACCCACTCTTTTTTTTTTTCTTCATTCTTTTTTAAAGAGCTGCTAGGCCATTTTTTACACCGTGACTTGTGAGCATGTCAGTTTCTGTATAATGTTAAGTGTGCAAGACCATAGATACAAATATCTAAATTATTATCTATATTTGGAAAGCAGAAAAGTTTTAACATGTAACTCTCAGAGTTAGCGTGAATAAAGACAGACTCTGTTTCCCAGACATAGATTGAGATGAGTGTTAGACTAAAAACTTTGTTTCAAAGGAGAAGCTCGCTGGATTTAAACGTTCAGTCTAGCCTTAGGCCTAATCCATGTCTGAGAAAATGGCTAAAAAGGTGTAAATGGCTAAAAGTATTACAGAAATACTGAATGCGTGGTGATAGAAGGGCAATAAAAAAAACTTTTAAAGAAATGGATCAGTGGAAAATTGAGCAACTTGACCAAGATACTGAGTTTAACTGTATGACAAATTCTTTGCAAAAACCCCCACTTTGAGTATGCAGTAAATGACATCTGGTTTATTCACCTCTAATGAATGAATTGTGTGATGTTACAGAAGAGGTAGTTTAGCTCATGTGGCAAGTCTTAAAAAAACCTGTAACCGCTGCTGTCATAAAGATAGTTGTGATTCCCTCTCACCTAGAATTCTTCCGGTCTTAGGCCTCGTACGCTGCATGTCAAAACTGAAAGCTGCCTACCAAAATGTGTTCTAAATAAGAATCTATTTAAAACTGAATTATATATGAAAAGTTAAAGCTTTATGCCGAAAGAAAGGATTTTAAATAAGCTTTTTTGAGGATTTGTCCATGCACTGAAAAGGTCCCATCACAACTGCGAACAAAAGCAAGCAGTGAAATTGCTTATTTCCTGTTTTTGCACCTTTGCTCTCACACTCGTTTGCATGTTGCTGGCAAATAGTTTGGAAAGCAGTCTGTTTGATTTTTTAAAAAGAAAGAAAGAAATGATAAAGACGCCCAGGAAATGCTTCTTTTCCCCCCCCTCCCCCACGGAGACTGAAGACTAGGAACAAAAGTAAAGACAACAGGGTGTCAGAGCAATCAACAAGATAATTGCATCATCATTGAGCTTCACCGTTTTCTGTGAAAATAAATGTTCCTCCCATGACTGTTATGTTCTATATGCAACAGGGATACGATTTCTTTCAAGACGTAGCTATAACAAATTGGATTTTTTTTTTTCTTTGTGCATGTCTGTTATGTTTTTTTTCTGAATACACACAAACTGTTCAAACTCGATAAACTGCACCTCGTTAAAAGCCCATGGGTGCACGAGGGAGAAGAAGTGATGGATGCAAACAGAATCCCGAGCACATCATCCAAAGCCAGCAGAGAAATCAGCAGCATTACCATCCTTGGCTGTTCTGTCCAATTACAGTACACTGAAGTTTTATTAGCATCAAAGGAGCTACTTAGTATGAGAGTCTCAGCAGCGGTAGCAGACTCATCTCTTACAACCTAAGTGTGCCTTTAAAAATGTACATAAGGAATAGCCTTTTCTTTCATTGTTTGTCTTTGCAGGAAAGAAATGCTTAGCGTTCCTAACACTGGACAATGATTTAAAGTCAATGTTCGAATGCACGAGATTCAAGGATTTTCCCTCTGTAAACACTGCTGTACATCTGGGTGCGCACATTCTAACACCCCTATATACAGCGCAGTGCTATATATACATATACCATATCTGTTACAGTCATGTAGGGTAATTCAAGTCAAGAGTGCATTTACTACACACTCACTGGCCACTTCATCAGGTACACCAGTTCAACTGATCATTAACGCAAATATCTAACAGTTAACCACACAGAACCAACTCGGTGTTTTTAGGTGCGTAGACATGGTCAACACAATCTGCTAACGTTCAAAGTGAGCAACAGAAAGAGAAAGAAAAGTGATTTAAGTCACGTTGAAGACTTTAAACATGGCATGGTTGTTGGTGCCAGATGGGCTGGTCTGAGGATTTGTTGATAATGGTCTGAGAAAAAAAGGAAAAGCAGTGAGCGAACTTGTCTCTTTGATTCCAGAGTTTGGAAGAATAGCCAGACTGCTTTGAGCTGATAGGAAGGCCATAGTAAATGAAATAACCACTTGATACAATCATGGTTTGCAGAAGAGCATCTCTTAATGCACAACAGGTTGAACATGGACAGCAATGGGTTACAGCAGCCAAGACCACACCAGGTGCCATTCCTGTTAACTTCTAACTGAGGCTCACCAAAACTGGACAATAGAAGATTGGAGAAACATTGCCTGAACTGATGAGCCTCGATTTCTTTGCAACATTTGGGTAGGAGGGTCAGAATTTGAATCCAATCCAATCCTGAAGGCAAAATGCGTCCAAGCTGGTACTAGCATAGTAGAACTAATGAAATGGTTGTGAGTGTACCCTTATGTGGTTTCTGAGAAGACTAAAAAATGTGGTAAGTGGAATTATATATAGTCATGATATCAGACATTCATTACCAGTAATGTCAAAAAATGTCAACAGCTATGGAAAATATGAGAAAAGCATAATGCCATCAGTTTGTCTTCAGCGTCATTTATTTTGTTTTCTGTCTGTTTCGGGAACGTGGCGTTGGTGACAGCGAGCTTATAGTGTCTATGTTTTTGTCTTTTTATGGTGGGAGGTGATAAACACAGGGGTACAATACCACCACTTATATGCTGCGTAACCAGATAGTTACAGGTGCTAGTTTAAATGATCATACATGTATTTGCATTTCATCTATGTTTCATTCTCATTACTGGTGTATTGCGAAAAACGTCTTTTTCAAGTTCAGCATTTTTAAATGCATGCATGGTTTTGAATGTGGGTTTTCTTCTCAGCATGTATTTGTATACCATTATCTAAAAAAAAATAAAAAAAGAACTTGACAAAAGATGGAAAGTGTAAAATCTAGCCAGATAAAAGGGCCAATAAGACCCAGTGACACTGAGTTTCAGAAAGTAACTGGGCTCTGTCCCTCTCTCTGTGTCATACAGGCCCATACTGGGGTGTGGGGTGTCTGGGACGGGACTCTAATCTTAGTCGTGCAGCACCCAAACATCCTCTGCTGCCGTGTCTACAGATAAAGCACACGGATCAACTTGCGTTTGCCTATCACATGATACAAGACAAACCCTACGTATGTAAACACTCGTTCTGAGAAATAAAGGAAATTAAAGAGCGAGCGAGACCTTTTTATAGTCCCTGGGTGAGATGAGCACAGTTAAAAGCAGCATTTGTTCATGTTTGCTTTATTAATAACGACTGATGAAAAAATAACTCCACTCCAAGGGGGCATCAGAAAGGTTACAGCAACTATTATTTCTCATCAGTGTCCCGCACTCAAACACGTGTAAGCTCTTGAAGGCGTTTGCAGCCTGCAAGCATATGCTTAAAGCCCATGTGTTGTGGGGACAGTCAAGCTATTGATTATTAAAACACACTCACAGTTATCTTTTAAGTTCTTTAAAACTGATGCTAATATGTGACGTTCCGCTTGCATGACACACACGTGTGCCCTTGCTGAACTGGGAGAACCACATGCAACCGTAGGCTAGTTTCACTACTGTGAAATATTTCCTCTAAGGAGTAATTTTAGCATTATTTGCAATATAAACCAGAAACTGAGATATTCTTACAATTTAAACCATAAATTACACAGGAATTAAGGTTCTGGCTCTGTTGGGTGGCTGGCACTGACTCTTTCTGCTACTCGTCTTTGCCCGTACTTAAAGAACTCAAGCTCATTTGCTTATGTTAAACTGGTTAAACCTTTTACCTAGACGTCCTTTCAGTAACTGTTCCTGGCAGATTTTTTGATCCAATTAAAGTCTTCCTACTTGGACTCTTCACATTTTCAAGATGTAAGCACTCCCAAAAAGTTGTTATAACAGTGTCAGCTTTAAGTCTCTTAAATTTTAACTTCTCTTTGTCACATCTGTGAGCTAAATAGTTTCAAGTTCTGAGCTTTTGCTCAGAACTTGCTCAGAACTAAGACAAGTAGTGAAGCTGTGATTGTTTCCCTGTGTTGGGGTCGTACATTAGAAAGCACGTTTAGTTCCCTAACATTTGTGAGCATTAGATACTTTCTTTGTGGTTTGTCGTGGATTAAATCTAATAGAATGGCAAAATAATCTGAATAGTTTTTGGAAACCAAGCTCACAGTTGGCTAACTGGAATAAAATTCATTTAATTAAAAGTAGAAGAGCCAATATTGACCAAAAGTGTCAATAGCAAAAAATGCCACTTGCAAACTAACTCAAATGACATATTTATTCATCAGCTGGAATGATGTCAAAGGTTATTTTTGTTTTTTTCATATTTGAATCATCCACATGCGTTCAACGCGCCGTCATCCCTTACACCTGACCAAGCAACAACAAGACCCGAGGATACTCACATTCCTTTGTCCCCATACGTGTTAAAGAACTCCATGTGGTTGCAGGCTTGGATCCAGCCGATGGTCCACGTCTCCTTAGCTGCTACTGGTGGCACCAGTATTCGGGCGTTCGCTCGAAAGTGCGGCGTCCGGTAGCGCAAGACCACGCCGGATGTCTCGTCGATGCTGGTGGGGTTGGAGTCGATAGTAGCGTTCAGCTCCAGGATGACGATGCTGTCTCGGAAACTCTTGGGCTTACATCTGATACTCTGGATGCAGCCCATTGCATTAAATAGCAACACAGTCCACAAGAACGTCCAGCAGTCTGGAGGAGAGGAAAGACGCATGGAAACAAGCAAACGATCACCACAGTTGGTTCCACATCATGTTTCCCCAACAGAGAGAAGAAAAAATGGTTTACCAGCACAAAGAAAGTATTTATATGAAGCAATGTTTCTCACGAAAAGCCATGCATTCTTTTTCTTTTATCCAAAACTACAAAAGAAGGCAGGCCTAGAAAATCTTCACAACAGAGCGCATGCTTCCCAGTGCGTGAACGCAGCTTCACCAAAACAGGCTCTGGCACCAGAAATGTTTTTATCCGAGCGCAGATGTTTTCATGCTGCCAAAGTTACAAGACACTGCCACACAAAGTTCTGGCCTTTGGGCAAAGTGGGTCCATTTGGAAAGGTTCGTGGCATGTATGAGCTAAATAATTAACACTCGCAAAAAAAAAAACAACTACTTGTGTTACAGCTTGGCATCAGATTCTCCTTTGCGTGTGCACTCAAAAGATATAACCCTGTGACTGCGTCCAGCTGGTGACGAGAATCCTAATCACAAATATTGGAGGTTTTCAAGAGTGGACGCCCACAGTTTAAAATGCCTCTAGTGTAACGCGGAGTAGCCGAAAGTCCGTTTGACAAAAGCGTAAAATGTTCCACCAAACTTAAAATATTGGCTTCAGTTTCTCATAAGGAAAAGTACCATTGAACGCTACATCTGCGAAGCAGAGGTTCTGGCAGTACAATTACGAACTGAGGTCTGTTTTTTTCTTTCCCGTTTTTAAAGCCGACAAAGCAACATGCAAAAAAAAAAAGAAGAAGAAAGAAAGTCTACCTATAAAACAATTCACTGGAAAGTCTCCACTGAATTGTTTGGGGCGAAATCCTGGAGAAATTCAGCGTAAACGGCGGCTCGCACAGTTCTCCGGTCACAGAGGTAATTCCGTTATCTCCTTCCACAACCGATCCCGTTATTTATTTCTTCGTCCCCTTCTCTCCCCTTTCCTTCCAATTGCAAACAATTTCAGCGTCCCGTTAACAGAGGTAGCATTTCTCCGAGCGCTGACAGTCTGGTCGAGTTTGAGACTGAGCACCGCAACATCCAAAAGGACGGCGCCGGGTCAACTTTTGCGACCATTCCACGGGATCAGGTGTCAAACTAAATAAAAAATAATAATAATATATAGATACAAAATATGTATAATGCAGCTCTGATGGAAGAAATTCCAACTGTTACATAGTTCGACCGAGCGGACAGCTGCAGTGCTCCGAGAGATGGGCTGCAGTTCAGCCTAAATTCCTGCACAAGCTGTCATTTCTCCGCGCTCGTCCCATCTCTGCCTCGGCAGGTTCACCCCGACACGCATTGGTCTATCTGAGCTGCCTGGGAAGCAGCTTTTAGTAGTCTTCCTGACGACACTTCCGCTCTGCGAGTGTTGCAAGCATGCTGGGAAATGGAGGCTAAAGGTCCCTCATTTTGAGAAGGTTATAATTATAACTGATAACATATAATTAGTAAGTGATTTTTGAGAGCCTAAAAGAGCCCCCACAGGTAACTTAAGACGCGTGTCCGCTCTCTTTGGGTGGTATTGAAAATTTGGACACAGACAAATGAAATCATCTTTGTGGGGGTTTTGGAAATGTCTTTCCACTGACTAATCAGTGGATCACAGTCAGCTTTAAATAAATTATAAATGATTGATAAATTTTGATTTACTTATGTATTTTGCTGTAGTGTGGCAGTAGCAGACAACAAATGGTCTGATCGGTGCGATAAATTCTGTAAAAATGTAGGTTGTGTGCTCATCGCTTTTTCTTTTCTTTTCTTTTTTTTCTCTCTTTTTTTTTAACCATTTCTGAACATTTGAAATAGTTTCCGTGGCCCTCCATAAGCCCTGCCCCCTGTCTTTGTGTGTAATAAAGCCGAATGCGGGGTTTCTGTGAGTCCTGGCGCTGTCTGTTTAAGCACCTTGGAGAACTCCGCTGTCGGCGCTGGAGCGCAGCGCCCAGGCTGAATCGGGAATCGTGCGTAAGCTACGTCAAATCCGCCAGGAACAAGCAAACGCTGCACTGCCTGCGCTGCGCTGCCTTGTCTTTTCCCTTTTCTTGTCGACGGTTTGGTGATTGTCAACTTTCCTCTGATTTTGCGCGGATCGCTTTATATACGTGAACGTCCTCTCTGTATATCGGAGAGGATTTAGAGAGATGTGCGCGCTCCCGTGCTCTCCTTTCTTCGCTCGGTAAGATGACAACGCCGTGTCTTTCGTAGTCTCTTTACACAGTGTTTTCCTTTCTTCTTTTGTTTTAAATTTGCACTGAGCTTGATTTCCACCAAAAGCACGCGCAGTGAGGCACCTGTTAGTGGTGTATCGGTGCGTAACGAAATGCTCATGTTGTAATTTTTATCTCCGTGCTTTAGATCGTGTTTCTCTGGATTGGACGGAGCAGATGCTATTCAATACACTCTTCCTCCCCGCATGGCATAAACACCACAGACAACGTGCATTCCAGCGTGTCTAAATATATCTATTAAGGCCACAGGAGGTGGGGGAGGAGTGGTGTAGGCAGGGGAGGGGAGGGGGGTTTATCCTGGGACATTTCACTGTCTTGCACCACTTGCATTATCTTCTGGAGATTGGCAATCGGTTATTATAGCCACAGAAGAAAACTTGGCCCCAACACCCCCAGTATGCCCTCCAGTGTGAGATCCAGGGCGCGGGAGAGAAACAGCGTCCTGGGCAGACCTGAGTTTATGTCCCTCAACCATCAGCCCCTCTGTAGCGGCGGGGCCCCCGCTGAGAGCCGAGGCAGCTCAAGGCGACTGGGTCAAATCAAGCACCAAACAAGTCAGCAGAGTGAAGAACCTACCGACAGAGGCAGCAGGGACAGAAGAGAGTCCACCAAAATGCCAGAGGAAGACTGCATGCAGCTGAACCCTTCCTTCAAAGGAATAGCAATGAACTCCCTGCTTGCCATTGACATCTGCCTGTCCAAGCGCATGGGGGTGTGCGCCTACACGTCGTCCTCCTGGGGAGGCTGCCGCTCCATGGTTGCTCTGTTGGCTCTCACGGGGCATGGCATCACGTGGATCATTGGCACTATCGTGTGTCTCACACGGAGTAATACCCTGGCTGGACAGGAGGTCCTAGTCAACCTGCTGCTGGGTAAATGCCACACCACACTCACCAACCTCTGTCGTTCAGTACCCAAAATGCACCACGCAGCCATACCTGGCACCCACAGTGACACAGTGTCTTTCCCGCTTCTGTCCTTCTCACACTTGAAACCAGCCAGCTGTGCCAAAAATGAGCTTGCCAAATGAGTTTCAGTGTATTCGGCCTCCCAGTGCAGGGGTTTATTGACAAACAAGTGTGGGTGACATTTTCTGAAGGCACATTTCACAAGTGTTTATAGACTGTATCACGTCTGCTTAATATTACTTGAACTGCTGCTTTTATAGTAGAGCAATGAGAATCTCAACATTTGATACCTTTTCCCAGTTGTCAATAAGCAACAGAGAGGAAAACCTGCAAATTCAGAAAGAAAAAGACAAAATATCACCTAGTCTCAGTTTTTTTTTTTTAGTGAAGTCACAACTGCGTATTGAGGTTCCTATGCAGGCAATGTAACCTTTATCATTTTCTCATCTAGTAAATCTTCAGTTTTCCGGTTTGGATTTAACTTTCAAGTATATTCGAATCAAACTGGTAACACAGAACAGTCTAATACTGTCAAAGCAGTCAATCATTCAAGCAAAAGTTGTCTTTTGCAGTACGTTTCTGTCAAATTGTATCACTCAGTGATGATTACTCAGAACCTTCTGAACCGTCTTCATTAAAACATATGAATCTGAAATCTGTGGGCAAGATTCTTTCCACCGCAGGTTTTCTGGTTCCTATTTGTACTCTGTTTGTAGTTCGAGTAGACTAATCAACTGACCAACCACGTCTGAGGTGCCTCTGATTGCATTTAGAGTTAAACTGTATGTGGCAAGAGCAAAAGAGAGACTTCATCTGCTGAAACTCAACCTGGAAACTTCCTTTCTTTGATCTGTCTGCATTCGTTGGAACAGGAAGTAGACAGGAAGTTCTTGTTGTACTGAAAGCCCGGACAAATTGACCCATGCCCCCAAAGGCAAAATCAGCAGTCATACATAACAATAACAACTTTATATGTATAGCACTTTTTAAAACAAACAGTTACAAAGTGCTTCACAATTTGGATAAAAACACTTAAAAAAGTCTAAATGGTTACACATGCAAACACAGAGTCAAGCCCACAGGCTTTCATTCATTCCTACATACACACATGTTAGCAGAACAGAAGGTCACAGATAATGGGCAGAAGATTAAAGATCTGCAGTTAAGAAGGGCAGTAACTGCTGGACTTAGAGGCTTTGAGGGCTGTGATTTAGAGGGCAAAGGAATTAGATGATTAAGTCCGGAAGTAGAAATTTGATGAAAATGAGACAGTTTGCTTCTGTGCCTTTATAATTACAGGGATTGGTAAAAAAAACGGCAGCATCAGTGAAATATGAGGTTGGTGAAATACTATAACTGGGTCTTTTTGTTTGAAATTGTGATCTTGGTTTATTAAAACGGATAATGGGCATTATGAACACAGGAGGGCAATCCGGCATACTCAGTTGGTGAGGCCTGAAAGGGGAGCTGCTAAATAAAGCACAACTAATCATTACCAGACTAGCTGCTGTCATGCCAAAACGTGATTTCTGTTGTTTCTGTGTTTTTCATGTGTAATATTGTTGTTTATAATGGCAAATAGGCTGTAGTGAACAAGATTAAGAAAGAGGTTATATATAAAATTAAAAAACTGCCTGTTTTGAAAGCGTCTTTATGATTCTGACATGACATTATAATCTATTCAGTCCTTTTTGGCTAATTAGAAAATCTTTATGGAACTATTATCTTATATTTGTTGCCCTCTTGGCCGGCTCACTCTTGAAAGGGACATTTCTAACGCCAGTGAAACTTTTAATCCGGATAAATGCAGGATAGAAAAAAGTCACTTTGCCAAAAGCTGATTGCAGCTTCTGTCTTGTGACAGGAATTTGCTCTGTGACCCAAAATAACTTTATATGTTAGACAGATTATATACCAACAAGTCATTTACAACAATTTAAATACTTTTCTTTTCTTTTTTTTGCCAAATCGGGGAAAATCAGTTTTTGGCATGACAGATTAAGGCTGTGTGTTCTTACGCAAGAGAAGTGCATAGTCCTTACTTTGTGCCCAGAAAGGAGAATGCTGTAACTGTAGCATCCTACGCTGGGATGAGGTCCGTTTATTTGGCTTCATGATGGGGTTGCCGGCCGCTCTGGTGTCATCAGCCACCAGTGGTGGAAAAGCTGCAGTGTTATCAGGCATTGTTTCTGGGTCCACACCCGCTTGGCCGTCCACATGGAGTAAGTTGTCATCAGGCATTGCTGTGTAGCAGCTGGAGAGGTTCAGGCTGGGTGGAGAAACAGCACCACTCTGATCCCTCAGGCAGCTATGGACCATCACTTCAGCCCGGGACGACTGATGGGTAGATATCGAGCAGGAGGAGGGCTGAGGACCGGTGACAGTGTCCCACAGCACAGTGTCCTGGCTGCATTGAGTGAAGCAGACTTTTTAGTTTGACCATGCGTCACATCTATGAAGCTGGACAACAGTGAGTCCTTCACATTAAGTTCTTTCAATTCGAGACCCTTCAAACATCCTCTTTTGAAGTTTTTATTTGTGTTCATGAGCAGTTGTACAAACAATGCAAAGGCCCAGGTTCCTAAGAATGGGTTCACACGTTGCTCTTACAAGTCCTGTTACTGACTCAGTACTGGGTTATTGTTTCCATCAGTAACTACATAAAGCTTTACTACAGCACATTTAATATTATCCTGCAGCAAAATTTTGATCTCACTACATCAGATCAGAATTTTCTGAAAGTCTGGGGGACCTGTGTGTATGCTTGTTCATGTGCAGGCATGCACACATAAACACAGTCCCAAACACAGATTAAAGACCAAACAG
Source organism: Pundamilia nyererei (assembly GCF_000239375.1). NCBI lineage: Eukaryota > Metazoa > Chordata > Actinopteri > Cichliformes > Cichlidae > Pundamilia > Pundamilia nyererei. The sequence continues at coordinate 8,554,721 of NW_005187403.1, read as the reverse complement.
AAACACAAATCTTGTGTAGCTGTAGCTACATTGAGCTCTGAGTGGGAGCTATTAAATCTCTGGATTTGGGACACTGTTGAATTGTGTTTGGGACTTTTTTTTTTGCCCTAAGTGCTTGCTCAATATTTGTTGGTTGCAGGATAATTTCTGGTCTGTTGAAGTCTGTCGGGAGAAAATATCCCAACATGGTCAACAGTGGGAAGAGGAATTAATGTTAAATACTCGCTGAAAGTATATTTTGTTTTTATCTATCGGGGAAACTAATCAGCCATGACTGGTCTGTCGGGATTAGTTTGATTCAGCCCACTGTTGCAAACACGTGGTGCTGTGCAGCGTAGAAATGTTTCTCCTTTAGGTTTTAAGTTGTTTTACTCGCACGCAACCTGGGACCTTCTCAAAGACTATTAAACATGTCAGAGACGTGTCTTAGCTGTGGAGGGGATGTTCCTATTTTTATCAGGTGTGGTTTGTGTGTGTGCGGCTTTGTTTCTACTTTTAAAGTACTCAAGTTTATTTCATGTTATATTATCATCTATATGGTTCTGTTAAGCATGCAGGTAAGATTGCAACATTATTGTCAGCATCCATTTCACTGCTATTACAAGGATGAATGAGAGAGAGTCCGGTGTGCTCTGAATAACCATCTCTCTGTGCCGAGGCCTGTGTGCAGGGTGACAGTAACAAACAGACAGGATTAGGTCATGCTCACCCAGCTGTTGTCTCTAATTAATTTTTCATCATGCTTGATGGAACAGATAGCTCAGTATTAAGCTTTATGTTTCAAGGGGCTTACCTGTGTAGCCCTCCTTCCCTTCTTTTTGTCTTTTGAGAAGCAATAAATGAATGGTGTTTTTTGATGTTAAACACATATAGACAAAGCATTTGTGAAGTATCTCAGTGTTGCAGCGCAGGGTATGTCTGTTTGAGATGAGGAAATTTCAACAATCTTTCCACTTTTAGCTGTTTAGGTGGATTCCCCAAAGCTCTTAGTTTGATTACCAGCTCGACTTTCACTATATGTCACCCTCCTGCTCCTTTGTTCTTGTATTTCGTGTCTTTCTCGCATTGTACTTTCCAATAATGGCAAAAATGGCACAAAAAACATTGTGCCTCCATGCCGCCCCCTCCAATACAAAAAACCTTATATAAATACATGTAACCTCCCTTGTTGAAAAGTAAATGTGAACAACAGCAAACATAGAAAAATGGCTTGCTGTGGTCATTACTGTGTTTTACATCTATGTAGAGTATATAGAGCAGGACTATAAGTGCATGTGAGCTGACTAACCACAGTGTGTATGTTAGAATACGCGACAGACTGACTACTCCTTCTGTTTCTCAGCAGCGCGTAGCAGCCTGACCTACTGTCTGCTCACGCCTGCTACACTTCCTAGAATCGGAGTTTCCACCCTCAAACGGCAAATCTAAGTTCATCACCTCAAATCTTAGATGACGTACTTCTGAAAACGAACCACAATGCTGACCGCAGGTTTGCAGGACAATCTTTCACAGCAGGAGCACAGAGAAAATCTTAGTTTGTCTGCAGTGACAGCAAACCTTAGAGAACCTCAGTCGCAAAGAGACTTGTGCTTACAGCCGATACGATGCGTCACCGTTTGGCTGCAAGCACCGTCCCCGTCTGCTGAGATGGCACAATGGGGCCGTGCAGCAAAGACCCCAAATGTCCTTCCATTGCACCTCTACTCAATATCAGTTGGCATCTTATGCCTCGTTTTATTTTAACTATAACAAAATTTTACCTCCCAATTGGTGATATTTCCAAGTTGTAGGCCTTTGAGGTACTTTTTTTTCTCTATAACCAACACTAAGCGTCAGTATTATGGGATATATTATTGCTTCATTAACAAAATGATGACACCAATTTGATGTCTGTGACATAGAATCAAGCATTGGTACTGTGGATGTTTTAGTGCGGCTGCTTATGAAAGGTCTCCTCTTTTTTTTTTATCTGCATTTTGATTCCAGGCTCATCTTCAATCTGTCAAATGATTTTCTGTCATATTTTAACACTCATCGTTGGTGTTCTGTGTAAGAGCTGGGAATCATCACACTGATCAAACATCTTTAGTCAGTGGATGAGCCAGCAGACGAGGTCCTAGCAACTGGAATTCCCCCCTTCTAAAGTTCAGAAAATTCAGTAAAAGAGACCTGTTATTTTACGCCAAAACAAATCTGTAACAAGCCCAAAAAGCAATGAAGCCACAAATTGCAAATAGACCGTGTGAGACCCTGTAGGGCTTGTAACTGGGGAAAAATTCACTGCATGAGTGTAAAATTTAAACAGACTAAATTCACTGTGCAGAACAATTTGTCTGATTCTGAGGGAACTTTTTCAGATTTAGTTGATTTTATATGCATGGACACATTGTATTGCCTTTAATGAGCTGAGATTGATTTTGAAAGAACAGTCCCTTTAGGATAGCAAGTATTAGAGCAGTATAACTAGTACCTCACACACTTGACAGTTATTTAGCGTAGGCTTGGTTTAGTGAGTGTGAAGATGGCTTTAAATGGCTTTATTGATGGTCAGAGTAGAAATATTTTTGGGGAGTGCTGTGGAGTTATAAAAGGCGTCTCCGAATGTCTGGTATGTGAAGCAAATGTTACTCGCTGGTTAGTACTAGTCACCGAAATATCTACTTACACATTTACTGCAGTTGTTCTGTTTTATGTGAAGACTAACAAATGGACCAATAGTTTTATAAAACTGATTATTGAGTTGATGTCTATTTGATTTTTTTAAAAAGCTACATCCATCCCCATTAATCATCTCACACCTTAGAGATGTCCAGTTAGGGGAGACAAAGTAAAACCACTCACAGTGGTTGTTTTTCCACAAAATGATCACATTTACCTTAAAATCAATGTACATATCACCAGTAACACCTCTATACTTCTCTGAATATGGTTTCAAGCGATGATCTTTTACTTGTACCATGATTCAAGTCAGGTACTCCTTTAACCATTTTCTTTGACTTTCACTGCATATTCATACTAACTGTCTGCTTTCTTTATTTCATGATAGCCCTCATCCTTGACGTGATGACCGTGGCTGGAGTCCAGAGATTGGTGAAACGGAGAGGACCCTGGGAGATGACACCGAGCTTCCTGGACTGCGTCGCCATGGACGTGTACTCTTTCCCCGCTGCCCACGCCAGCCGAGCTGCCATGGTCTCCAAGTTCTTGCTGTCCCACTTGGTGCTGGCTGTGCCGCTTCGCATCCTGTTGGTGCTGTGGGCCTTCCTAGTGGGCATGTCCCGGGTGCTCTTGGGCAAGCACCACCTAACAGATATGGTGTGCGGCTTTGCGCTTGGCATGCTCCATTTTAGCCTAATGGAGACGGTGTGGCTTTCATCAAACACCTGTCAGACTCTTATTTCCATAAGCACGCTGAGCTGGAGCCCCTTTTTCTGAGCTTTTTACTAGCACACATGGCTTGTTTAACCTTGCAATATCAAACACACAGACGGGTGACAAATTAAAGGACACACTTGGTGCCAGAACTGCCTTATTGCACCTCGGCTTTGTTTCAACAAGACTTGCATTCTTCTGTTCATGATGAAGGCTCAAGTCTTTGGGGTTTTCCTTTAAATTGTCACCTATGCGTTGGTTAAAGTTGCAAAGCAGGTTTTCGTTGCAGGCTGCAAGCAGGAACCCACTAATATTCGGATCCAGATGCTGACTTGCATGCAATTCCTAAACCAGGAAGCTCGCAAGACCTTCATAACGCTTTACAAGTTCTAGTATGACACTGCTTCATAGTTTTAACAAAACACTAACAGCCACAAGCAAAATAAAATATCTGCAGACTGGCTACAGGTTTTCTTGAAAGTGTACATGAAGGAAAAGTGGTTTGGATTTTTTCAAAAGACTTTCATTCATATTCATTTATTATTTAACTTCTATCAAGGACACCAAACTCCATTGGATCTCATTTTCTCTCTCTTTTATTTTAGGAGAGTTAAACACAGAAGCCACAGCTGAACACTGAAATTTGGAGTTATATTGTTGTATGTAACATTCAAGTATATATGAAAGTAAGGCAGTTTGGATAGTCTACATTTCTTATTTCTTTTGCTCATATGTTTATCATATTTGAAGTTTTTTTTAATGAATCTGTTTATGTACAATTATCACCCAGAATTTTTTTTTCTTACCCTTTCAAGTTTAATTTCTATCAATGTGCCATTTGTGATTTAATGAGTTTAAATCATTTTTAAAGCTAATATTTCTCCACAGCACTTTCATTAATGATTCATTAAAATCTCTAAATTAGCTGATCATAAACTGTTTATGGCAGTGAAACTATTTCTATGCCTCACTAAAAACAAGTGCATGTGTGTGGGAACATATGCATACGAAGCAGGAGCAAACATTGGTTTGAAATATCAGCTGTGGACATGTTATGCCTTTTTTTATGGCTTTGAATGAACTCTGCCATCATTTCATTGGTTTAGTATGATTAAACAGTTTAGTGTATGTGCTGTACAGGGATCTGTATATGATGTTTTTACTATGTTGTTCTATCTCAATAAAATGAAATGAACCGTTAGGAAAATGTAAATGTGTTTTATTTAGTTTTGGTAAGAGGATGCCACTAGCAGTCCAAATTTGTTGTTTTCATGTATATGTGCCTGTGGGTGTTTGGGATTGCTGCTCTGTTCTGTCTGTGATTAAAGATTTGGGCAGATATGTCACAAGCAGAATGTGGGGGGAAAATATTTATTACAATTAATAGGATAAATGTTGTTTTCTGTTTACCAGTAGCTTATTTGTCTGCTCTTAAGACAACTTTCCAAAAAAAAGTAGTTTTTATTACTTCAGACTTCACAAGGATTGTAAAATGCCCCACAGCTCAAGAAAATTAAGTTATGGATTTCCATAGGGATGTCATACGGAGAGGGCTATTCATTTGGAAAGACATTTTACACCATTTCTTTCCAGATGGGGTGTTTGCACCCACTATATATATACATATACAGTGGACACGTTTCACTCTTTTTCAACCTCAGCTCTTTACATGTTATAACTTTACTCTTCTCTGTGACTTGCCAATGGATAAACAACAGCAAAAGCATGAGGGGCTCACAGACCAGTTAATAATAATAATAATGGATTGCTTTTAGATAGCGCTTTTCTAGGCACCCAAAGCACTTTAAAATTCCACTATTCATACACTCACATTCACACACTGGTGGAGGCAAGCTACAGTTGTAGCCACAGCCGCCCCGGGGCAGACTGACAGAAGCGAGGCTGCCATATCGGCCCCTCTGGCCAGCAGTTACACCACACATTTTGCACACTGCCTCCATCCACAACAGATGAGATGGAGATAGTCAAGACAACCTGCTGACATTCGAACTGAGCATCAGAATTTAAGTGACTTTAAACATGGCATGGTTGTTGGTGCTAGTCACGCTGGTCTCAGCATTTCAGAACTGTTGATCTACGGGGATTTTCCTACACAGCCAGCTCTATGGTTTACAGAGGATGGCTTGAAAAATGATGATATCCAGTTAGCGCCAGTTCAGGACAGAGGAGAATGGTCAGACTGCTTTGAGCTGATAGGAAGACAAAATGACTCAAATAACCACTCACCACAGAAGAGCATCTTGGAACGCACAACACGCCAAACCCTGAGGCAGCTGGGGTACAGTAGCAGTAGACCACTCCCGTCAGCTTAGAACAGAAACTGGTACACAAGCTCACGAAACCAGACAGTAGGAGGCTGGAGAAACAAAACATAAACAAAACAAACTTCCTTGATTGGATGAGTCTTGAGTTCTGCTGATGACGCACCACGTCACAAAGCTCAAGTTTCTTAAACCGGTTTCTTGAACATGACAGTGAGTTCACTGTACTCCAATGGCCTCCACAGTCTCCAATCCAATAGAGCACCTTTGCGATCTGGTGGGACAAGAGACATCAAGGATGTGCAGCCAACAAAT
>NW_005187403.1:8535499-8536545 GCF_000239375.1 Pundamilia nyererei | reverse complement strand
CTCCATCATTTGTTCAGAATAGTTCAACACTGAATAAAGAATAGATGGAAATGGAGTTTGAACTAGCCAGGAAAGAGAAGGAATTCTTGGCATTGCAACATTGTAACATTTGCTTCCTGTCAATATGGACATGCTTGAGTTTGATTTGAATTTAACATGTCACATTATTTTTCTCAGGTTGGATTGCATAAATTTTTTTTTCTGTTACCCAAAGAGATATTTAGCAATACTGGCAATTATAATTAGGTGTCAAGACAACTGCTTCTGAGATATTGGGACACAGTGCCACATGTATTTTTATATATTGAATTTTTTTTTTTAAAAGCAATATGTTGCATACCAAAAGCAAGGTTCCTAGCTGTAATAATCATACTGGCTTACTGTTTTCAGTGTAAACTATTTCCTATTAATCATAAAAATCCATCCATTTTCCTAGCTGCTGGTCCATTTCAGGGTTGTGGGGATAGTGGTTGAGCCCATCCCAGCTGTCACTGAGTGAAAGCCCCGGTACACCCTGTAGGTTGCCGGTTTAACATCAGGCGAACACATTAAAGACAGATAACCATTCTTCATGCTTACATTTAAACCTGCAGCCATCATTCATGTCAGGACCTTACTGTGGTAAAGTGGCAATGTAGGCCTAAGTGCATAAAAGAAAAAAAAAACATAGGGATGTGCTTAATAATTGGTGTGAGGTGGGATTATTTTTTTTCCCCGATCAGTGTTTCTTGAAATGGTAGGGGAAAACTGGGCTTAACATAGGATGACATTGTTATTGATAATTTCTTGAAAGTTGGTGGCATTGTTTGGTTTTAGCACTAGACATCGACCTGGACATAATATCAGATATTCATTTAGAGACTGTCTTAAGCTCTGCATTTTTTTTTTATTTAGCTCAAATATTGTGAGAGTAATTGATGTTTTTAAAGTTTATAGTGTTTTGTACCTCACGGTTAGTCACCCCGTAATGTTTTGTTGGCTGATGTTTACCTGCAGAAGATATTTGAAGACTGCATAAAGATGTTCTATGCATGCGTACTAAAACA
>NW_005187403.1:8520515-8534366 GCF_000239375.1 Pundamilia nyererei | reverse complement strand
GTTTTTTTTGCACTAATAAAGTTGTGGAGTTGTAAAGTATTTCGTCTAGTGTCAATTATATCGTCAGTTATATCGTTATCGCAAATTTTCAAATGTTTTCGTGATAAATATTTTTGGTCAAATTGCCCTGCTCTACAGTTGTAGGACAGTTGTTCAAGTATTTCCTGTCACCCAAAGACTTGTTCTTTGTAACACATGTGGTGTCTGAAGGGAGCATCTTTAAATTTGACAGTACAATATATATTGGATTGAAATTTGCAGTGAACAACTTGTTGACAAGGATTTTAGAGCCCATCTCCTGCATTGCTTCTGAGGTGCAGTTAAATTTATTTGTACAACAATTTCAGTAAATAACTGTTGTTGTCCCTGCCTCAAAGACATTTCTGACAATGTTCAGAGGTCAGATAGAAGGGAAAAACAAAACTCAAGTGAATGTCCACAATAGATGGTGGACAGGGGATATTTGCTTCAAAGAAAGAATAGCAGTAGTGGTTTCAAAATAATTGCATTTACCGTAGATAAAGTTTCCGCTACACAAAATGTGTTTTTATGTGGTTAATTATACCTTTGCAGAAGCATTGCAATCTTTGTTGAGTCTAGCTGGAAAGTATAAAATTACTTTTAGCACTTAAATAAATGAATTTCCATTTGTAGCCGTTTCGTGTTGGTTAACACAGTTCACCATATGGGTATTGTGGAATACTTACTTGGCTTCATTATTTATTGATATATTGAAAGCACAATTCGCACCAAAATGTGTTGGTCTTTTGGTTCTTGGTAGGTTTTAGGTTATGAAACTCCTATACATGTGGTAAAGAGACGCATTAAAATAAAACCCTGACCCCTGGCACCCACACTAAGGGAATCTGGTGACCTTGTTTCATTATGATGTCGGAGGCATTTTTGCTGCCATGGTTTGGGTTTCTTCGTCCCTCAGTGTGAATGGTCATTGTAATTCAGTGGAAGAGTTGATGAAACATTTCTGTAGGGAGCCGTGGACCGATCCAGAGAGGATGTGATATCACTAAAGTGTTTCGATCATATGCTGTCAGCGGGTCTTGAACCAACCGAAGATTTTGGGACATGTGTTTGATGCTCTCTCCACCATCAAACACCATCAAAATGTCACACGAGTGAATCTCTTCTGGAGATAATGCAGTTTCAGGGACTTGTAAAATTGTTTCTAAGTGACTTAATGGCTGTTTTGGTTTCACACTTTGCTTACATGCCCTACTGGCTTACTTGGAGTGCATTAACTGATATTAATAATATATAATATTTATATTATATTAACTTGTATATTGTTTACTCATGTGTATTATTCCTGTGAACATTTATCTTTATTTACATGGGTATTTTGTAAACCAGTATTACATGTAGAATATCTCAGTTACAGTGTGCTGTGTTGTATAGTTATTGGTTTGGTCTATATTGGCAGATTAACACTAAATATTTACAAAGGTTGTGAATTAACATTGTTTATTCTTGAGGTTTGGTTTTTCCTTGGGTGACTTCTGTACTAAGGTGGATATTTCATTTCCTCTTTTTAGAATCAGAAGGCACTGGGAAGAGGCGCAAAGAAAAATTTCCATACTAGATGACATTACATCGCAATGTCCGATCGTTTGGGGCAAATAACCAAGTCCAAGGATGGAAAAAGCAAGTATTCCTCACTCAGCCTATTTGATAAGTACAAGGGAAAATCAATAGAAACTCAGAAAAACACAGGTAAGGCTCATTTTGTTTCTCCACTCGATACTTTTTCTTCATCTGTTATCTAGTTTAAGCCCCTTTACTAATGTTGGTCCTACTTCTTTATCTACATGTTTTGCCTCCCAGTAGTTCCGCGACATGGCTTGCAGAGTCTTGGTAAAGTGGCCACAGCCCGGCGTATGCCCCCACCAGCTCATCTGCCGAGCTTGAAGTCTGAAAACAAAGGAAACGATCCCAACGTGATTATAGTGCCCAAAGACGGTACAGGATGGGCGAACAAGCAGGAACAACCCGATCAAAAGAAGTAGGGCGTGTTTTATAGACCCGCTTTCTCCGATTTAAAAAAATAAAAATATGTCAAGTAAATTAATTATGCTATAATGTTTTATATTCAGACACCCTTTTTAGTTGATTACAGTGTCTGAAATGGAAATGTCCTTCCTGAAGTATCAACATTGACATTAAACTCACATATTTTTCAGGGATCAGTGTCAGGATAAAATAAGTTAAAGCTTTGATCTTGATAGAAGTCAGCTGTTCACTAGGAAGAAAGAGAAGCAGTTTAGAGGCTTTTGAGGGTTGATTTCTCACAGTTGTCTTTTTATTTTTCGTAGTTCTGTTGCATCAACACCACAGCTGCCGGAGTTGCAGCCGCCGCTGCCTTTGCAGAAATCTGTCTCCAATCTTCAGAAGTCCTCACCGGTAGCCAACCAGGAGGTGTGTATGAGTATACGTATGCTTATAAATCTGCTTCAGTCATATATTTATTGCAGATTTTCATTAACACATTGATTGTGTTTAAGTGTTTTCGGTTATTTGCTAATTGAGAGCTACTCGTATACAAATGAGTGTCTAGTGGATATTCTAATGAAGACTAATAATGGTAGAAGAGCAAAGAATTATACCTTCTTTATGGAGGAAAGCTCACACTACCAAGTTGAACAAGAAAGGTTGTGAATATTTAAGATAATTTCTCATTTGTGCCTCAAAGGTAGAGAAACTTCCATTAGGTCTGTGGGGATGGTGACTTTGGTTTCTTAATTTTCACAGAACACAAACACAAGTGGACCAAAGCAATGGGCCCAGCTAAATGGAAAGGCAGTAGAGCAAGATGGTGAGTCATTCATTAATTCAGAATAAAGTCTATTTAAAATGAAATGTCACGCAGTTAGTGTTCAGTATGCTGTTCAGATTTCAAACCCCAGTTGAGAAAATGGCTTTCTGTTTGCTCAGCTCAGACAAGCATCTCTCTTTATGAGGTGTCTTTCAATGTCTACATCAGGTTCAAGGGCCTCAAACCGACTTCAGCCCTTCTCTCACGAGGAATTTCCCACACTGAAGGCAGCTGGAGAACAGGACAGGGCTGGCAAGGAAAGAAGCGGCTTCGATCCGTCGTATGGGCCCGGACCAAGCCTCCGCCCCCAGAGTAACTTATGTTTTGTGTATCACCTTCTTTAAAAATTGGCAGTCTCACAGATAAGGTAACACCTCTTGGAAGGCAAAGCTTTAAACTGGCAGACATTACTTTATTTAAGAAATACAGGAAAGAGGGCTGTTTTTTTTATTTCTTTTTTTCTTTTTGGTTCCTCTAACCTGCATTTCATGCTTCTTGATGTCATTTACTTGCATAGTTTCCAAGCAAGTTGTCTTTCAGAGCAGAAATCTGACAACTTTCTTACTAACGACTCCTGGCTCACACCACCCACCCTCACATTTGGCCATGATCTGTCTATGCAGGCTGGGAACTCGATTAAATATTTCTGATTAAAAAAAGTATGGAACTAATTCACTTGCAATTAGTTCTTGAAATTACCGCATTGAGATGAGATGAAACAACATGGTCAGTGGATGTGTTTTTAATTTATAGTCATTGCTTGTTTTCAATGAAAGTTGTTACCTATTGCTATTTGAAATTCAGTGCAGTTCCTAATTTCACAGGGCTTTAGACATTTTATTAGTTTAGCTTGGTCTGGTCCTCTAATTTTTTTCCCCCTTTTCCTTTTTTACTTCTAGATGTGACAAGCTGGAGGGAAGGTGGTGGCAGGAACCTTCAGCCCTCATCCCTGACCCTCAGCCTGCCAGCAGATCCTGAGGGTAAGGCCACTGCCCTGGCTGAGACTGGCACCCCTCCAGCCTCGTCTCACCCCTCCTCCGCCACAGTCACCACCTCATCTAGTACGGTGACGGCTCCGTCACCAGGCCCTGACCCCAAGGAGCTTTCCCTGCGACCTGCTCAGCCTGTCCGCAGAACAGCCGTCCCTACTGCATTGCAGTACCAGCTTCATCACACTTCAACTGCTGTCTACCATGACATGTTGCCTGCCTTTGTAAGTACTGTATGACTCATAACATTACAGGTGATTGTGGAAGAAAACAACATGGCCTACTTTTAGATACAATCTAAAACCGAGTGTTTGGCATTTGCATGCCTGATATGATCGTCCCGTGTGGTGCTGCTGTTTTCAGATGTGCTCTAAAGAGACACGTGAAGCTACGGGTACAGACCATGTTCCCACCACCGTAGCAGCCCCCGCCCGTTTTGACAGCAAACCTACTTTTAGGCAGAGCTATGCTAAACCTGAGCTTGTAAAGTAAGTTCATTTTAAATATCCAAGTAGTTATCCATTTTTCAGCAGTTTGACATAGAGATCTGGGATACTTGGCAGTTGTTAATTTGCCATAATCTCATTGCAGTGGTGACGTAAGGAGAGAGAATCGCTTTGTCCGTGCTGCGCCTCGACTTTCTTCGCAGCCTATCCGTAGACCTACCGACAGACCAGTTCGCCCAGCCATTATTAATCCAGAGGATTTGAAGGATCTGGATGAGCTTGACAATGATTGTGAAGATGGATGGGCTGGTCAGTATATCTTAGACATGTGTAATGGTCCCAGACACTTTCTCACTGTGAGATTCTTCTATAGCTTGTGAATATCTTTCACCATTATATTTTTATGTGTGGAATGCTGTATTTATCACTTTCTAGTATTCATTGTTGGCCATAGACTTATACATGATCAGTCTGTTAATTTATCTTACAGAAGGTGATGAGTATTTCCCATCATTTTTGACCATTTTAACAAAAAATATATTTCACGGTAGATTTCACTGTGACTGCAAGCGTTAAATTGCAGTCACAGTGATCTTTTTCCTTTGGGAGAGGGTCACAATCTCATTAGTGGCCATTAAAATTTCTTATATGGAAGAAAAACCCTGGGGATGCATGATATGTCTGTGGCTTATAAGTAAGAAAATAAATGTTAATGTTACTTTATTGAATGTGTAACATGATCAAGAGATTCCAGTTAAAGGCTTGGAGTGGTGCTTTCTCTTTATCTCGTCATATCCTCAATGGTGCAGCCTGTGTACTTTAGGGTAATGCTAATCTTCCTCACACACACTGCGAACGGTTATGTGTATATTTCCCAAAGCAAAGCCACAGAGGACGCAATCAGATGGGCTTTGTATGTACTATGAAAACCAAATACCAGCTCGGTATAATTTGGCAATTGCTGATGAGATCCAGTTCCAACTGTGGCTTTTTAATAACAGTTTTCTGGTTGACTGTTGTTAAATAAATGGGATGTCGGCCTACCTGTTTAGAGCAAGTCAAGTGACTTATTCACCACAGTCTGACAGATAAATGGGGAAAAAAGAGTTGCTTTAAACTGTGATTCTAAAGAACAGGGTGACTGTTCTTCACAATACAAATACGACCCAGGAGAACAAACTGTTTGTCTGCTCAACCTCACAGCTAGTGTTACCTCACTCTATAAATACAGCCAGGACAGTATAGTTTAGACCTCACCCTGATTCACCACTGTGACTGACTGTTTTGTTTTCCCCCTGCCCACAGGACTTCATGAGGAGGTTGATTATAGTGAGAAGCTCAAATTTAGTGATGATGACGAAGAACACTCTTCCAGTGACAAAAACAAGATCTGGTGAGAGCGTGTCCCTAAAGGCTGCTTATTACTCTAAACACTCCAATTTTGTCTTTATTTAAAAATGTTTCTGGCTTTATTTTTCTTCATAGGGCTGACTGGGAGAGGGAGAGAGATAACCAGCGGGACTGCCATTCCTCCCTTAGCTCGGGGGAGGCATCTTACCCACAAGAGGGTCCAGAAGAGAGTTACTCTTTCCAGCATCACCACCACGAGCCTCCCAGGAAGACCAACGGCAAATATCTCTCCACAGACACCCAGGTAACCATGCACAGGGCAGTGTTTTTCCATTTCAGCCCTCTTTTGAGATTACTTACCTAAGATCAAATTATTATGATGATCACAGTCAAAACACACCATTTTCTTTAATTCCTTTGTGACTGTGGAACGTTAGAGACACCACTGTAGAGCATATGAATAGCTGTCTGCCTTTACATACCCTGAAGTGAGTCTGTCATTGCGAGTTAGGAGATATGACCTTGCGGTAACCATAGTGATATGTCTAAGCACTTTTCATTTGCCAAGTCCGTTTGGTGTTTGTTAGTTGCAATTCATTGTAGAAAATTTGTCAAACCACTTATTTAAAATAAGCTAAAGATTCCACAATATTAAAATAAATTAAATAAATTACAATAAAAACAAAGCTTTTATCTGTTCCCAGGGTAATTGTTTATTTTAGCAAGAGAATACTATAGGATATGCAATTTAAGAAACAGGACAAGTGTCCTACGGGTAACAGCGAGTTTGAGTAGCAACTAATCTGGGAGAAATAGTTGCTAGTCCTTTCCCCCCCCCCAAAATAAATTTAGAGTGAAATAAAATCTAATGGACCTCCTTAAAAAAAAAAAAAAAGTAAGGGATAATCCTCATCACTCAAGTTCCTCCCCTTTAACTCCTTTAGGTCCAACAGAGAAACCAAGGAGACCCACTTGCTGACCAGGATGATCACCAGCGGCAGTCTCAGGCACCAGCTAGGGCCAAGTATGTGTCGCCTGAGCTGTCTGAGGCTGTTGAGAGAGCCCGAAGACGGCGGGAGGAGGAAGAGAGGCGTGCTCGTGAGGAACGTCTGGCAGCATGTGCTGAAAAGCTCAAAAAACTGGATGAAAAATTTGGGAAGACTGAAAGGCAGACATCAAGGACGGATGACAGCCAGAAGGAGGTAGAGGGAAAAGAAGTTCCACTGTCCCCAAGTCGGGAACAGAGTCGAAGCCACCATGATAACTGGCACTACAGCACAAAAGGTAAAAAGAGTCCTTAGTCCTTTTTATTTTATATAAAATATAGTTTTAAAAATGCACAAATGCAACTATTCAAGCGTGTTTTATCACGATTTCCAGATGGAAGTGAGTGTCCCTCGGACATTTCCCCTGGCCATAGTTACCGTGAAGAGTCTGGCTTCTCTACCTACCGTGGCAGTGAAGACGATGGCCCAGAGCCCTCCTCACCATCAGGAGACTACAGTGGGCGTCAGCCAATCAAACCAGTGCCACCCCGCTTTCAGAAGCAACCACAACACCACCAGCAGCAGGTGAGCACCAGCTGATGCCAATAGCTTCAACTCCAAATTAAGGAGAATTCTGGTTTCATTGCACTGTTCTTAATAATGTGGCCCATGGTCATATTAACATTGCACTGTCCACCTTGTTTGTAGAGATTTAGGAAATGAGGAGCTGCACTAAAACATCTATAAATAATGTAACAAATGTGTGACAGTAGCCTATGGTGTATATTCGGGTGAAAACCATAAACTCCCCGCAGCTTTACAGAGGCACAAATTAGCCATCTGGAACTTCTAGTGTTACTGCATTCAGGATCTCTTACAGATGGCTTACTTGCTGACCTTATTATGCGGCATTAGGCCACTAATACACCTGGGCAGCCCAGGCAAGTACAGCTTGTGTGTTGGAACTGGTCACCTTCATAAAGAACAGCCTCTTTGATATTGACCATGATGGGGTTGTGCTAGAGAAGTGAAACTAGGATATTTAGAACGTTAGGTCTAATTTCTTGAGAAGAGAATCTCCAGCATCTTCTTGGTTCATTCTAAAATATATGAGAATAAATGTACTTTGATTTTTTTGTTATGAATGCTAAATGGGGAACAATATCCTGCTGACTTTGTTAGCTTAGCCTGGAAATGTCTTCAATTAGTTTCTCATTTTACACAAAACAGACAGTGTCAATTTTGCCCATTTGTTGAATGTCTATTGTGTGGATTTTAAAGGAACAAATGTTCAAGATGCAGCATTGGCAGCAGTCAGGTCACCCTAATCCATCAGGGTCAAGCCACACTCAGCGGGGCTACTACCCTCCACATGTCCTCGGTTTTGATCCGCGCTGGATGATGATGCCACCTTTCATGGATCCCCGCATGACACAGGGACGGTCTCCTGTTGACTACTACCCTGGTAATTACTAAATCCTTATATACTTATATGTATTAAATTTAAACAAATAACAGGTGGTTTGGCCAGACACATTTGTTTCGGTATAAACAAACTATACAGTCAATAACGGAAGGACAGACACACCTGAAATCATGTTTAACATGATTAATATGTGATTGATTGATTTTCAGCAGGAATGATAAAACCTATGATGCACCAAGATCACTTGAACAGTCCCGGTTCTGATGAGGGATGCCATCCAAACTTGCCTCAGGAGAGACGAGCGCCTTCCACTGAGCCTTACCCAGTGTGGAATCAAGATGGCTATCCCTTGCGTAGCTTTACTCCACCTTACCAGAGACAGCGTGAAAGCTCGGAAAGCGGACATCCCGATGACAGGTAAGTTTATTTTGTTCGAATTCTGCAGTCCTTAAATTAAGGCATGAGGCCCTCTTGTGTTTTAATCTGTGAAACTGAGCATTTTAATAATTCCTTCCTCAACGCTGTAAAGTCCATGTTGTTGTTTTTTTTAATGGAATCTATGTTGTTAAGGGCATGAGGCTCTGTTAATGGGCCTCTGTCTGTTTTTTTCATTCCTAATCTTTTTTTATTTTATTTTTTTTATGTCTCCTCGTATCCACAGAGGTGATATGGCCTCTTCCCAACAGGACTCCTATGAAGAGAGGGCCAGTGATTGTTTGTCCCACACTCAAGATGATCTTCCCCATCACAGTTATCAGAGCAGAGGTTCAGACAGAGAACAACATGACCAAGGCTTGCTCACCACCGCTCAGAACCTCTCTCAGAATTATTCAGATAGTGAATACCCAAAGCAAGAGTCGAGAGACAAGCATCTGAAAGATGGCCTTGAATCCCACGACGAGGCCTTAGATGGCTCCACAGACAACTGGAAAAGAGATGGTAGCCAGAAACAAGACGGAGGGGTTAACAGTGCCCAAAACCAGTGGTCTGAAGCCAGTTCCAGTTCAAGTAGTGTCAACCAGCCATCTGAGGCTAGTGGACGCACCTTGATACGCAGAACTGGTCCCATCAAGAAACCAGTTCTTAAGGCTCTCAAAGTGGAAGACAAGGAGAATGAAAAGCCTAAACCTGAGCCTGAGGAGAAGCCTGTCCCCTACCGCCTGGAGAAAGAAGTCCTTACTAACGTTTATGACTTGAAGAAAGACAACCAGCCTGCCAACAATAGGCGTTCTGCATCACCTGTGGTTGAAAAACAACCTGAAGAGAGGCAGCGCCAGTCTCCAGCTCCCAGTAAAATGGACAGACCTTTGAGCACCCACAGCGATGACTCTCCCAAGGAGAACACTTGGAGCAGTGCTAAAAGCCAGTCACTTAGAGACAGTCAGGAGAACCGAGAACCCCAGGCACCACGGCGCAATAACTGGATCTTTATTGATGAAGAACAGGCCTTTGGTGCAGTGAGGGGGACGGGTAGAGGCCGCAGTCGAGGCTTCCGGGAATTTAACTCCAGAGGTGGAATCCGCGGTGGCCGCGGTGGAGATAATCTCAGAGGTGTTTATAACAACAATAACAACAGCAGTGGCAGCAGCACTCAGCGAGCAGGCAGAGGTCGAGCACCACCCAGGGATCTAATCAAGGTCGAGGAGTTTCAGAGGGGCAAACCCCGTAGGCGAAATGTCAGTGAAACATTGAGTGAAGCCTCAGAGTATGAGGAACTTCCCAAGAGGCGTCGCCAGAAAGGATCTGAAAATGGAGAAGGCTATACAGAGTCTGGGGATGTCCGTAAAGCTGATAGAGACTCTTGGAGATCCAACAAGGTGTACACAGATGATCAGACTGCCCCAGATTCCAGAGAAAAGACCAAGGTCACCAGAGGCTTTGGAAATCGGGTGCTGCCTCCACGACTGAACACCACTGGTAGTTACAGTCGAAGCTTTGGAGGATCTAGAGATATTTCTACATGGAGGGGCCGTGGGCCTCAATTTAGTGGCAGCAGTAGCGGCTTGATGCAAGAAAATGGTTATGGTCCTGGAGCAGAGACTGCTTACTCCCGCAGACCCCCAGTTGAGCGTGACGCTCTCAAGTACACTCCTAAATTTACTGGCTCCTTCATGGAAAATGGAACAGAGGAGCGTGAAGGAGAATACTACTTTGACAGCGAGAACCCTGACAGACAGATTTTAAGGAGAAGGCGTCCTCCACGTCAAGACAAGCCTCCGCGCTTCCGTCGTCTACGACAAGAGCGTGAACCTGGCTCAAATCAGTGGACAAGTGATGAGTTCATAAACGGAGACTTTGCAAATCCCTGGCCAGGTCATTCTAAAAGCACTGGTGATGATAACTGGCCCAGTGGCCACTACTCTGGACGTCCTAGCCAGCATGGCCAGACAGAGGAATGGGAGACGGGTTCAGACAACAGCGACTTTGGTGACTGGAGAGAGAAACGGAGTGGAGGTGGAGGCATTGCTACACAGGGCCATGGCGATATTCCCTCAGACTCTGGCCAGGAGCCAGGCTCCAGTGAGAAGAGGGAGCTTTCTAAGAGAAGCTTCTCTAGTCAGAGACCATTGGTGGAACGGCAGAACAGGAAAGGAGAACCATCACTGCTGGACGCAAGCAAGATGGTGCGTGCACCTGATAATCCCCCCACCTCCTCATCGAACAGGAGTGACAGCTGGCAGAAC
Source organism: Pundamilia nyererei (assembly GCF_000239375.1). Lineage (NCBI taxonomy): Eukaryota > Metazoa > Chordata > Actinopteri > Cichliformes > Cichlidae > Pundamilia > Pundamilia nyererei. Next base: position 8,523,658 of record NW_005187403.1, on the reverse strand, counting down.
GGAGGCACTTCTTGTAAAAGGTGAGGCAAATAACTTACTGACCCCAGTCGTCTGTTATAGCTACTTAGAAACCAACAACACTTTGTTATTTGTATGATGATGACTATAATTTTGATTACAAGGACACCATTTTCAGTTACTCAATTTGGTTTATTTTGGAAAAAACACACAATTTAAGCACTTTTTCTATGTCCTGTTCACAGCAGGAGTCCAGATGAGTCAGGCTCTGTATACAGCATAGAGCAGCTACCAGAAGAGAGGGAGCCCATTGAGCCCGCTGGGAAGAAATTAGACAAGGAGCTGAAGCCAGGACCTGTCAAAACAGACATCACTGAACCACTGTCCCCATATGAGCTCAGCAGCTACCCAAGTGAGTCCAGCTTTCTTTCACATCTTTATGGAATGCATAGGGAATGCACTCTGATGGAAACAAAGTGTTGGCAATAGTGTATTTTTAGTGTTAAAAATACTGTAAACACATTTGCTTTCATTCATTCCTCTAATCCCCTTGAATCTTGTTTGTGTTATGTGATTTTGTTTTTCTTAACATGTGTGGAATCAGACTAACTTGTTTAAAAATTAAGTTGCACAGCTGCAGAACAGCAACTCCAAGGTGAAGTTCATGTCTGTTAATATAGATTGAGAACTAAACACTCAGATAACGTGTTAGAGGTGTGAGGCCTACAAATAGTACTCTAATGTGCTCTTGTCCCCTGACAAGCTGAAAAGTTGGTAAATAACTTTTTATGGCAGTGTCCCCACAGCAGTAGGACAATCCTGTTTGCACGCAACCCAGCTAACGTGGCTAACATGATGATTAACTTTGATGCCCACAGGCCAAAGCTATGGGGATAATTTAATGCTGAGGGATAACCATGGGTGGTGGAAACAGATTTGCAAGCGATAAAGAAGTTCTGGTGTGGGCTACTTTCTTTCTTTTTTTTTTTATCTCACTTCAGTGCAAGCTAAACCCAGCTGGCTTCCTGTTTGCAATTGACGTCTGTTCTTTTTTCTCTCACTCTCTGTGCTCACATATGCTATATTTTATATACACATTTCTACCCCTCAGCTGTAAAAGGCGCCATTACCATGCTGGTGTAGGGGGTGAGGACACAAGTTTCTGAAAGCGATAACTTGAGAACAAGGAAACACAGGATTTTGAAATTGATACCATAGGTGTGTCTCGTAAAGCAAAAAAAAGCTTGAGTCTTGGTGACCTCCTTTTTTGTTTTCAGACAGCAGAATAACTGATTTTTTTTTTCTAGGTGCAGTGAGAATACCATTAATAATTTTTAAATAGTAAAATTAATTGAAAGGTCTCATATTTTAGGTTTAAACTGGGAGAAAGTCTTTAGCAGCTTTACATTTTAGGTGGGGTAATTTAATTCAGGGTAAAATGTATTAATGGAGCATTTTACACAGGTACAGATGCGATTCAGCACTGCAGCTTTTACTTGAGCACTCTTGATTTTTCCTCTGACAAAAACTTTGTTTTGTAGTTGAAGGAGACGCAGGGGGACCAGGTTCAAATGCAGATGGATACCAGGATGCCTTGTCCAAAAAGCAAAGACGGCCACAGGAAGATGACAGGAGGAGGAAAGAACAAGGGGCAGCTGTAAGTTTAACATACACCAAATTCTAAATACTCAAAAAATATTATTAGTTTGCTTGTTTTTTTTTAAATAAAAATGGCCCTCTAAAATGTGTTTAATTCGGAAAGTAATTTTTATGACACTGTTGGCCCAATATGTGAACTGCAGTCCTATAAGTGCCCTATTGCTCCCTTTATGAGTCCTGCAGTGGTTGGTTGTTAATGCTCTTTAGTACTCAGTCACCAATCAGTGAGCAGTTGCCAGATGTTTTCAGGAAAGTCACTGTCTACTATGCAAAATACTGCTGACCATGGCAATCTCCCTGTGAATTCACAAGGAGGTTTTTGGGCAAGCTGATTTTTTGCCACATATTTTACCTGGCAGCAGCCAGTTAAAGCTACTTCACACCCCACTGAGAAATATACCTTTTTCCCCAGGCGTCTGGTCGCCAAGGGTTAGCTGACCGATGTGATCTTATCTACTTAGAATGGTATAATACAGTCTTGACAGGGTTTACTTGAGCAAATCAGTTCAGCAATTCGCTAAACCCTTGCTTGTAAATTGGCTCGCCTCCCGCTTTCAAACAACTTTGCTAAAAAATGCTACAAACTAATCGTCACATTCATGCATTGTTGGAGTTGGAGAAAGCTGCAAGCTTACTTAATTGTTAAGTGATACAGCAATGACCTTCTGATAATACTGTTTGAGTCCAAGCTCCTTTTGCATTGGCAAAGCCTTCTTGTCTTTCCAGCTTGCTGCAGCACTGCTCATTTGTTTCTCTACAAGATGTAAGTCCTAAAAAGTGATTCAGTTGTCAACCCCTCTATCATGACCTTCTGGTAGTTGACTTAAATCACACAGCAACTTCATGTTTAATGTTGTTTTATTTAAGATGCTCTGTTGGCTGCCATGCTGTCAGTTTTTGTTGCGTCTTTTCCTCCATATAATTGTCTCTGCCTGACTGACTGCTGAACATGTGCTAAATTTGAGAATCATTCAACCCTTACTTTAACATGTCCAAACAAAACAAACGGGCACAAATACATGGCAGTGTTACTCTTTTTGTATTACACAGATGATACCTAGTTTAGTAAGTGCTGGTTGTGATGCCTGGACACTGATCTCTGGGAATGTGGCTGCACTGATCCCTTAATTACACTCACTTAATTTAGGGCTGTGCGATATGACCAAAATCTCATATCCCGATATAAGAATTCTATCATCCGATAACATTATAAATCACAAAAATGTAACATTTTCTGTAAATTCTGTGAATCTCGGGCAGCTCATCTTGCTGGAAGTGTTTCCAGCTGCGCGTCGTGTAGCTGGAGTCGAGTGTTTTAACAGATGCATGAAACGATACATTTTTAGACATAAGTTGTAATGCCCGTTTTCTTTGAGTATTTATTACACGGCGTGCTGTGGGTTGCTTGTTCTAACGTTTGAGTCTAAGGTTTATTTTTTAGCACCTGGTGGCTCTTTTTTTACTTCTCATCCGTAAATAATCTGCTCTTTCACGTGATTCAGTTTATTTTGAAAAGTCTCAACAGG
>NW_005187403.1:8513921-8519705 GCF_000239375.1 Pundamilia nyererei | reverse complement strand
GTTTGCTTGTTTTAATCAATTTTAAATCATGCTTTTTATTTGTTTTTGTTTCTAATGTCTCTGTAAAGCACTTTGAATCACCTTGTTGTTGAATTGTGCTATACAAATAAATTTGCCTTGCCTTGCCTTGTACAAGGAAGCTGAGGGGGGTAGCACTGGAGGCCGGCAGTATTTTCTAGGATATATCACATTATGTTTACACAAAAGTGTTCGTTCCATTTAGTTGCTTGCCATTTTTACACAGCGAACCTTGAAGCTTTTTCTTTTAACCATCTTAGGTACCAGTGAAAAACAGGACAGTCACTTCCAAGATGCCACCACGCTTTGCCAAAAAGCAGGGAAGCATGAGCATTGAACAACCCGAGGAAGGAATTTCTTCTAACAATCTGGGAACTGAAATCTGGGAGACCAACAGCTCAGGTATTGTTATTTATTTAATTTTTGGTCAGTGCTTCATTGAGATATGCATTTTGTTATATTAAACATAAACCTTTAGCCTCAACACACACTGACGGCACATACAGTCAGGCCCCATGAATTTTTGGGCAATTACGTTTTTTGAAAGGTTACCTTTGTTCACCATCACAGTGAACTTGAACAATGAAGGCATGCTTTAAGTACAGACTTCTATATTTAATTTTAGGGCTTTAACAAAACGTTTTGCACCAACTTAAAGTAATTTTACTCTCCCTTTTCCTGGGACTCAAAATTAACTAAAATTAACTGACAAGTCCTTTCATAGCTTGTGGTGAAGCCTGGGCACTCGTTACTCCATGAGAGATTAATCATATAATCTAACCTACATATAGAACAAGAGCATTGCAGCATTATTCCTAGTATTTATGGCAAAGTCCATAAAGAACAGATGTTGTAATATGAATGTGCATAATATGAAAGCTTGAGTTTTTTGTGAACATTTTGTTTTTCAAATGATTGCATTTTTCATTAATAACAGTGAGGTTTGTGTATCTGTTTAAGCTCTTTCAGTGCAGTCTTCAGGGGGAGACTCATGGACCAAACAGGTGTCTTACACTGGGAGTGAGCCCAACTCTGAGGTAGTGTGATGCAGCTGCTACTAAACTGCATGTTTTGTTTGTTTGTTTGTTTGTTTTTAATCTCATTTTAACTTTCTTTTTCACATTAGTTTCAGTTGTTCTAGTATTGCTTTCAAAAACATAGACTCATAACATTGCATGTTTTGGGACAGGACTCTGATGCGGGCCCAGAACAAAACAAAGAGCAGCACAAACCAGGGCCCATCGGAAATGAACGCTCCCTGAAACACCGGAAGGGCTCAGAAGGTGTCGATAGGCTGGAAGGTGGCCCTATCACACCAGTCAATGGTGTGGACCTCCATGTGGACACTGTGCTGCCTGTCCCACCCATTGAGTTTGGTGTCAGTGCCAAAGATTCAGATTTCAGCCTGCCGCCGGGTTCTACCCCAGTACCCGTGTCCAATCCTGTGAACAAGCTTCAGGACGTAAGTGACTTATTGTACTTTATAGAAATCAATGAAATTAGCTGTAATACACCTGAAACCATTAATGGAATAGTGTCTTATTTGAAAATAAGATATGTTGATTTGTAAGTATTTATAATCTTCTTTGTCCTCAAACAGACTGCTTTGAATCAGAGTATCCCCATTCTGCGCTCCAACCACCTGCAGCCTGGCATCAACCTCAACCCCATCTCCTTTCCCAGTGCTGATCTCACTCTCAAGGTATTTAAATCACAATCCAATGTCAGATAGTTTAGTTTTTTTTAAATATATAACTTAGAAAGAATGGTACTCCTGTTGATTTGTGGTGCTTTTAGTAGGAAACATTAATAGTTTAATAGTTTAATTATTTATATAGCACATTTAATTACAACAGGAGCGTTGACCAAAGTGCTGTACAAGAATACCACATACATAATAAAACAACTTAGAGTATTAAAAGCAAACACCAAATATGAATTAACAAATAACTCTCATGCTGTATTAAAAGCCAGTAAATAAAAATGCGTTATAAGATAAGATTTAAAAAGATTGACAGTATGAGCCTGTCTGATGTAAGAAAAACATTAGAAAAACTCTGATCTGAAATGTTTGTGTCTCTGCAGATGGAGTCAGCACGCAAGGCGTGGGAGAACTCCCAGTCTCTTCCTGAGCAGGGCTCTCCTGGTGGCAGCGCTTCAGGTGCTCAGCCTCCCTGCAGTGCCGGCTCATCCACTGGTGTCAGTTACAGCTCGTTTGGAGGCGTTTCCATGCCACCAATGCCCGTTGCATCAGTAGCACCTTCCATGTCCATGCAAGGTAAAACTACATTTTGTTTCTTGAGTTTGATGAAGGATTTATCTTAGAGGAGTAAATGAAAGCTTGTTTGGGTTTTGCCCCTGATGCAGGGAATCATATTCCCCCGCTGTATCTGGATGGTCACGTCTTTCCAAGCCAGCCACGCCTTGTACCACCTACCATGACCCAGCAGCAGACTTACCAACAGGTAACACACACACACACACACACACACACACACGCGCGCGCTTGCTTGTGTACCAGCAAATTGTCATGATGCTGCATGTGCTCACTCACTCAGGCGGCTGCAGCCCAGCAGATTCCCATTTCTTTACACACGTCTCTTCAGGCTCAGGCCCAGTTGGGGCTTCGGGGAGGTCTGCCTGTTTCTCAGTCCCAAGAGATGTTCAGCTCCATCCCCCCCTTCAGGTACTGCTTGCTTAAAGAATTTCCATATTGCTTCACTTCATTTATTTAGAAAGCAGATAAAATCTTTTTCGAGAGTTTAAAAAAAAAAAACTTTTTCCTTTCGCTCATTGTGTCACTCTGCTTTTCTTTTCCTTCCTTTTTCAGGTCCCAGGTTTACATGCACCCCAACTTGTCACAGCCCAGCCCCATGGTACTGTCAGGTGGAGCCCCTCTCAAGGGCCCATACTCAGCTTTCCCTGGCATGCAGCCATCAGACATGGTTAAACCCCAGTCAGGCTCACACTACCAGCCTATGAATGGCAGCCAGCAGCTAGTCTATGATAGTCAGATGAACCAAGGGCCTGGCATGGGCTCTTCACAGTTAATGGACTCTCAGCTCATTCAGGTTTGTGGGCTGTTGCTGCTCAGGACTAAAATATCCATTTTAACGTATAAGAGGATTTTAAAATTGTTCATAGTGTTTGTTTTAGCCTAACAAATATAGGCCGTCATATAAATGGCATAATTGGACTGTTGTCTTATATTAAAGGCTTACAATCAATTCTTCATTCTCACCAGGTCACTATGCCCCTGCCTGGCTCTCAGCTGCGTTATGGTTCAGCTCAACAACACCTCATCCTCCCACAGTCCATCCAGCTGCAGCAGGGACAGAACTTGTCAGTGGGAGGCCCACGCCGAATGCTACCACCAGGGTCGCAGGCAGCTGTCATGACTGGCAGCAGAGAGGTGAGCCTTACTGGCTTCATGTTACTCAATTTTCCATCCATTAGATATCTCAGCACTGGTGTGCCATTTTTACCTGTTACACCGCTGACCATTACTGAAATTCCACTACAGTTGTCTGACAATGTACCTCTGTGTGTCTCTCCACTGTCAGGGCCCACAGATGGAAATGAAAGGTTTTCAGTTCTCTGACAAGCCCAATCATTCCCCAGGCATGTCTGGAGGTTCTTACAGGTGAGTGGAAATAATTTGAGGAAGGTAGTAGAAGTTAGTTATGTAGATCTTTTTATCACTTCAGATGTGCTCCACTGTGTAACAGTGCACAGTTGGCTAATTCATTTGTATTATTATTATTTTTTTATATCAGACCTGGCTCTGCTAGCCCCGGCGGGAAGCCCTCTGGTCCTGTAGGCCCTCTGCCTACACATTTTGCTCAGCAGGTATGGATTTTTCACCTTAAAATATTACCATATTTTTTTCTTTTTATGCGACCATTGTTTTAAAAGTGGGCCACACAATATATTCCTATATGTATGTTTTATTTTCTAGGTATGATTAGTTAAATGCACCATTATGCAATTAGAATAGGGCTGTTTGATATAACGATATATATCGGATGATGATATAAAAACGTCTATCGTTTCATTTTACGCTATCGTTTGTTTCGTGGTGTCACAAAATAAACTGTTTACGGCAATATTTTTCATCTTTTTGATGGTCACTGTAGTGGCTATATTAATTTCTTAAAGTTCTCTCTTTCTCTTATATTTAATATAACCACACTACAGACGGACAAGCGCCTGTTTTTATGCGTTGTGGTTAGCAACAATGACGGTAACAGCATCGCGTGTCCGCTTGTTTATGTTTCACATGAACCTTTCACAATAAAACTCAAGATCCTGTTGAGATTTTTCAAAATAAACTAAATCACGTGAAAGAGCAGATTATTTATGGATGAGAATTAAAAAAGATCCGCCGGACTGAAACGTTGGACCAGGCTTTTCCCCGCAGCACGCCGTGTAATAAATACAAAGAAAACGGCGGCCGTTACAACCTATGTCTAAAAATGTATCGTTTCATGCATCGGTTAAAACACTCGACTCCAAATACACGACGCGCAGCTGGAAACACTTCACGCAAGTCGAGCTGACTGAGATTCACAGAATTTACAGAAAATGTTACATTTTTGTGATTTATATCGTTATCGGGACGATAGAATTCTTATATCGGGATATGAGGTTTTGGTCATATCGCACAGCCCTAAATTAAAATATAGTATACTGTAAAAAACAAAACAAAACAAAAAACCTTTCCAGGACCATTACCTTGGTTTCTGCTCATACAGAGCACTAAGTACGAGTAAGCTCTACACTTTACTTTAAAGAAGAGACGGAGAATCATTTTTGTTTTTACATACGGTATGAATTTCAAAGTCATAGGAGTTTTAAATTCATACCGTATGTGTATTTACTAGGAGGCTGAGGGGTAGCACTGGCAGCCCCCCGGTATTTTATGTCTAAGCCAGTATCAGACTTGGATTTGAACGTTATTCAAGTAAACTGTCACAGGTAAATACAAATACAAGAATATGCACTTACTCGCTTGGGCTTTATTATTTTAAATAAATAACAGGAGGACCAAGATGTTTTTTATTTTTTTAAAAGGTATTTGTTACTGGTCTCTTTTCTGCTCAGTGAGAGTCTTTGATGCATACTGCTGCCAATATCATATCCTAATATAGGATCGCTACATCCTTTAGCCTGAACATCAGTATTTGGAATCTAAAAGTCAAGTCTAAAAATGTGTTAAGAAATTCAGCACTTGCTAATTATTTGCATTTCATTTATTTCCCAACCCTTCACCTGCTTTTCCTCCTGTTGTTTCCTCTGTGACCAACAGGTCCCTCCTGCTCAGGGCAGCATGGTGATGCACATGCGGCCCCCCACCACAGGCCCCTTCCCCAACCCTATTCAGAGACCTGTTATGCAGGTCAATAAGCCCGTCATCATCCGTTCCCCCCCTTACCCCAATCCTGGCCGTGACCCTCCCCACTCCACCCCTCCTTCAGCTTCCGAGCCCCCAGTTAAAGGGCAAGAGGATGGCATGAAGGTGAGCCACCCACTGTAAATATAGGTAATTTAATTTAATCCATTTTATCTTTCTCTTATTTTGAAATGCTTTTCATGTTCACTGTTGTGTGATTTGACTTAAAAATGTAACATTTTTTTAGTGTTGAATTCATTTTCAGTAATGTGAGACTTTTATGGTGTTACATAAAACACTTGTTGGTGCATATACAGGGAGTGCAGAATTATTAGGCAAATGAGTATTTTGTCCACATCATCCTCTTCATGCAT
>NW_005187403.1:8504798-8512419 GCF_000239375.1 Pundamilia nyererei | reverse complement strand
GGCTTACCAAGCACTGCTGTCTCTTTAATAAGTCCTCTTTCTTTTTTGTACAGAATAAAACAATAAGAGATGTACGCAAGGCGGTGGGAGAGGGCAAAACACCGTCCGGGGGCATGACCAGCAAACTCCAGGAGCCCCTACCTTCCACAGGCCAAGCCAAACCAGCACGCACTGGAGCCATCAAACCCCAGGCTGTCAAAGTAGAAGAGGGCAAGGCGTAATAATGGACCTTAAAATCCTCATCACCACCAAGCCTGCCAACACAAAGCTCATTGGCCACTGTCAGCCTTTTTAAAACCCACCTTACCCCCAAGGCTCCAAGGCCCGGGGCCTGCAGGCAGACAACATAATGAAATGCCCCCTCTTGAACTTTCAGAACTGGACACTGTTATTTCACATCACGTATAGAGATATATAAATATATATAAATATATGCATAAACACAGTCTTTTAAACAGATCTCTTCAAGGTCCTCTTTAATTTATTATTAGTCACTTTTAAGGGGATATTGGTAAGAAGAAAAGACATTTTGTTTTTGTGTGTGCGTTTTCTCTGAAGTGGGGGAAGAGGAAAATGGCCAGCTCACATGGTTCATTTTCCATACTGTTTTGCCAAACTGTAATTACTCCCTGTTTATGGACTGCATCCCTTAAAGACCCGACAGGAACTTCATACAACTGAGAAACAAAGTCTGTTAACATTTTTTTTTTTTTAAAAGCAAATTTGAAATGCAGTGTGGGGCACTTTTTGTTTTTTTTTTGGTATTTTTTTCTGTTAAATAAAGTCACGACCCAGACATCCATACTAATGCTAAAAGACTTATTTCATTAACCCAGGAAAAAAATAAAACACAATTGTTGGGCATCATGCATGTCAAACATAGCAGAAGTCAAATGGATCACCTCAGAAATGCGTCTTTTTTGGGCTACTTAACCCAACACATGAACTGCGTAAAAACTGCTTAGATTCTTAGAAACATTTTTTTCTCTTTAAACCGTTCTTTGCTTTTAGATTCTGTTGCTCACTCTGTATGTAAATTGAAAGGAGAAAAAAAAGAGATGGAGGTTTCACCAAAATTATGTTGCTTCCATGGGAAGTTCACTGGCATCGATGGCGTGTGCATGTGATGTGTTGAATGTGTGTAAACTTGCAGGACATCTACCTAGAAGCTAGCAACATTTCACAAAGACTGTACCTGAACTCGGCATTTATTATGCTGACGTGTGCTCTGTGTGCGTGCGGGGGTGTGTGTGTGGATTTGGATTGACCACGCTGAAAACATTTGTGGGTTCATTGTGAAGTTTTGGAGGGCTGAGAGGTGGGCATTCACAGTTGCTGTAAAAGGACTCTCAGACAGCTGATTGAAATGTTTGCTTTCTTATCGCTTTGCTTTGGGCTGTAATGAAATCAAACTGTGTTAATGAACATGTGATGTAAGCGATTTTTCTTTTTTCCTTCTTTAACATCCATTAGCATTTGTTTTCTTTTTCTTTAGGGCTCCTGAAAGACTTCCATATTGTTCAGATCCCATTTCAAAATCACTGAGGGGAGTTATTGAAAAAAAAATAAAAATCTCATCACTATTTGATAATTCAAAATCTGGTTTCTGAGGTGGCACTAGCAATAAATGCAGCCTAACTATAATCACAATCAGGGTCCAATTAATTTTTTTCCTCCGTTAGAAGCTAATTATCACATAACGAGGGGTGTTTGCTTGTTAAACTCAAATCCACCCTTTTTTCTTTTCTTTTTTTTTTTTGTGCGAGCACAGCAGATCCAGCAGACTACGAAGGACTTTAAAAAAAAAAAAAAAAAAAAAAAAAAAGTGTTCTGTTTGAAAATGTGAAGCTGATGGAATCATTTATTTTTGTTCGTCTTCTGTTTTTATAACGGGCGCTCAATTTGAAACTCACGACGCCCCTGCCATAACTGTTACTGCTTACTATAATGCTCCATGACACTACAAATGTTTATCTTTACAACAGTGTTTCACTGCTATATGTGTATACGCATACTTAACTGTACAGTTGAGCCTTGTGAGCAAAGGGAGGCTTAAACTTGCATTTCATTTTAGATATTGTGGCACTATAAAGGATTCGATGTTTAAAAAAAAAAAGAAAAAAAAAAGGTCACTGTGTTCTCAGAACGGACTGCTTTCACCTGTTAGGTTTATCGGGCTTGGAGTGTGGGTTATTTTTTGTTGTTGGTTTTTTTGGCCTCTTACCCCTTTCTTGAAAGGATCTTGGCGCTTCTCATCATTGTACCTGCACCGCAATGTTGCCCATCTTGAGGTTGTTTGGTTTTTGTTTTGTTTTTTACTTTTAAGATGCATATTTCAGTTTTTGTCAGAGGACCAGTGCTTTCTACAGCTGATCCAGCATTCTATTTATCCTCTCTGACCTTTATCCTTTCAGGTATTTGGTCATTACTCTCCCTTGTTAAAGAAAAAGAGCTTATTGAGAGAAAATAAATAAAGCAGTTGTGATTTCTTAAATGCACAGTTGTTTCTGTACTCGCACTCTCGTACCTCAGATTCTTCTGATGGCAGCAATTATCGGGATGAATAGTTTGCAGTTTGTTGAATGTGTGGTGTCCTTGATGGGCACTAAGGTTAACTGTGTACTAAATATGTGAGTTTCAAAGGAAAGTTTCAAAAAAAAGTTTTTTAAAAGTTTTAGGCTCTGCTAACCATGTTTGTTTTTAACACTGAAGATAGACAAGTTCAGTCTGAGGTGTTTGCGCCACACACCTGAGGACTGCCAGCTCTTAGTTCATCATTGTTTTCATTTTTGTAAGGAGACCCAAGATTGGAAGTCACTCTTAATCAAATCTGGCCCACTGAAAGATGTGAAGGGGAACATGGATTTTGTGCTTCTCCGTTTATTTTTATAGGTTTTACAGCTTTTCCTACTGATAAAGACTTCCATGCCATCATACTATCCTAAGGAAATGAAGTAATAGATGAACATTAAATTAAGAGAATATGAAAACCTTTTGGCTCAACAGTTTAGAAAAAAAAGAATAAACAAAAACTTTATTTTAGTATTATAGGACAGCCTGGCCAACAAGCTACCATCATTTTTTCATTAGGACACTTTATTTATTAGAGAAATATTTATTATATATTTATTTCTTACAGTTTAAGCCCTGCGAGTCATGTTGACAGATTTCTTTCTTTGTTACAGCAACATTTCTTTATCATGTAGGAAAAAAATGAGACATACTGTTGAAATTATACTTGTTTTTTCTTATACAATGATATCTTAAGGATTTAATGTGTAGTTAAACTTCTTTGTGCTGACAGAAAAGAGAATTTCATTTGGTCTGGCCTACTTAAGATCAACTTTGACATACCCCATGAAATCCATGCAGGAAATACACTTACCAGACACCAGAAAGGCAAGACTGGGTTGGACTCAACCTTTTTCCCTCAGGTTAAACTTTTTTTTTTTTTTTTTTTTTTTTTTTTGCATGAATTCAACCAGTTGCTGGAAACATTCCCCAGAGATTTTGGTTCCATTTGTTGACTGCACATCAGGATGCGAAACTCCTGTTCCAGCACATCCCAAAGGTGCTCTGATGGACTGAGATTGGCTGTGGATTCATTTCAATGTCCAAGAAAGCAGTTTGAGGTAGTCTGAGCTTTGTGACATGGCACGCTGTCCCGAAGAAGCGCAAACTGTGGACATAAAGGGATGGATATAGTAAGCAACAATACATAGGTAGGCTGTGGCATCTAAATAATGGTTTTTGATATATTTTGTATGATCATCAAGCACTCTGATTAGAAATTCTGGTAAACTCCCCAAGGCCCACAAAATAAATGTAAGGGTCACGAAAACTGAGGAGGCACAAAAAGAAAACTGAAAAAGCTCCACGTTTTTTTCTGCCTTTTTTTTCTCCACTCTAAAAAAACCCCACTCTAACTCTCTTTAGATTTTTTTACACCCACTCTATTATTCGGTCAGCAGTGGACACACAATGCAGGTTTTTGTGTCTTGGGAGCAACGCCTTTGCTGCTTTATTTCTTTTGTGCTGTACATTGTTTAACTGTAATCACAAAGTTACCTTTAGTAAACGTCCACATGTATTAATAACTTCCGTAGTAACACGGCAACAACGCACCTGTGTAGTTCAGGCACGGTGACGTCACTCGGGTCAGAGATTCCGGAGATATTTGCGGCGTAAAAAAAACCCAAAGGAGGCGAGTCTGGACGAAGAAAGTTTCTCCTTCTTTCCTGGGTGCGGAGCGGGAGTTTGCATACCTCACCGCGCGGCTTTCCACGAAGCTTTTGGAGTGTTTCTTATCCAGATAGCTAAGGTAACTTTTCTTTCTTCTTCTTCGCTGTCTGAGGACAGAAAGCTGCACCATCTTCTTCGACGTTTTTCTTCCTGTGCTGCACTCGTGACGATAACGATAAACAGCGAAAAAGTACCGCCTCGCTCTGAATTTATCTGAAAACTTAGATTAAAAAAAAAAAATTTAATTAGTTAATTTTCTTTTTTTCAGCATTTTCTACTACAAACAGAATCCAAGCAGGGGAAATGGCTCTTGGCTAAAAGCTGGCTGTTTTTTCTCATTACTGCCTGTTCACACAGACGATAATCATTAATAGGATTTTTTAAATATTTAATATTCGTCAGACCCCGTTAGCAGTTCACGGAAAAGTTGCTTAAAAAGAAAAGAAAATCCATATCGCTCCTTAACAGAACATACGGCAGCCATCTTTGCCGCATAAAGTTAACTCTTCAACTGATTTATGAAAATAAAAAATAGAACATTTATGTTCGAATTATTATATTGTCATTTTTAATTAATAGATGACTGTCGACTGATTTTGATTGCTAAGTTTATTTGCACTCACATATTCAGCTTGCATTTGAAGACAACGCAATGTTATTTATGCTGTTAATATTCAGATGGTCTAGTTGTTTGTTGTATAGTGTGTCTTAACTGATTCAGAATAGATAAAGAAAAGGAATAATTAACACATTTCTGTGCCTGTTCAAACCAAAGGAAAATTCTACATTGTTGTTCATTTGAGCCTTCTTCCATAAATAAAGAGCTGGTAAAAAAAAGAGACAAAAAAGCTGCTTGGTAGAGTTTTGTTACTTAACACTATAGAGAAGGTCAGTCTGAGGTGTTTGCTCCACACACCTGAGAACTGCCAGCTCTCGGTTCATCATTTATTTTTATTTTTTTGTAAGGAGACGCAAGATCGGAAGTCACTCTTAATCAGTGCAGTGCAACAATGCTGAAATTGTTGCAATTCAACTCAAGGTGCTTTATATTGCTGGCATATATGGTATCTATATTGGTATGAGCACCTTTATTCTTCACACTCTGAGGCAGGTTTTCTTGTAATTTCTTTAAGTAGTCTCCGGGAATGATTCTCCAAGCCTCTTAAAGAATTACTTCATTCAATAATGTCAAACCGGGCTCCATGAAGGCCAATCCATGACTGATAGTATCAGATTGTGTGTTTTATCTATTCAGGGATCCTTGGGATCATTTTCATGCTGAAAAATTAAGCCATTTTCAATGCATGCTTCCTAAGATGTGACTTTTTTTTTCTGTGTTCATAATTCTGTTAATTGCGACAAGCTTTCCAGTACCACTGGCTGAAATGGAGCTCCAAATCATGAAACAGCCTGCACTGTGTTTTAAATGTGGCTTTAGACACCCACAGTCTTACCTTTTTTCTGGCCTCCTATGTATTGATGATGATTTGGATTCATCACTCAGTCAGACTTTTTGCCACAGACTTTCAGTCCAGTTCTTGTTTAATTTTAATTCCCCCCTGTTTCCCTTCCTTTAAAATGTCTTCTTGACAGCCACTTTTCCAGTGAGACCATTATATGTGTTTATGTGAATTCAGATCAACAGGAAGCTAGATGTGTTCCTTTTCATCACAGAAGGCCACTCTGCAGCAAATCTATGTGGAATGAGGGCTGTGTCGCCCCCTGGTGGTTTGTTAATAAACACCAGTTTCTCAGATTTCAACCCCAGAAATACAGAAAATGTTAAAAACCTCCCAGTAAACAAAACAAACAAAAACAGTGTATTCAAAAAGATTAAAACAAATATCAAAAATCAAAAGCAAAACCTCAGCTAACATATCGAACTGTTTACATGTTCACAAAAAAACAAATGACATTAGGCATAACATGCTCTTGGTTGATGCCAATACATTCCTATAGGGTGGTACTATAAGCTGAAACATCTTTGCATAACAGGTCTGCTTCTCTGATCCAGGATGACCGCCAAAAGTGCTGTCAGGCCCGATGAAGGCCTGATGATGATGCAGGAGCTTGATGACCGCCTGAAAGAGCAGATTGACAAACTGGAGCATGTTCGCCTTGGTGCTGTTGAACTGAAGGATAACTTGTCTGGGGTACTTTCATTAAAATGCTTATCTATCATATAAACAATTGTTTAATAAAATTGTATTATAAACAAACCTTTTTTGTTTTGTTTTGTTTTACATTCAGAGCAACAATGATCTAAGCCAGTCTATCAGTGACCATTTGGAGTGGCTGAATCACCTGTCTGAGCGAGTTGAGACTCTTCACATGAACACCACTGTTTTTATTCAGGTGGGAACGGGATGGGTTGTCTGAGGGGATGTAATAAAACGTCTGTCTTTTTCTCATAACTCATTTTCCAGCATTATCAGTCAAAAAACTGTCACTTCAGCAATGAAGACAGGACTCCCTTCCACTTTTAAAAAATGATGTCATTAGGGTTCGCTTGGGCACTGGTAGGAAGACCTGAAAGTATACACCAAAAACTCTGATGGCAAAAAGATTTAGGATCAGTTGCAATGATTGTTAGGGTAGCTTACTCATGAATTGGAAAATAACCATGAAAATTCTTTGTATGTTTTCCAGATGAATCCAAAACCTCGTGCATGGGCAGGAAAACAGAGTTCCAAATATGGGTACCGCTGGGGTCGTCTCCACCAAGCAGATGATGCTCTGTCAGAGTGTGGCTGGTCCCCCATTCGCACACGACGTGGCAGCGATGCGGCCTCTGAAATGTCCTGTAATTGGTGACCGTTTAACCAGCTCCATATGTCAGCTGAGGTTTCAAAATAACATTACAATGCTTCACATTTTGTTATAGCTACAGTTTTCATGCATTTAATACTTTAATGTGGTTTTCTTCTGGTGTGTACTATGTTACTGAACACCCTGTATTGTTAATAAAACCATGGCTTTTGATTTTTATTTTGTAAGATTGTCTCTTCTCAGCTCTGTCTTTTAGCAACTTGAACATTTTTACATAGTCAGTTAAACTATCTAAACATTTTTGATATATTGCAAAGTAGTAAATTTGTTACTTTGTTAAGTTATGTTTCAAAAACTGTAAATAGTGCGATGGCTTCACTCTTGTTTTGGCTGTCCTCTTTAAGGGTCAGCTACTTCCATCCCAAACATCCTATATCATTCCACAACCACAACTTGTCTACTTATTATTCACTCATGTATTCTGTCTTCCACTGACTTTAATTCTTAATGGAAATCTTGTTCTCAATGATTCACATGTTTGATTAGGTTTTATTATTATTATTTTGTTATTTTTCGGGCTTTGTGGCCGGAAATAATGGTATACTGGCTT
>NW_005187403.1:8501119-8503552 GCF_000239375.1 Pundamilia nyererei | reverse complement strand
CTTGGGTTTGTGTCTAATTTTAAACATTACTATAATGATGTTTTATGTTACATAAAATTGATTAGTGGATCACTTAACAAAAAGGCTATGAAAACTATTACTATTTGTAGTAATTACAAATTATTTGAATGTAATTCCTTGTATTACACCCCCTGGCATATGTTAATTTTGTTCTGATTGTATACATGTTCTGTATACTGTTTCTTAATAAAGTTTAATATTTTGAAAAAAACAAACAAAAAAAAAAACACTTGGGTTTGTGTCCGTGTCTGATGCAAGGTGCTCTTTAACCGTGAAATCACCAGCAGAGGTCGCTGCTGACAGGCCAGCATTATGTCATTGTTAACCACATTGTTGTAAATAAAGTTTTGGCAGAACGCGTGGTCGATAATTCTGGAAGGTGCGCCTGGTTAGTTAAAGTAGAAACACCTTTCCCCGAAGGAAAATTGTCAGCTAAACTTATTTTTTATATATATATTCAACGTTACGGGTATTGTGTGAACAACCGACAAACATGGCAGAAAGCGACTGGGACACCGTAACTGTCTTGAGGAAGAAGGGGCCGACTGCTGCCCAGGCCAAATCCAAGCAGGTTAGTGCGAACGCCGTATTTCGTTTGTGCTTCCGTACTTTTGCTGGCTAACAACATTTTCGGATATCTACCTTACTGAGTGAATTAATCGTGTGTAATGTGTTGGTAAAAGCTCTTTGTGCACGTGGTCGTTAGTTGAAGCGCTAAGAACCATCGCACATCCTTCTGGTTTACTTCAATAACAACAGATATGAACGCCCGTTTCCGTTAATGTTAGCTAGCAAGATGAACCGCCTCTAGATGACCGGTCGTATTGGAGACATTTAAACCGTCTGTTTGAGTGTTTTTAACTAATCAAGTGCTAGCTGTCTTCGAAGGAGGGCTAGCTAGCTAACCTTCCTGCACTAACTTGAAGTGTATTTTTCTTTATGCCACAGTTTCTAGTAGCATATGGTACCTTCAACAAAACAAACTTTACACGGATAATGATCACACTAATGCCGGGGTAGCCTCTATATTATCAGTAGTGGATGGTCAGGATAAAGTCACACTCACTTTGGTGTTTATTTATACGAATGGTGGGAATGCTCATCAGCAGGCACGTAGCGAACGTCTTTAAATGCCACAAGTATAATTTAACTGTAACTTAAAGTGGTACTTCAAAAAAACATTAAAATGACTCTCTAAACAATTACTTTTTGAAGTTTAAGAACTGATTGTGACACCATTTTGACATTTTGTTGTTGCTGTTTTAAACGTGTATTGAAAGGAGGGTTCAAGATGTCATTTTGGGCTCATATGGGTTGGTTGTAGTGTTATAAATCCTTAGGACACCTTTCTTAAAAGAGTGGACTTAAATGTCACATTTCTGTGTGTGAATGCTTATTCTATCTTGAGAAATCTGAAATATTGTTTGTATTCAGGTTCAGTTTGTGTGCTAAGGTGAACTGTCTTAAATTCAGTCAATATGCTTTGATAAACAGATTGGTTACTTATTAACTAAATGGCATAAGGCTAAAGAGTGTGTATCAAGAGCTGGGCAATCTGCTGCAATGTTATGACCTGTACTTGTCCTATTTTTTTGTTTTGTTTTTTTCCCAGGCAATCACATCTGCTCAGAGACGTGGGGAGGAAGTTCAAACATCCAAGAAATGTAAATTCCCAGTAGTTGGTTTTACACTATAAGAATGAAGTCCTCTTACTCACCTGTGTTATGATTACTGCAGTCTTTGCATGCCCGGCATTATTCGCATTGCCCAGTGATGCTTTGATTTTATCCACGGCTTGTCATGCAGGGGCTGCAGGGCAGAACAAACAGCACCTTGTGACAAAAAATACAGCCAAACTGGACAGGGAGACAGAGGAGCTGCACCATGATAGGGTTCCTCTGGAGGTGGGCAAGGTCATTCAACAAGGCAGACAGGAAAAAGGCCTGACCCAAAAAGATCTAGCCACTGTGAGTAAACAAATGTATTATGCTTGTATAAACAGTGCATAGACTGCTGGAAAATGTGCCATGTCTGGTTTTATAAAGCATCTCAGAAAGCAGTCTACACATATCGAAAGAAAAAATAGTACTTAGTAAGATAAACCAAACCAAGTCATTGACGAATTGTTTGAACGTTGTTGTGAGATCAATATGATCCATGTTTTTAACATGATCACAGTCATGGGCAAAGGTTTCAGCGGTTTGACATGTTTCTGGGGTATAGTGAAGAACAATGACAGGCCTTTCTAGAGCTGGGCGATATAAGATTCTTTTCATATCACAATATGTTGTTGTTTTTTTCATTTCAGGCGATAACGATATCTATCACGATATAAGCCAAATAACTATATTTGTAAGATTTAAATGTGCCGTTGCTCACAAGTAAAATGTGAAATAATCAGCAGCTTGTTTT